>NC_092803.1:118313460-118666960 GCF_040954645.1 Diabrotica undecimpunctata | reverse complement strand
CTATATAGTCAGGTATTTGTTTTATGTAAAAAGATACCTACTCGTCTGCCGAAAGACGATACCTAGTCTGCCGAAAGACTATTTCTTCTTTACATTCTTTGTTCCAGGTGCTCTTCTGACCGAGGCCTTTTTTGCGGTTGTTATACCCATTTTACATTACGGTATATCTTTTATACTAAAAGATATCCAGTTGTCTGCAAAAAGACGATTTTGTACTTTACATTAATTAATTTTCAAGGTGCTCTTTTTACAGAGACCTTTTTAAGGTTTTTATAACCATCTTACATTGAGACTTCTTTTATACTGAAAGATAACTAGTCTGTCGAAAGACTATTTCTTTTTTATATACTTTATTTAAAGGTGCTCTTATGACAGAGACCTTTTTCGGGTTTGTATACCCATTTCTTGCTGATTTTTTCATAGTGATTTTAGTGGAGTATTTCTTTTGTCTAAGCATATACTCAGTCTGCCGAAAGACATTCTTACTTTTACTTGTTTAGGGTTTTCTTATGCTAGGAACCTTATTACGGTTAGTATAACCATTTACATTGGGGTATTTATTTTATGAAAAAAGATACCCAGTCTGTAGAGACATTTCTTCTTTTGTATTCGTTAGTGTTTGTGAGGGTGGAAAAAGTATTTTCGGTTATTGCAACCATTTTTTGTTTAATTTTTCCTGATTGTAGGGACCTTAGTAACAGATTGTAATCGTTTTATCTTGGGATATATCTTTTCCTTGATAAGATACCTGGTCTGTGGAGACTGTTCTTTTTTATTTTGTTTGTAGTTGTCTTATTATAGAGACCTGCTTTCGACTATTACAAGTATCTCTTTGGTTTGTTTCTGTAAAAAATCCAGGGATTAACAATTACTCTTACTCATTCACAATCTTTTTCTTTTTGTCTTGTCAGTTTTAAATATTAGCTGCTCCATTTTTGTCTAAACAATGGAAACCCTCAAATTCAAGAGACGGTCTGCAAAGAATGCAATTATTCGTCACTGTAATTGGATTGCAGAAAATGTTTCATTGGTCGATATTGATTATCTTTTGAAAGTTCGTCGTGAGTATTTACAGGTTGAGTATGATAAATATGAATGCGCACAGGATGCAATCGAGAACTTATTGGTAGATTCCGCTGAAGATAGCGAGGATCGAAACATTGTAGATGATTTGTTTTGTAAGGCAATGGGACTTATAATATGGGAGCCCGTCCTCTCATCCTTTACGTATTATAAAGTAGGTAGTGCATCCCATTGTTCTTCTAGGTTACATGTGGGGGAAAGACCTTCCACACTTATTTCAGATTTATGCCATCTACTCAATGTAGTTAAATCTTCTCAAAATTATATGTTAAAAAACTCATCTATTTCACAACCTCAACCTTCTTTCGAGACATCCACGTCTCAAATACTTCATGTGATGGCGCCTAGTTCGTCATGTCAGCTATCCTCGACTTTAGCTCATGTAGATACTGTCCCTAAGTTACCTAATGGTCTTAGCAGTATTGCATATTCCCTTCCACCTGTTACAATGGTAAATGATAGTGAGTCCTACAAGACTCGTGACGCTCATACAAACGCGAGTTCTTCTACGGGGCTATCCTTTAATGATTTACATCTCTTTGGGCCTCAGGCCCATTCTAATATTCAATCTTTGCCCAAGGATTTTTCTTTGCACGACTTCTATGATGGGGTGTCTGACGATGACGCTGCCGATACAGCTTCGCGGGGAGCTAACCCCGATACATTTGCTCGATCAAAATCTTGGCATTGTGAGCCGAAATTCTTGTCGTCTCGTGACAGAGACAATTTTAAAGAATCTAATAACTTAGATATTGCGACCATAATTGGGTCAAAAGTTCCTAGAGTGGCATTACACCCATCTCTAGATTTAGCATTCGGAGTACATATATTTAAAACGTACCACTATCTTTCTAGTTTACGCCGAGTAAAGGCATTTGTGTTTTGTTTCATCAGAAATCTTCGTAAAAAGCAAGCTGAATTGCTTATTGTTCAAGACTTAAAAAGTCTCTGGTTTCCTCGTATGTTGGAATCGTTGCCATCCGGTATTGTTAATCCGGATAATCAGTTGGATATTCCGAATTTATTTCCAGAGGAAATTATTCACCGTACGACAATTAGCGGTATGTTGAGGAATGCTACCATTCCTTATGCTAAAAAGCATGCTTTTCTTCTTTCTTCTAACAATCTAGTTGGTTTAAAGATGTTTAAAACACACGTACAGTTGGGCCATGTAAGGCCCCAAGGTACGTCCAATTGTAGAGATCATTTCGGACTTAGTTGTTGCACATTTTATAATGTTGAGAGTCCCATCCATCATTGTGTTACCTGTTCGAGATTTCTTTTTATTGCCATAGATTATGGGATATATTTTTTGCTTAAAGCTTGCGTAGCTTTATTTGTTTATGTATTTGCGCCACGTTATATTAAAATAACGGTTTTAACGTTTGGAGAGTTAAGACATTTTCATGTAACATTATACGAATTCTTTAAGGTACAAAGAATTCTTCGGAGCCACACCATTTTTGGTTTTTGTTCATTTCAAAATTGCCTTACTGTGTATAAAAAGCCTTGTTTTTTGAATAGCATAAATGTTCGTATTTTATCTATTCTCTTTATTTCTTATTTATCGTAATTTTGATTTATTATAATTGACTAAGTCTACTCCTAGCTTAGAATTAGTCGCCGCTTTTTTATCTTTTTTATCGAGAGGGAGCTAAGTCTCAACCTGAGATATAACTTGCTTATTGTTGTTCGAATTATCATAATTATCTTTTATGGATAAAGCTTATGGAAGAATATAGTTTCTTCAATTTACATTTTCGTCGTGATTATATATGCCCAGGTAGATTGCTAATATCTAGGGACAGTGTTATAATTCATACGATATTTCTTTTACCTTTGCTGCTTATTCGTTTCGAATATTTTAGTGGCCATTCGGGCTACAAATATTCTGTTTGTTTGTCTTTAACTTGGATGTAGTTGCGGAGAACCATTTCCTTAGGTTTGTTAACCAGGATATTTGTCTTCTCCCATTTCCTTGCTTGTCGAGAACTATTAGAAGGTTATTTGTAGTATTTGTATTGAGTGCCGTCTCTCATCATGTGTCCGAGACTTTCTGATTATTGCCTTCTAATCATATACATCACTTTTCTTTCTTTCCTCGTTCTTTTTCATACGGTCCCGTTGGTTAACTGGTCCATCCATGATATCCTGAGGATTCGCTTGTATAGCTACATCTCGATGGCTTCAAGTTCATGTATTGTATCCTAGGATAATAGAGGAATGCACTTCCTATAAGAGAGGAAATCTGTTTTATGTATATTGCTGAGAATTGTATAATTGTAGTGATGTATATTTAGTATGTAGTTATGTATTTGTAACCTATTATCGTTTGTTGTATAAGTTTATTGTTGTATGTATAAGTTATTGTTCTTTGTGCTCTTTTGTAAATGTATAGCTTTGTAGGATTGTAAGTGTGGCGTTCGTTTCGTAACCGAAGAAGTGTTTACGGTTTCCTAATTTGTACAGTGCGTCGGGAGTACAAAGTAGTTATGTTTTATTGGCACGTATGCCAACGCGGGGAGAATGTTGCAGTTTCGCAACTGTTAATAAACATTTATTAAACATTAACAGACTTTGTGGTAGTTTTGATTCTCCCCGTATATCAAGATTTCGTGTACAATTGTGCATCTGTGTTAAAAACTACATATTACGAGACGGGCCATCTGCAAAATGATACAAATTTGAGATAAGAATAGGAAGAGTCGAGTTTTATCTCTCAAACCACACACATGTGTGTGCGTTTGGGTTAAGAAGAGTACCTTCCCACTTGCCAGCGGTCCTTTGACCGAGGAAGTCGGTTTGATGTAGAAAAGTTGAAATTAGAAATTTTGTGGTTCCTGGTGTACGTCGATAGAGACGTCGTTGGTAACAGCGGTTGGTGCTGTGATTTATGGGGTAAGCTACAATACACCATAATTTTGTTGCTGCATATATCAAGTACGTTTACTTGGTATATAGATATATTTGCTTCGAACTTTTTATCTGTTGTGCCGCGATCGCGATTGAACTTGATTGAGAACATTTCATTACCTTTATGTAGATTTGTATATTTTTCATATTATAATAATTTCACTATTCTTTTTGTATATATATCACAGTGTTGTGTATTTTATTACCTAATATTAACTCATAATGTGTATTATGAGTATACTTTTGCATTGAGTTTAATAATTTGTTTTTATATGACATATATATTCATATTTTTTATTTTTTGTATATTATTTCTATCTATAACGTGGTATATATACAATCGACAGTTTTGTTTTGTTTATGGTTCTCTTTTTGTGTGTAAGTTTGTACTACATATATTCTTCTTCTTTTAAGTTTTTATTCTTCCTTATTTATAGTTGTATATTGGGTTATGTGTATTTACATTTAATTTCACCTCTTGTTAAAAATAGAGTTTTATACAGTCCACTGGTTTCATTTCTTTTCTTTATTTGAATATACATACCCAATCCGAAAGGGGGCAACCAGCGAGTTCTAGATTGAACAAAATATCTTCTCTCCCCCTTCAGGATGACCCCAATTGTTATATTGAGGTCATCGTATGTGCAGAACGCAACACAATGTTTTGTTTCATCAATTTAATTCTAGCAAGAAACGCTGCGATGATCAACTTTGTTTTTATCAAATTTACACTGTCACCTTGCAACCGCAAGTTCGTTATATTAAATTTAGCAAATCAATCTGTCAAATAAACAATGTCTGTGTTTCTCTTTAATAAATTTTTACTTAATAAATTTCTTTCAAATTATACTCTTATTTTTAAACATCTTATTTAGTTTATTATAATTAAATATACTATGAAATGATAGTTATTTATATTTTATTATTATTTTAATATTTAGTCTAACTTTGATCGATTTGTCAAAAGTAAACAACGTATGCTTTGTTTATACGTTAATATGATAATACGTTTATACGTTAATAGGTGGCTTCTTCTTCATGTGCCGAGCTCGATTATCGAGCGTTGGCTATCAAATTGGCTATAGTAATTTTGTTGACGGCAGCTCGGAAAAGAGATGCAGAGGATCTGGTAAACCAATCTCTCAGGTTTCTAAGCCATGACGTTCTTCTTCGACCTGGCCCTCTTCTTCCGTCTACCTTGCCTTGTATTATTAAATGGAGTATATTATATCTCTCTGGGTGGCGCATAACATGGCCAAAATATTCAAGTTTGCGATTTTTAACCGTTTTGACGAGTTTCGTAACTTTTCCCATCCGATGCAAAACAACTTCGTTACGAACTCTATCCTCCCAACTTATTCGTAGGATTCTCCGATACACCCAGATTTCAAAGGCTTCCAGTTTCTTGAGAAGTGTATCCGTCAAAGTCCAACCTTCGACACCATACAAAAGAGTAGAGAACACATAACATCTCACTAATCTAATTTTCAGACTTAAAGTAATATTGTTTCCACATAACAGTTTCTTCATCTTAAAGAATGCAGCTCTGGCCTTCTTTATCCGTATTCTAATTTCTTTGCTCATGTCCCAGTTCTCATTTAGATTACAACCAAGGTAAGTGATACTGTTAGTTCTCTCCAGTTGTTCACCATAAGCTGTTACCACTTCCGGTTGTATTGGTGTTTTACTGACGACCATCACCTTTGTCTTTGCGGTGTTTAGTTTAAGGCCATATTTATCACACGTTGTGGTAATCCTAGTAATTAGATGTTGAAGTTCTTCGTAATTGCTTGCAATTAACACTGTGTCATCCGCATATCTCAAATTATTAATATTGACGCCATTCATTTTTGGTGGCGTAATAGGTGGCGTTAGGATCAAATATAATAATTTATTGAATTATTTTAATGTAACATAATGGGCTTAAAATATTAATAATAAATAAATAATACAATTACTTTTTTTAATTTTAAAAATATAAAAAACATAATGATGCTTCGCGCTAGTCTACTGTACCGCCGACTGAACCACCCTTTTTATGAATCTCTTAGCCGTGTTTTGTATTAAAACGTACGGTGTCCTAATTTTCGCCAAATGCATAAAATATATATTACCTTCAGAGCCTTTTATATCCTTTAATTGCTTGCCTGGAAGACATTTTACTCTTTGAACAATTTCATGATTGGTTAAATGTCCTGGTTAAATAACCTGTAGGTATTCTTGCAAGTCTTTGGTTTCTAAAACAAAGTTAAATTTTAGTAAACATTTATATTTATTTAATCCCAGAAAACTTTTTTTGCTAATATTTAAATGTTACGATTTCTTCAGGATTTAATCTAAATCTGAGAAGATGAGAAAAATATGTATATAATTTTATTACTAGTGGAGATATATTATGGCTATTAACTAGAGAGTATGATTAGAATTACAGTTTAGTTCTATTCTTTACGTTAATAATACTAAAAATTCTTGATTATATCTCTATAATAAAATATGTAATAAACAAACACCATTTGTACGGTCACATAATAATGCAAGATGCATCGTGAATGCACAGTGACCGTTCATTATGAAAGTCGTTATTTATTTTTATTAGCTGAAGTTATTTGTGGTATTTAATAGCCTTATCGATTTTAGATTAGAAGACCTTTCACTCAACATTTATGAATACAATATAGCAACGATCTTCGCCGTTTTGTATTTTTCCGTTTTCTTTCCTTAATTTTACTGTTAATTTTATTTACTTCCGAAATAAATTATGCGTTTTTCATTTGATACCATTTCATGTTCTAGACATCTTCTTCTTCTTCAAGTGCCATCTCCGCGGCGGAGGTCGGCAATCATCATAGCTATTCGGACTTTTGCGACGGCGGCTCTGAAAAGTTCTAGACATAAGCTGTCACAATATATTTTTGTTTCTATTTCCATTTCCCGAAATTTTTGTACTTCGGAATTTTGGGAATAACTTGTTTTCTGCCATTATAAATATTTCTTTTAATCAAATGTAAGTACTTCTTCTACAGTAAGCGTTTCAATGCCAGTTCGTTTAACTTCGCTGTGTATCAACTATAATGGTTTTTCACACAAAGGGCCATAGCCTTCCGCTTAACACAATTACTTAATTTTTTGATAAACTTTCATAGTTGTGGTTATCACTACATTCCACTACGCTGTTACGAATATTTAGAGTTTTAACAAATTCTTTGCAACTTCTTTCTACACACTGCCAACGTTTGATATTGTTAGCAAGCATTTTATGGAAGTTATATATGGAATGTCAATAACTAGCAAAGACTTACCCTTTTCGCTTAACATTTCACTTTTTTGAAATTTCTCCGTGATGGACTAAAGACATTCAAACCGTAACTAAAGTAATAATATAGTGATTCGCACCTCCCTTATTTCGTATCTTAAAATTTGATACTAATTATCAATATTTTCTAAGAAATATATCACTTGCAATTTCTGACACAGAAAAACGCAATCAAATATTGAACAAGGGAATATAAGCTCTAACGTCATAATACTTTAGTGATAATATCTTTATAAAATTTTAAGTAAGAAGTGGTTTTGTATTTAGGTAGGTAACTACAAAGTTTGAGAAATATTTATTAAAAATTGTATTAATAAAATGTATCAAAGTAAGTACCTGCTTTATGAAGACAACATTCTCTATTTACGCTAACCCTGGCAATTTATTATTATTCATTTTGTACCTACTAAAGGCATTTTTAAACTAAACTAAATTTTAAAAATTTTAACTTTTCTAAAAAAATATATGAGGGCAGCGAATTTAGATGTGACCCTTTTGCTGTAGGGTATTCAAATTTGTTCCTTTTTAAATCTAATTCAATAATTTCGGTTCATAAGTAACAACACTACTAGCGAGAATACTTTTTAGAAAAATAACATGCTTGATAATGAAATGCTTTGTGTAGATTACATTACACTAACTCATCAATTTTGTAAGCTAACCTTGTTTATCCTACTATTTAGAACTGCTACCCTACTGCCTACTCATTGTTTAGAACCTATCGAATACAAAAAATATAATATGTACTTCTAAAGATTAAGAAAATTCTCAAAGCCGTTTTATACCAACAATGAATTCAAAAAGAAATTCATGAAGTAGCTTCAAGAGCAAATTGCACGTGTACAAAGCATAATTTGACATCCAATTTTGCCGTTACAGATATACGACGTAGATGCAAAATGGGGAGCATCAAGGACTGGGTAAGGTAGTAAAGACGGCGAGAGACAGTTCCCCAATAGGAAGACGATCTGTAGATCTGCTACTTACTGGAGACACATTGTAAATAGAGTTATGTCTAAACAAAAAGAAGACGAATTTTGCTGTTATTCAGTTCATGGATTATTTCACGAAGAAATTAATGAAATAGAACTGGCCCTATTTTTCTTATTTGTTTGACGTAAATTCAATCTCACCAACTTGGATTGATTTGGCACGAAGTAAGGTTAAGGTGGACCTTATTTAGTATTGATATCCATTATCGATCTTTTGTTTTAAAGTCCCGTGACAAGCAGGTGTTGAGCATATTTTATTTGAAGAATTTTATTAAAAAAATGAGTTGTGTTAAGAGGTAAGGTTCTTAATAATATAATAAAAGACAGAAGATAAATAGACATATTTACTCAAACAAACAATAACAAATAAAATTCAATAATAAAGTCATTGGTACTTGTAGTTCTGAAAATAGTGACACTTGACGTAAAATTTTATTTGAGTTAAACAAAATTTTACTTTTAAGATATTCACGAATTTAATGATAAAGAACTTTAATGAATAAGTACATGAATGTTTTCGTGAATTTGTTGTTGGTGTAAAGCTCACTTTAGATATCGCGTCAAAACATAAACGCAGATGCTGAAAAGCTTTGTTTTGTCAGTATTTCTCACGAGGTCACATATAATGGATAGTAGCATAAGTAACAACAGAATAGCTTGAAAATTCGTGGCTGTTGTGACATACTCTAAAAATGATCTTAAAAATCACCTTACCAATTCCGAAGTTTTGAGGTAGGTATAAAAGAATTATTACAATTATTTACAATAACCGTTCGTCACCGAACGGTTTCGGTAAATATTATAAATATAAAACAGTAGCGAGGTTCAATAAAAAGTAGATTCAAAAGAAGAATGACTTGCAATGAAATAAAACATTTTCTCATCAAGGCCATGGAATTATTTTAAATTTCGGGTAAGAAGGTGCGAATGGTGATAATGATAGCCAACATTCGGTACCGCATAGACTAAGAGAACGGGAATAAATAATTTATGTTGACACAAACCTTTGATATAATTAATGTATTATCGTACACAAATATGGAAATAAGCTGTAAATAAGTTAAAACGAAATCTGCGATGATAAAAAAATGACAGGGATTTCGTTGAGAACGGCTTTCATATCTGTACACCGTGAAAATATATTCATTGATTCTGTCAACAAATATAGAAGGTTCAGCGCGAGTTGTATCAGTTTAACTTTTTAAGTAAATATTATGCGTGACTAGCTACTCTTCAGATAGCTGGAGGCTATTCATTGATGCATCGCGCACATTGGAAGAATGTCAAGAATATATAATGTATTTACTCTTGCAGACGTTATTTGAAGATATAATGTATTTGCTTTGTTGAAGTTATTTGCGTTTTTATGGCCCTGGGACATTTTTACGTTTAATGGCGTTTATATTTCGTAATACGAGTAATTGATGTTTGATGAGATCGTTACGCATACAAAGGATATACTTGAAGTCAATAGATAAGCAGGAAAATTTATTTTTTGATTACACTCTTCGAAAGTTGGTTGTATCCCGAATATAAAATCGACAGAAGTGTAAATCAGTCACATCAGATTACAAGCTAACTGAAATTTGAAAAACTAAACAGCTATGCAATAAATTGTTTGCTTTTACTTTTTAAGATATTTATGACCTACCAAAGAAAATGAAATAGGATTATTAAATGTAAATTAATAGGTCAGGCATAATTCAGAGTCCTTAAACTGAAAACATGTAGGATGTAGAATGTCATCTGTCCGTCAATAGAACTTGATTTAGCGCAAATTTAAAACACATCTGCTAAAACTAATTTATGTTAGTTCTACCACGTTTGAGGTTAAAACGATACATGAATATTTTATATTTCACACTATCCTTATTATAATATTGATATTTTTTTATACGAAATAAAGCAAAGAACATCAATAGAAACAGACATACTAACATATATAGAACAAAAAAGATTAAAGTGGTATGGACATGTAAGAAGAACTAGCGACAGCAGATGGATAAAGAGAATAACCGAATGGAGCCCCATAGGAAGGAGGAAAAGAGGACGACCCCAAAAATCCTGGAGGAACGAAGTAGACAACGCCATGAGTAAGAGAGGCCTAAACGATGGAGAATGGAACAACAGAGAGAGATGGAAACGGTTGAGCGAGGGAAGGCAGTGAATACTGTAGAATCCCTAAATATATATATATATATATATATATATATATATATAAATATATTTTATTAAAAATAATATAAGTAGCACTATTTATTTTCTATGATAACTAATGGGCTCCGAAATTTTACGATTGTTATATACAGTATAAGTAATATAGTTGAATGGATTAAACCACCATAGCCTCATACCCATACACACGCAATTAAATTTGAGTTACCGGGGTTGTTATACCGACAATTGTACAGTTTATGGTTTTATTTGACTTATCGTAGCCTAAAAATGCATAGGGTATCGTTGAACAATTGCTCACATTGTTAGGCAGTGTAAGTTTGTGCAATTTGATTGTGGGTATATAGGGTTCAATATCGATTATCATAGAATATATATGGGTTCTCATCACGTAAATGGCCGTGACTGTAAGAGGGGGAACTCTACACGGAGTAGGACTCCGCGCAGGACTGACTGGGCGGGAAGTTCTGATTCTCGGCATGACGCGTCCTATTAGCTAATAGGGAACTTCTACTTGTACGTCCTACTTTTTCTTATTTTCTCTTGATACTTATTTACCTATCTGTCTATTATTACTCCACCTCTTTCGGGGTCGGACCACTCTCCCCTGTCTCAAACATAATAGTTAAAATCGCAATCAAATGATAGGAACTCATAATGTGACGATTACAAACTTAACTAACATTGGAGAATGTCCGTTGAAGGACTGAAACTGTTTTTAAGGCTATTTGATCAAAGATGGGTTTTATTTGAACAAGAGTATATTTGAAATTATGGAAAAAGGAGGATCCCCAATGTACCCCATTTGAGCCACCAAAAGTATCTACAGAAATATAAATACCACGGTTAAAATAAAGTCAACTAAAATAATGCCAATAAAAATAAACAATGAACTAAAACAAGGTATATATGCCACCAAAATGACCTAAAGAGAAGCCACCTATAAAAAATTATATTTAGTGTGTAGTATTTTCAATATGAAAATATTGCCAAAAAAAGCGAAAATTGTGGTGTTTGAAGGTAAAAAAGAAGAAAAAGGAGACATCTCAGAGGTATCTTTGATGTTATAGTGCATTTTGTTTTTGTTTAGAGGTTATTTCCAATAATTTTGTAGTTTTTTTATAATAATGTTAATCAAGTTTTTCCTCCATTTTATACTTTTTCATTCCTAGTTGATTTTCTTTCAGTAAATTCGTCATATGTACGAGGCATGTTTTTTAAGTAAGTACCGTTTTGCGATTCCGCCGCCGCAGCGCTACGGTCGGCGTTCCGCGCATGAGCGCTGGTTACCTACATCTCTTGTCTACGCACTGACGCCATTACAGTCTGATTCTTCATTGTATACTTGTTTACTCCAGTGTTTAAGATACCTTCAACAATCGTGAGTCACGCTGATTGTGAAGTACGGGCTGTTATGCGATTTCTTAGTGCTAAAGGCGTAAAACCGATCGATCATCGTGAGATCGTTGAAGTTTACGGACAAAACATTATGAGTGATGGAATGGTAAGGAAATGGGTGAGAGCATTTAAAGATGGCCGCACAAATGTGCATGATGAAGAACGGAGTGGGCGTCCTTCGGTCGTTAATGAAAATTTGGTGCAGAGTTTGGTGGACGAAAAGGTGAGAGAAAACAGACGCTTTACAATTTCATCATTGTCCGACTGCTTTCCTCAGTATTCTCGTAGTGTGTTGTATCGCATTGTTACCGAGAACTTGAATTACCGAAAATTGTGTTCACGTTGGGTTCCAAAAATGTTGACGGATTTGCACAAAACCCAACGTTTAGGCAGTGCATTGACTTTCCTTGAGCGGTACCACAGTGAAGGTGAAGATTTTTTAGACCAAATTGTTACTGGTGACGAAACGTGGGTGGCCTACGTCACACCAGAATCGAAACAACAATCCATGGAATGGCGACATTCATCATCACCCAAAAGAGTGAAGTTTAAGCAAACAATTTCTGCCCGGAAAATCATGTGCACAGTTTTTTGGGACAGAAAAGGAGTATTGCTAGTGGAGTTTCTGCCTCGTAATGAGACAATCAATGCAGCGTCTTATTGTGAGACATTGAAAAATCTGCGTCGTGCAATCCAGAACAAAAGACCTGGCAAGTTGAGTAGGGTATCGTTTTGCTGCATGACAATGCCCGTCCACATGTGGCTAATCAGACCACAGATCTCATCAAATCATTTAAATGGGAAACTCTAGATCATCCTCCATACAGCGCTGATCTGGCGCCCAGCGACTACCATTTGTTCCAGCACTTGAAGAAACACCTGGGCGGTCAGCGTCTTCAAGACGATAACGAAGTCAAAACATTTGTGATGCAGTGATTAACAAGTCAGGCGGCAGAATTTTATCAGGAGGGTATTCAAAAACTGGTGCCACGTTATGACAAGTGCCTCAATATTCACGGAAATTATGTAGAAAAGTAGATTAAGGTACAGGCTTTCATGTAAAAATAAAATTATTGCCATATCTTTGCACGTCTTTTTTTAATTCCAAAACGGTACTTACTTAAAAAACACGCCTCGTATCTTTTCTTGGATTCATTTGCTTATGTCACTTGAATCAGAAAGTGGAAATGTCAAATGTAGTTATGTAGAGCGGGTAGTAATGTTAAAATATACACGAATTGCATTAACCTATTACATATACAGTTGAAACGGAAACTAAATAAAACTAAGTATGCTTATGGTAGCGAAAACAGGCTGAAATAAAAGAAACTGTATATAAAAAGGAGAATAAGAACGCAATATGAGATGTAGGTACTTTGTATTAATATGGGAAAGATATAGACGATGTCAATGTTATAACTACGTGAGATGTATGGATGAAGACGAAATATGAGTACTGCGCTAGAGAGAATACCAGCTGTAAAAGAAGCTGCCGAAAAATTGGGAAGATTGCTGATGGTCCTTTATGATATTAGATCGAAAAATCGTAAACAAGTAAAAGAATAAAAAGAATTCATTTTGCCAAGAATGTATTAAATATTTCCAAAAAGATGTTTACAAAAGTTTGCATGTCATAAGGAAAGTATTTCAGAATAATCTGCAATTATATTCTGCAATTATAGTTTAAAACTAAAAATGTTATGAGAATGCAAGTTAAGTCTACGTTTTATGAGGAAACTTATTTAAACTACGTTTTGGGACCATGGAAGCTGAAGAAAAATGCTGTGAACAAGATAATAGCTCTTGGTGCTGATTATATTGTAGATCTGAATGTCATAGATCGCTGCAGATACTCACTGATGCCGAAGTGTTCAGATGTTACTGTTAACACCTTCATCGCCAATTACAACTATAGATGTATACACCAATGAACAAGTTAGTATAAAAAACTTTACCGGTTATTTGAAAGCAACTTAAAAAGTTTACTAGCTCATTCCTTAATGTAGTTTCTTGAAGACGGAAAGAAGATATACATAGAAACGAATAGGTCTTCCACAAAAGCATTGTAAAAGTAAGGAAACGGTAGTATTTAATGAAAAGGTTGGATAAGAGTGACCACATGATGGGAGATACCATCCGCATTAACACTCAATATTTTTATATTTTATGACCACAGCTTTTTTGTTTCATTAAGGATTTTCTAGAAACGTGAAATTAAAAAGAGGTTACGAAAAAAATCTTAAACTCGTAGTTCTCTAGGAACACTATCAATAGTGAAAAACTTATTAAGTTTTATTACTTACTGTAAACGAAAAAAGCGGTGCATATCTTTTGAATTTCATATCGAGTGTGTTTTAAATAAGGACTTAAGCTAAACAGACCAACAAAATCTAATTTACCAAGACAAACCGACATAAAACGAAACACTCGCCTTTTTATTAACAGTAAAAGTTTTTATGTTTTTTCTTCGAGCGCAATTTTTTTATCTATTGTACGGAAATGGTCCGTAATACATAACCCATAAAAACACAACAAGCAGGAAAGCTTTTAAATAGAACACCTGAAAATAACTGATATGAGCACTGTTCCCTAAATTCGTTGTTAAGAAAAAACCATGAAAAAAATCTTAAAATATCTTCCTTGCTTTTAAAATACTCCTATTAGTCAATAAAAATGATGTTTAATATTTTAAATATTATATTAGAATGAATAGGAACATCAACAGATCAACATAGACAAAAAATTCAGTAATTATAATTTCAATATACATAGGTACGCATAAGAAAAATGAGTGGTATATAAGTCCTTAACGCTATTACTTAGTATGTTTATATAAGAGGATTGTCAATAAAAATAAGGAATGAAGATTGAGTAAGAGAATGAAGAGAAAAAGGAATAGATACAGCAAATTAAAAAAATACGAATAAAATAGAGGTCACAGTTCTATCCAAACCTTAAAAATTTGTGTGCGTTGAGATGAACAAACGAATAAAAATAAAAATTCTTAGATAACTCCGGCTTAAAATATCTCCATATAACTGACAAAATGTTTCAATAGCTCTGTTTACTTCAGAAAATATCTTATCACATAAGGATGTTTTAATGTTGCGAAAGCAAACGAAATCATAAAATCGTTTTTTTACTCTTTATAGAGAGGGGGTCTGAAATCTTCAAAAGACATATTAGTCCAGGAAACCGCCTGAGTGACTTTAGTAGAGGATTCATTCTTTCGTAGTCCTGGCGACAGTTCCCGAGGTACTTTAAAACGCCCACTCGTCACCAAGTATACATCGAACGCCTACCTGCTAAATCAGACTCTCCTCTACCATCCAGCACTCCGTTAAAGGATTGGCCTCTGTAAGGCCGAGCAACATTTCCGAATCACTCACTTCTTTTATCCACGGACTGTCAGCAAAGTGGCTCCTGTCCCTTTTTCCTATATCTCCTTTTTTGTTCTCAAAATTGAACTTTTTATATCTTTTCTTTTAATTCGAGAGGCAGGTTGCATGTAGCGCGTGGAAGACTCTCATCGCTCCTAGAACGGCGTTACTCCCAGCTCCGATTCCGGTTTCACCCCTCCTTCCCCATAATCTGTCTCACTTATACTTCTCACATGTTTGCCTTTTATCAAGACGTTGATACATGTTTGCCGTTGCTTCGGCTGTCTTTCTTTCTCTATCTCACTGTGACAAAATTCATACTTGTCTCTCTTTCCATCCTGTTCCTTTCTACTATCCATCTGTTGCAGTCCGTATGTGTCACAGTGTCCGAATATCCGCAATATAGGCATTCATCCGTGTTAGCCTTTACGAACCTAGAGAGGTAGGCCCTAAAATATTAGTGTCTTGTGAGCACCTGCGTTAGGAAATAATCCAATCGTCTTCGACCATTCTTCTTGCCATCTTTCAATTGACTTATCCCCTTCTTATCTTTTCACGGCCATAGTAAGGTCTAGGTCTCTTCCAGCTGCCATCTCATGCAGAGGAACACATCCAGTGATGGCCCACAAGGCTGTCGCAGACACAGTCCTGTAGACTCATTCCACTCGCAGTAGACTTGTTTTGTTCACTCGTGTCATGAACCTCCTGTAGGCTGCTATCTCTACCGCCCATTCCAGACTGGTGCCGCGTAGGGGACGATCTATTGACTGCATAACACCATGTAAGGTGTTATATCTTGAATCTAAGACAATTGGTTTACCAGTTGGACCAGACCCTGTATCCAAAAACCGTGAAGAATTCTTGACTATATCAAATACTGATCAAATTTATCAGAAAAATTAAACTTTTCAGTATACTTATACGCTAGATTCAACTATTTTTTGATATAAAAACACAAGAACGTCTATAGAAATAACTTTAATTGGCTTGTTTCAATTCCCAGTTGGTGACTAGAAATTCCTTTTTGTATGGTTATATAAAATTTCTTTAGCAGCGGATGATCCGAAATGATTCAAAAATAAAATTAACAGCATATAATAAAGAACAATTATTAGAAGAATAGAAGCTCAAACTTGTATCACACCGATCGTATGGGAGACCTCATTTGGCCAGAAAAACAATGCTCGAAAACAACGCTAAATATGTAATACACGAGGCCAGTCAAACACTCAAAAAAGTCTAGTACCACTACAAAATTTGATAGATAGGCAAACTTAATAGCAAACAAGTACACAAGGTGCATTTTTATTAGAATAAATACTGAACAACAAAAAACTATATATTATATATTGCAAATATTTTCAAACGAAATACTCTTGGTAAAAGCCATTTCTGTTTCGTTATATTAACTTTTATTAGAATTTCACAAGAATAGCAATTAACACGCTAATTTTGACACCCATGACACCTCCTCGACATACTACTAAAACAACTCATATAACCCATAAAAATACAAGAAGCACGAAACGTTTTAGATACAACACCTGAAAATGACACATAAATTCACGGAAAAAAATTTACCATCCCTTCGTTTACGCCTCCCAAACCAATTTACTTGAAGTTCGATTTTTTTTTTCGAAAAGTCCGTGCGGAGAAATATTTGGAAACAAAAACTTAATTGAAACATGCAGGTGGACATAATCGATGCGTAACGCGTCATTTTTTACCGTTTCTTCGGCGTACACTCAGGGCCGAACTGACCATTCCGAATCGGTCAGGTCGCGTTCGAGAATATCAATAAAAGTTAATTTAAAAGTATAATTCGTGCCATGATTCCGAGGCAGTAACCTATACAAAAAAAAAATAAAGAAAAAAATGAGATAATTTATAGAGATGCTTATATCAATAGTTCCTGTAAAAGGAGTAATTGCACACATTCTACACACAGACTGTAGACTATTTGTTTATTAAAGGTATCACCTTATTTTTGATATCTGCTATTTCGTTATATTTCACTTTAACGATATACCGTGTTCTTCAAATACGTGGAGACCTTCTTCCTCTTCCGCTTCTTCTTCTTCTTCTTCTAATTTTACTACTGCTACTACTACTTCTTATTCTACTTCTACTTCTTCTTCTGTTTATGTAGACGTGATTGTCTGTTTTTAAATGTGCCTCCAGTAAGTTGTCGTTCCATCGCAGAGATTAAACCACTTATAAAAATTGATGGTAAAACAATATGGGATAGAGCTAGGAGTACAGACGGAGAGACAAAGCATCAAGTGTAAAAAGGGAAATGAAAAAAATAAAGAGCACATATTAAGAAATAACTGCATTTCACTTACCAACACTTAAGATTGGGTAATTTAACTAACTAAGAGCTGGTGGCACAAATGTTGCAACTTCTTTCGCAGACGGCGAAAACAGATCTTCACAATTCAACTTCTAACGGAAAGTCAATAGAATAGAAGAAGTATGCCTATTTATAGGAAAATATTTAAATAGAAAGATACTGTTGAGTTGGTGTGTAGTCTAAAATAGACGGAACTGAAATTGACCCAACTAACGGTTCATCTTTGGCGCTTCTTTGAGAGATTAGTTACTATATTTGCAAACAAAAAGTGTCCGAACTGAATTGGTAAATTTAGCAGCGTTTAAATAAACAGCCAAAACGTCAATAAAGATTCAAACCAAGCGTTCTGTTGTTGAGGGTTTATCATAAGCTAGGTTTTTATTATAGAGCATTAGCGGCTTACAAAAACAAAAATTTTGACAAGATTCAACGTATCAAAATTTTGACACATTACAAGAGGTAAAGCAGAAAATAGGATGTTCACAGTCGTGTTATGAGATATAAACTTGAAACTATAGAGACACTACTATGTACATACTAAAAATATACTGATAACTTGTTGGCACATATATCATTTTTAGTCCTTATAAAGAGTCGACTTCGGGATATTCCTTATTCAATATATAATAGATAGTGCCCGTAGAGCGCTGGTGGATCTTAATGAGCAAGTGTAAGGAATTGGAGGTAGCGAAACACTAGGTCCTCATTTTTAACTTTTAAACATTCATACCTAGTAGTATTGTCGTTAGTAATAACAAAAAACACATCAAATAAGAATAGTTTATATTAACGGGTGGTCCTTTTAGCGATTTATTAGCATAACCAAAACAAATGAATAAATATCTCCTAGTCCTGAACTGACAAAATTCACTGTTTTCTTTGAATGAGATAATTTATTTTTTGGTATTATTAATCTAGGAATCTGGATGCACATTTTTCATCGGGGTAATATAAAATTGGATTCAGTTTTTGTCGGGTTTTTGTGGCTGTTGTAGTTCCATCGAAATTGACTTAATCGTTTCGGCCTGTCCTAATAGTTCTGCTCGAGGCGGTCTGTTGGTCGGAGATGTAATTTACACAGAGCGTTCGTCAGGTAGAAAGCGGTTTGACGGTATGGTGCACATTGTAACTACCTCTGTTCAGACTATATACACACAACTGATTTGCAACTAACCATAATATTCTCTACTTATTGGTAATTATCTTGGCATTACCTTACGAAAATTTATCGGCAAATCGTACATCGTTACATTTAATGTTATATAATATGGTAAATATAATAAAAATCGAGCATTTCACTGGATAAACATCAATTTCAGAAAATTTGAAATATTCCTTTCATCGGTTTGCTAGAGAATAACCTACACGTACCTAAAATTTTCTTCTCGCATTGGTTTGTTAATATCGTTTTACTACAAAAGTTGCATATTTTAAGTCTTAAAGGGTTGGATGAAGACTAAAATTAAAACATAAATAAATAAAACAGAATACAAACGAATCAATAAAATCATTAAAAAACAGTGCAGAGAAGCTAAAGAAAACTGAATGTCAATAAAATGCCTAGAAATTGAAGGACTTCAGGAAAGAGACAAGAAACAATACTAAGATTTAATAATAACGAAATAATTGTAACAAAAAAATATAAAGGAAACAAACTGGAGATATAGAAAGAATACATTCAGACACATTTTGACGGCGATAGACCTTGTTCTTCTCCATCCACAGATTATGGAATAAATGAAAAAGGTCTAGAAATAACCAAAGAAGTTAATCATGCAGTAAAAGCTCAGCAAAAAGGAAAAGCCACCGGTTCAGACAATATCAATGTCGAAGAATTTAAATTAATTGCAGCCAACCAATGCCGAATATGACAAAAATTGACAAATTTGTCATTTTTAATAAAAAACTTAAGGAAGACGTAAAAGTAACAGTCATTGATTATAATATGACATTTCTGCTCTCTTCAGTTTCCTCATAGCTCAATATAACTTTATTTCTTTTCGTTCAAAAGAAACTTTATAGCACAAGAAAAGTTAGAGGCACATTCCGTGTGGCAAGAATTTACAGATTCTTCAATTTACATAAATTTAGTGTAACTTGACTCAAGCCAATTTGAATGCTTATGCGGAGACATATGTAGGGACTGTTTATAGTTTTTATGATAGGAATCAGATTTCACGCTATATTGTACATAAATTTTAACGTTTTGGGTGAAAATGAAACACAATTACGTAATTTTATTTATAGGAAATGTGATATATTACTTTTATGTTCAATTTCAAAATAATTGTTTATTAGAACTAATTATGAGATTAAAGAAACTTCTTTATAATATACTTCTCGATTTTTTGAGTCATCACTGCGTGGTTACTATCCTTTTTTTTTTAATTTTTTTTTAAAAGCTTTTTTTTGTTTAACGTCTTTGTCATAGTTTAGATGAATAAGTATTATGTTTTTTTCATTTATATCTTCTGAGGGAATAAAAAATATTGTGTTTAGTATATTTTTGATAGGCTTTAAAAATAAACTATTAAATTTATTTGTATAAATAATTTTTTGGTTAATATAATGCCTTAGAGTTGACTTGTTATCTAACAATTTTGTAGGCCTAACAGAATAGGCCTACAAATTCTTGAAAATATCCTGCTCAAACAAACAGTCGAAGCCGAAACTAATCGAAGCTGCGCAGACCCGGTATAAGTCTAACTATAAAGACAGAAAAGAGTTTCAAAAAGCAACAAACGACGGCTGTAGTTTGTGGATCTGAAATGCCAAAGAACATTGAAAGAACAAACTAAACTAATAAACATAATAAACAACATGCTCTCTGATCAATACTTCCAGGTAATTCACGGTAGTGGCATAAGGAAATAGAGGAAATTAAATAATGGACAAATCCTTGCTCCGATGCTTTTCAACTATATATATATATATATATATATATATATATATATATATATATATATATATATATATATATATATATATATATACTCAAAACGTGCTGCTGACAAACGACCTTAACAAATTATATGGATATTTCACAGAATGGCGCCTGAGAGCCTACTTAAATAAAACTGAGGTAAGCTGTTTTCATCTCAATAACCAAAACGCAAACCAAGAATTAGAGGTCATAATGAGGAAAGTAGCACTACCCTACCAATCCTATCCAAAATATCTGGGAGTTATCTTAGACAGAACTCTGTCGTTTAAAAAATATCTATAAATAACTGCACAACAAATAAGTACTAACTGTGATGCATCTGCAGACACACTACTAACATTTGTGCTTTGGTCTACTCAGTGGCAGAGTACTGTACACCGGTCTGGCTAAATAGTCGCAATTTGAATAAAGTGGATACGCAGCTTAATGTAGCAATGAGAATAATTAGCTGCTTCATTAAGCCAATGCACTATATTGGCTTCCCATCCTCTGCAATATACCCCGCCTCTTCTACGTATGGACGAGCCTTAATCGATTTAGAACGCGACATGCAGTAAGAGCACACAACTTACGTAAATGGGGAAAACGGTCTGTCTCCAGCTGCAAGTGTGGTGCTACAGATCAAACGATCCTCCATAGTGGAGGCATGTAAATTGAGTCAAAATGCCGACGGGACCCAAAAGACTTTTTCACAACTTCTTCTTCGAGCCTTGAATGGATAGCTCAACTTGATCTGAAAATATATATAGCCTTTCATTTGTTTATATTAACTTGTATTTTATCTTGTGTGTTCGTTTTTATATATTATGGTTGCTTGTTTTTTAAATTCTCTACTTACGTTAAGGGATACGTTAGGCATATATTTATTACAATCAGAATTTTCAATCAGAAAATTCCACGAGAAGAGTTTCTTATAATGGACGATTTTAATTCAAAGCTTGAAGCTGGAGATAAGACACACTATATCGGAGCCCATGGATTTGGAGTCAGAAACGAGAGAGGAGACCTGCTAGAAAAATTTACAGAAGACTCAGAACTAGTTGTCACCAACACATTCTTCCAAATGCCTCCTCGAAAACTGTACACGTGGAAATCCCCTCAAGACAGTCCTGGGAGTATAATTAGAAATCAAAAAGATTACACTTTAGTAAATAAAAGATTCCGAAACAGCTCTACATCTATCGGACCACGTTATATTGGTGGGAGTATTCTGAGTCAAAGTTAAAAGAATGTAGAAAATAAAATCACAGTCATATGATCAATGTATACTAAAAGACCTTAATACGAAAATGATGGACGTTAAATGAGCAAGTGACGGCAATTAGAGACGAATCAACCGAAGAACAAAAATTAAGCAGATTACAGAAATAGTTCAAAACTAGTAAATGTAAAGGATAAACACTTAAAACACTTATACATTAATCAAGGAAAAATCGTGGATGAGAAATTAGATCGTGAAACTAATGGACGAAAGAGGAAAAGCCAAAAATAATCCAGAAATATATAAAACGATAAATATAACAATAAGAAGGAAAATCAGAAAATCGAAAGAAAAAGAAGCAATGGAAACATGCGAAGAAATAGAGACTCTACAGTCAAAGTACGATAGTCACAATGTACATAGGAAAGATAAAGAACTCACAGGTGGACTAAGACCGAGACAGAAAGGAAATCTAACTGATTCTGACGAAAAGATCATCTTAGAGAATCAGAGTAAAGAAAGAACGTGGAAAGAATACCTAGAAAAACTGGTTGAAGACCAAAAAGATAACGCCTTTGTGTTAAAAGATTTTAATGATGAACCAAAAATATTAAAACAGGCAGTTTATTCTGTAATAACACAGCTAAAGGATGGCAAAGCAGCAGGCTTCTATAATATACAAGCAGAACTATTCAAACTAATGGACAACGAATCAATCGCAATAATAACAAAGATACTCAGATACTCGTACAACAACATATATAACTCTGAAGAAATGCCAACTGAAAGTCTGAAAATTGTTCTAAAGATAAATCCATGAGAGAATTTATAAGCTGTGTAAAGTAAAATTTCCCCCAGCCAGTTCGGATTTATAAATGCTGATTTTACGGCTTGAGGCTTTGTTCTCAATAAAAGTCTTGTTCCATAGATGCAGAGACGTCAACTGCGACGTATATGCTTGTCTGGTTGATTACGATAAAGCGTTTGATTGAGTACAGCACGCCAAGATGATGCAAATACTAAAAGGAGCAGGAATGAACAACCAAGATCGCAAATCTTAGAATTAAAGGTGAACACCCTGAATGTGTGAAAATCATGAATCGAGTGAGGCAAGGCTGTATTTTGTCTCCTCTAATATTTAATCTTTACTCAGAAAAAATATTTATCGAAGCTGTGCACGAGACTGAAACAGGCATTCTTCTAAACGGGTATCGGCTAAACAACATCATATATGCCGATGATACCATTGTATTTGCGAACAACCTAAAAAACCTACAAGTCCTTATGAACAAAATCACGTATTACAGTCAGTAATATGGGCTCAATGTGAACGTAAAGAAAACCCAACTTGTAATAATTTCAGAAAAGATAACAGAAGGATAACTATAACTCCATACTCCACCCAACCCCAGTAGCCAGAGTGACGCACTACAAATACCTCGGCACCATGATAAATGAAGAATAGACCTACCACCAGGAGATAAGAAAGGGCATGGGAAAAGCTAGATCTACCTTCAACCGGATGGGGGCTTTCTTCAAGGGTCACAACCTTTCTCTTGGTATAAAATCCTTTTTTATGCTGTTGAACCTTGGACCTTGAACAAATATATGTGCAGAAGATTGGAAGGATTGGATATGTGTCTATATTGGAGAATACTTAATATTCCGTGGACTGACCGGGTTACACATGAGGAAGTCCTCATAAAAATGAAGAAGAACCGCTAAGTACTGACGATCATCAAATCTCGAAAGTTACAATACTTCGGACACATTTTGCGAAATGAATCCAGTTATGCGATCTTGTAAGAAAAAATATTTGGAAAACGAGGTCCAAGAAGAAGAAAAGCACCCTGGTTAAAGAACCTTAGAACCTGGTTCAACACAACATCTGTGCAAATTTTCCGCGCTGCTGCAGATAAGATAAAGATGATCGCTAACATTCGTCACGGATAGACACATCAAGAAGAAGAAGAAGAATTTTAGTGTACCTAAATAAATTTTTATGAAAAGTAGAATTATTTCTAACCTGGAATTGGCTAGCAGATTTCCTATCGTGGCATCTTTGATACTTATGCAATTTTCAGTGTATTTTCTGGCCACTTTATCAAGATCATTAACCTTTCTAAAAATTTGAATACTTTTTCGTATCAATTTAACTCATGGTTGACATCAATGAGACGTTGTATTATGACGCAATGTCACTGGGTAATGATGCACGAGTAGCAAGTCTATCTCGGAAATTAAATCATGTCTGTTACGTGCCACTGAATAATCTTTGGAAATTTTGTTAGTATGTGATTCAGTAATCTAACAGTGTGTATATTTGGTATTTTTTAGATGATGCATATTTTCTTCATTTATTGTTATTAGTACTTATTGAATTTCACTATAACTTTAAGTACAAAGTAATTAATAAAAATTGTTTGTCGAAATTGTAAGAAGTGTTGATGGTTCTCTCGAATTTATCTTGGAAGGTCTTTTGGCCATAATCTATTCTGGATGAAATCATATATGGATATTATTTCTTTATCATATTATATTAGCTCTATATGCCTTATATGCATCCGAATGTTTAAATATGGTAAAGAAAGGGCCATTATGAAAACTTAAAACAAGAGATAGGAAAATTTTGAGAAACATCTTACGACCAATTAAAAAGAATTCCGCCGAAGACAGAGTCATGAGTTAGGATGAAATGTACCAAGAACCTTATTCCTCTCATTATCCGAGGTCCTCGCCCTGCTTGCATGGATGGCAAGAGACAAATGAGGATCATTCCATTAAAATGAAAACCTACTGGGAAAGGAAGAAAACTCAGTCATGACAAACACGAAAAAATCTTGACAGCAAAAATAATTATATGAGCTGACTTCAGTTTGAGCTTTTCCAAAAATTGCTATCTTAATAAAAGACACTGACTTCTATAACACATACAGTCCATCTAATTTACAAACCGTTGCATGTCATAATCTACGTCAGAGATCGAAGTTGACATAGTTGCCAAAGTATAAAAAAATCCTGAATCCATTTTAAATCAAATAGGTCACATAATTATTATTATACTCTTTAAAACGACTATTTAAATTCTTACGTGACATTTTTGAAATAAAACACACTAATTTTGTTCTAAAAAGAACAGATTTTATTAAATAGGTAAAAATATAAAACAAGAGGTATATAAAAATTTAAAATAATAAAGTACAGAAAGTGTCAACAACGCAACTGTCAAATAAATGTTACCAATTGTTGGTATCATGTGACGTCACGGGCTATGACGCCGATGACGTGCAACGGTTTGTAAATTAGATGGACTGTATGTAGATATTAGTAATGCAGTAAGTAGATTTTTTCTTATTATTTTGCCAGTTCCAGTTTGTCATAGTTTCTTATAATTTTTGTGGTGTTAGCCCTTCTGAATCTGCAATACTTACCCATAATAACATAATTAAGTAAACGTTTCTTTTTTGAAATTTATTTATTGCGCCGTTATTATTAATATTGTAAATTATAATATGATTATGTGCTTATGACATTTGTCAATCTTGTGATGTACTTGTGTATTCTGTATGTTAACTACATAAGTTGATTCTTGTCCCTTAACTCTCTTTCATATCTTATGGGTATTATTATCATGGCTGCGAACTTGATTCAACTTTATAGCCATTACGCTTACCAAACTTACAAATACGAAGCAGCAATAAGAAATAATAACAAAACTTAAAAATGATGTTCCATAATAACCTGGTTTTCTACTTTCTATACAGATGGAAAGCTTTATTAAACTTATGGTGGTATGTTTTTTAACTTGAACTGACCTTAACTAGTAAATAATTTTTTAACGAATTTTCTAATTCGACTAATCATTCAACCGCAAGAACTAAATTAACATTTTAATAGCATCGAAACCATGCTTTAATAATAGGTATATGATACAGTTTTTAAAATATCCCAAACAATTTTTAAAAAGTTATTAACAAATTCCAAATCGGTTCCATTAATCGATTATTAATCGAAATCAGGTAAAGGTTATTTGAGATTGCATTTAATTTCAGGTCTATCCCTTTGGTAAATAAATTCAGGTAATGCAATTAGGCATGTGGCCGGAGCCACATATTAGCTAAATTAGATACTCATACCTATATATAGACACTTTATTGTAATAATAGGGTAGAATCGAAACATAAACTGCATCATAATATTGCACAAATTGTGGCATGGGTCGTAATTATATGAAATTATGGTTTCATCAAATTCGACGGATATCGTCAACGAATGGCAAAAAGTGCCATTGGTGTATCAAGTGGGAAATTCTCATCACACAATTTTATAACATATATCGTATGTTCATATAAAAAATAGGTCATAAAATTAGCTATTTTAGTAACCAAACAAAAAGTTCATCTACTTTTTCTACAATCCACCCCCGTTTTTTCTTTTACTCTTTATTTTTAGTGTGTCAGATTTTTCCATATTCATGAACTTTTATTTAATTTTTAATTACCTTTATATAATAGATTTTCCGTATAGTTTTCATTAAATTGACGTGGCGGCCATAGCTTCGTGGTCATGTTGCTGAATACTAAAAAATGGCACATTTTTAACAATTTTTTTTTGTATCTTTTTGATTATATCTGACAGTTAAACTTCTTCTCTTTTCCTGTATTTTATGGCAGACATTTAATCGCTGGAAAGGCAAATCTGAAACATAAAATTCGAGAAAAGTGTTAAAAAAAGAGGTGCTTTTGCATGAAAGTTGACCAGATAAATTAAAAACTACGCTTTTAAAAGTGGCCGACAGTTAATCTCCGGATCTAGTCGGTCAATTTTAATAAACGTTGATGCATTTTGTTTGTTTTGATTTTCTCTGAGATAGTTTACTACAATTTGACAAAAAGAAATAATACAATTTTTTTAACTATCACGTAAGGACACTTCTTTATTAAAACCCTTCTCGAATTTAATATTTCAAATTTGCCGTTCCAAAGATTAACAACTGTCCGCCATGGAGCAGTAATTATTGGACGAAAAATTTTTGGCGCCATTTAAAAATAGGTACAGAAACAATAAAAAAAAAATTTGTAATCTTTAAAAGTTGTATAATAATATAAAAAACAGTTTGATTGTCATATCTAATAGATAAGATATAAAAAAAAGTGTTAAAAATGTGTCATTGTTTAGCATTCTAGACGGTACTTTACCTTAAGTCATGTTAAGGACGCCTGCGCTCCTTAGACTTAAGACCTTTAGAACTTAGCCAGAAGGTTACCCGAACTTTATTTTATTAAATTGACAAAGTGCTATCGCCATATGCACAGTCTGTATCTCATTTAAATACTTGTCACAACCACACACCTTTTTTTCCTGGCGAAGTTCTTGTATTGAAATTTCTGAAATATTTTTCAACTTTTTAAATAAACTTTATGATTGTATTGTATTTAAGGGCCCCATACTTCAGCTATCTGGCCATAAGCTATAAGACGGGGATATTAGTTATTATAACCCTTTAATTTTTTGATATTATATTAATACATTTTAGTGTTGGGATGTTTATGTTTAAATATGAATATTAAAAATGTTCGTAAAGAAATCGGAAATATAGTATCTGATCGTTACATTGACCAGAAAGTGATATAGTCATAGTATACTAAAATAACAATACTTTAAAGAAATCATTAAATCGAAACTTGTCCTATAACAGTATCATTTCTAACCCCAAAATTCTACCTGTTCCGCTACTGGTCACGTACACAGAACAGTTATGTTAATTTAATTACGCCAAATTCTACGAAATTGATAGCTTTCCAACGGATATTTTTGATATAATCATCATCGGAATCGATTTTGACGCATTCACAAACATCGACAAAGATTTGATTCGATAATTTGATGCTTTTTCGATAATAACTGACTCTAATAGAAGCTTTTAGAAGATATATGATTAAGTCGAAGCAAATTAGTTCATTGTTTTGTAGGAAACGCGAGATATATCATATTTGCATGATACGAGCCTATTATGTTACCTAATAGAGAAGAATTACAGAAAATGATTGACTTTATGGCTACTAATAATATGGATCGGTTTACTTGTAAAACGAGGTGTAATAAAAATGTAATGGCTTACGGTTGACTGATTTCCAATAACCTTCAATTGAAATTGGTATGGAATTACTGCGTGTTTCAGTCGAATGGAAATATTAAGATTAATTTAGTTCCAAATTATTTTTGAACACATACTTAAAACATCAATCAAGTAGACATTAAATTTGACGTCAATTTTCACTCAACTTTATTCCGTGCAATTTCCATATTTCATAATAAATATTGATTTTTTTTTCACACCGAGAATATGTGAGAGATTTAGCTTAGATAGTGAATGGCAAACGGCCTAGAATTACAGAATTTTCTTTAAAACATGAAAAATAGGCAACAAGTATTAAAGAAACTGCTGCATGATACATGTAATAAAATAAATATTACACAACGATTTAAACAGACAAGAGAAAGGATATATGACAGATAATTTTGGTTGACAGATAAGAGATACCAGTCGACAAATGATCGTCTTAAAAGAAAGGGAAAAGTTTTTACAAACAAAACGTATTTTATTACAAGAAGCATCAATAAATCTTTCACAGCAATACATTTTCTAATTCGAAATTATATGCACATAATTTACTACTACTACTATCAGTTCACAGCGTTCTCCGACGCCTTCCGATTCCTAACCGCCATTCTTCTCTATTTAACCATAGGCCTGGAGGGATTTCTCTTTCCTCTAGTTCTTTTTCAATTCCCTCTCTTCAGCTTCTTTTCGGCCTTCCTCTTTTTCTTCTTCCTTTTGGTGTCCTCCGTTTCGGAATCCTGTCATCTGGCATTCTCTGTACATGGCCGTACCATATTAAGTGTTTTGTTTTTATGTCATCAACTATTGTATGCTTGACTCCCATCATTTCTCGTATTCTCTCATTTGGTATCCGATCTCTTCTTGATTTGCCTGCTGCTCTTCTCCAGAAGTCCATTTCTGTTGCTAGTAACAGTTTCTCTGTTCTTTGTTTCATTGGCCAAACTTCACTGCCATATGTGATTACACTTTTAAGTATGGTGTTGTATATGAGTTGTTTGTTCGCTTTAGATATTGTTTGGTCCCACAGAATGCCATTCATCATGGATATGGCTTTTCTACCCTGTATGTTTCTGTCTTTTATAGCAGCATCGAGTGTTCCATCTTGAGTTATCTTCATACCCAGGTACTTGTATTCATCACAGTGTCTAATTTCTACCCCATCGTCTAATATAATGGACTGCTTTGTCCCTCCAATACACATGGTTTCAGTTTTCTTAATGTTGACTTCGAGACCCCATTTGTTATTGTTGCGTTCTGCACATACGATGACCTCAATATAACAATTTTGGTCATCCTAAAGGGGGAGAGAAGATATTCTGTTCAATCTAGAACTCGCTGGTTTCCCCCTTTCAGATTGGGTATGTATATTAAAATAAAAGAAATGAAAGCAAGTGGACTGTATAAAACTCTATTTTAAAAAGAGGTGAAATAAACCATAAATATACATAACCCAATATACCTACAATTATAAATAACGAAGAATATAAACTTAAAAGAAGAAGAATATATGTAGTACAAACTTACACACAAAAAGAGAACCATAAACAAAACAAAACTGTCGATTGTATATATACCACGTTATAGATAGAAATAATATACAAAAAATAAAAAATATGAATATATATGTCATATAAAAACAAATTATTAAACTCAATGCAAAAGTATACTTATAATACACATTATGAGTTAATATTAGGTAATAAAATACACAACACTGTGATATATATATAAAAAGAATAGTGAAATTATTATAATATGAAAAATATACAAATCTACATAAAGGTAATGAAATGTTCTCAATCAAGTTCAATCGCGATCGCGGCACAACAGATAAAAAGTTCGAAGCAAATATGACATCTATATACCAAGTAAACGTACTTGATATATGCAGCAACAAAATTATGGTGTATTGTAGCTTACCCCATAAATCACAGCACCAACCGCTGTCCAACGACGTCTTCATCGACGTACACCAGAAACCACAAAATTTCTAATTTCAACTTTTCTGCATCAAACCGACTTCCTCGGTCAAAGGACCGCTGGCAAGTGTCTTAAGGTACTCTTCTTAACCCAAACGCACACACATGTGTGTGGTTTGAGAGATAAAACTCGACTCCGATTGTGTAGATGCATCGCTTATCTCAAATACACATCTGTTTCATTTTGCAGATTGCCTGTCTCGTAGCATGTAGTTTTTAACCCAGATGCACCCTTATACATGAAATCTTGATATACGGGGAGAATCAAAACTACCATAAAGTCTTAATATTTAATAAATGTTTATTAACAGTTGCGAAACTGCAACAGTTATATTCTTCTATTGGCTTCCGAGTCATGTAACTCAAGTCGTCATGATCCTGAGCAATCAGTATTTGGTCATCAGCGAAACGTAAGGTGTACAGTGTAGTCTCGTCGTTGAGAGGGATTCCCATGCCATTTCACTTTCTTTTCCACAGCTTGAGTGCTTGTTCCAGATAGATTTTGAAAAGGGTAGGCGAAATACAGCAACCTTGCTTTAGTCCTTTCGTGACGTTAAATCCCTCAGATATCCTTGATCCAGTTTTTATTTTTGCAGTCGTTCCATTATACAGACTTTGGACTGCTTTGAGAAGACCATGCTTAATGTTGGTTTGCTGTAGAGTTGACCATAGTTTACTGAGGGGTACACTGTCATAATGCTTTTTGTAAGTGTATGTACACCAGGTGAACTTCTTTACTGACGGCTGTTTTTTTCTCAATAACTTGCGTAATAGAGTATTATGCACATAATTTATCATTTCAAAATTATAATTTACTTTTTAGTTTCGATTACTATCACTATGTGAAAACCACTTCCCAGTGGTTGGCTCTATAGCAACTGTTCAATTTTTCACATGCTAAAAACAATACTAAATATATTTTTCGCTATCAAATCCTAAATTACCAACCTCAATATCAAAATCGTCACTTAATCCAAGCCTTAGTAATAATTTCTACTCCTGACTCTAACCCCACCCTCAAGTAATACATTCTTGGACAATGAAAATAAAAAATCGCCTCTTTCTTTATTCTTGACTCCTGTAGAAAACAGGTGTTTTTTCGCACCTCTCTCTGATTTTGGTGTCCGTAACCAATAGACGTTATTTATCACCTCTCTGATATTGGTTCCCGCAGACAACAGACGTATTTTTCGTGCTTTCTGAGTTTGGTTGCCGTAACCAACAGACGCTTTTTTCGTCTCTTTTAGTGACCGATTAGTTACAAACAGAACCGTGTATACAGTGAAACAATACCTCGAATCCATTATAGACAAAAACCGATAATCCACTAAAGATAATTAAAACTCGTACGTTTCGATAACCGAAAGCTACTTATATGAATACCATGAGTGTGTATTATAGTAGTATTGGTAAGCTTTTTATAAACTTAATTTAGCTATTGTCTGTATAACATTTAATTACGTTTTCTAATTATTTTGATCTAGCCCTATTGACACAGTTTTTAAACTGAAATTATTTGAATAATTTCGCATATGTACGTGCCAAATCATGCGCGAAGCCACATAAATTAACCTTAAATTTATGTATTAACTACTAATTTAAGCTTCAATTTGATGACATAACGTCGATGAAGATATATTTAACTATAAGGGAATATCTTGAGACCCCACTTAAAAGGAGATAACCCTAAAGGCGTGTTAATTGAAGTCTCCAGTCCTTTCAACGGCCATTTTTTTGTCTAAAAGTTAATGAATGCAAATTTATAAACAATTATAATGCCAACTTTTACCAATAGTCGTAAAGAACCACTTTTATTGGTTGAATTAATGATTTTTGGCGTCATTTTGAGTCATGGATGTCAGATTTATTCATAAAACTCACTTAACATTCTTCTAAATATGTGTCTCATTAAAGTAATAAAAATTCGTTTTTAAACAGTTTCTTTTAATTTATTAGACTAGTGAATTTCAAAATGGCTAATTTGATAATTTTATTCAACATAAAATTTACGATTTTATTATTATATTTTATTTACGTGCTATAGTCTTCATAAAGGCCTAGGGCAATTTCAGCAGTATACAAAAGATAATTAACTGAATACATTTCTCACAGCTTACACTAGTCACTGTCTTTGCTTTCTAGTTCATTCCTCAGTCCTCATCAATGAATTCCTTTTAGTTTATCGTATAGATCTTACTAGTCTCTCTTAGTTTTTTTTAGACAAATGACCTCTGTGTGGTATGTGTTTATACATTATAAACACGTTATATTAAACATATTATATTAATCATTATATCTGTTTATCAGAATATCACACAGAATACCACAAGAATGGAGATCAAGCATCTTACTACCTATCTTCAAAAAGAGAGAGATATCAGACCTGGAAAATTACAGAAAAATAAATTCATTAAATAAAACACTAAATTTAACAACCAAACTGATACCAAATAAACTGAACGAAATTAAGTATAACACTAGTAGAACAACAAGGCTTTAGCTTTCCCATGTGCAAGGGAAATCAGTAGAATACAAACCAGCATATCTATGTTTTGTGGACCTTAACATTAAAGGAGAGTATACACTTATTGTACCCAAGAGAGATAACTCTAAGAATAATCAAAACGATCAAAAGTATCTATCAAAAGAACACAATAAAAGTAAAAGTAGAAGAACTAACTGACCCAATTGAAGCTGGCAATGTGACAAAACAGGGATATTCCCTGAGTCATCTATTGTTTAACCTGATCATGGATAAAATAATAAAAATGTAAGAACTAAAAAAGAATACCAAATGGGAGACAAACAACTTAATATAATCTGCTACATAGACAACGCAATACTACTCTCAAAGTGAAGAAGATTTACAATCCATGTTGCAAAAATGTAACAGGTCGATTTCCAAAATAAAAACAAAATGCATGGTTCTAACAGCAAATTTACTAAGATGCAAATTGGAGCTAGAAGGTCAGATAATAGAATAAGTTTGTAGTTTAAATATCTAGGCATCACACTATCTAGGTACGGAAACCTCGAAACAAAAGTGGAAAATTAAGTAAATAGAGCAAACTGTAAAGTCCTCTAAAACCCATCCAAACCATAAGTGAATATGTGCAGTAACACAGTGCAAGACTTATCCCATTGTTAGCATGAGCAATGCTATGTTAAATATTTGGAATGTGGGATTAAACGAATTACTTATTATTACTAGTCTTATTCCATCATTGAAGTGGATGGAATATGTTATGTCTCCTAAAAAGGATATAACCAGGATCCCGTAGGACCTCTTTTAATGCGGGAAGTAAAATAATTAGGTAGTATCCTTATAGACCAAATACAGAAAGTAATTGCCAAGCCTGAAATGTACAACAAATACTAGAATAATGCACTGAAACGATTTGCCCCGTACAAAAAAAGACCAATATTCGATTTAAAAAATTACAGAGTTCCAATTCTCTTATACAGTATAATCAACAAGTTGAAGGTAATCTTTAACTTGTTATAAAGTTGTCTAAGTGCACATGTAGAAAAATACTAAAACCACCAAAGGCTGTTTGTAGATATTAAATCAGCGTATGGCAGTGTGCTAAGATGTGCGTACTACATGAACTTAAAATCAATTTAACATCTCCAATAAAATAATATGACTTGTAAAAGCAACAGTGAGTGAAGTGGTCTACAAAATGCAAATACAAGATGACTTTTTGCAAGCATTTGAAACACATGTCTTTCTTTCAATATACCACTGGAGCAAACTCAAAGATATGCTCAGTGACACATTAGTCTGACTACTTCTTTGATAAATCAACTGCCGCAGAGAATATGGGCATCACAATAAAGTAAGAGAAAATTATGTATTAATGCCGTTCCCAAACAGTAGAGCTACAGATAGAAAAATCGCCTAGTCATCTCTGAACGATAGATTTTAAGAAAAATACCTGCTACAGGCTTTCGAAACCGCATCTGGAAAAGAGAATATATCTTGATATCTTTAACAATTATCTACAATTATTTGATGTGGCAGAAGATCGAGAAGTCTTTGCAGTGGTCGTCGCCAACGTCGGATAATTCTGATATGGCACGTGAGGAAAAAGATTTACAATAAATATAAAGAAATAACATATGAAAGTAATGAAATTTCTTTCGTAGAAATAGGGATACTAAGACGGACAGTACTCCAATGAAATGTACCCTTCCAGATGAACCCTATTATCAGTGACTGTGGGACATATGAGTAGGGATATACCAAGCCTGATGTGAATACCAATAGAGAAGATGAGGACGCGAGGAAGATTGGTGCCGCAAATTGGCAACGGTTGGCAGTTGACAATAGCTGACGAAATAGACTAGAGAGGTTGGAGCTCAACTAGGATTTAAGTACCACTGTAGATGATAATGATGATGAGTTTGATGAAAGATACCGATGCATAATAATGTACAAAAAAGGTTTTTTAATGATTTATAAATATATAACTGTATATTTCTCGTTCTACTCACAGCGTTTCTACCGTAAATTAAAATTCCCCTGGTAATTTTTAATTTCTCAGTTGTTTAATATTCATTAAATTGTCCTAATTCACAAAAACATGCTTTAATAAATAAATAACAAGCAGCAATATAATGTCCTGAGATTAATTAAGAATTCTAAATTAATTTCACACATAATAATAATAAAATAGTTATTTGTAAAACGGCATAAAATAAATATATTTTATTCTTTACGGCCGTCTTAACGGTCGTACGGTTTACAACAAAGGAAATATCTGACAGGTATCTGCATTTTTTCCTCATAAATTACTCGTGGCCATAACAAAATTCTCTCTAAAAATAATTAATTTAATCGTTGTTTATTCGATTTATGTAGTATCCTCGCTCTCGTAGAAAAATTCGACAATCTTTATATCTCTTCTTTTTTTTAATACGGCAATTTCGTGACATCATGCCTTTTGGAAGATAAAATTACTACTACATCTAAGATGGTAACTTTGGATGGTCTAATAATTTTAAAATTAATAGCTTTATCTATTTAGAGTCGGTATTAACGAGTAATGGAAATATGGGTTAAGATACGTGCAGTGCAACATGATACATAAAATGGAGAAAACCAAATAGAGATTTTTTATGACAGAAAAATTACAGTGAAGGTGAAAGATACCATACAGTAAAATACCATAAGAGCAATGTAGGTCACTATAATTTGGCAGTTAAAAAGAATTAAAAATGATGAATGCATGTTGTAGAAATGAGAATGCTTAGATGAATGAATGAAGTAACAGAAACATAGATTGGTCAACATGATAGATAAATGCAAATATTTATATCATTGTGTAAGACTTAGGCTGACAGATGAATCCAAGACAAAATAAGTTTTAAGATAGGAACATTAGGAGACATGTAAACTGAAAGACAACACCTCGTAGAGATAAAGTTAAAGGCACTGATGATATTATATTTGCTATAACTGAAGTTGGAAGTTAAATTGGAAAAATTTCTCCAAATAAATAAAGAAGCAATGCGAGATAAAAGGAGATTCAAAAATAAACCAAATAAACAACCAATAAACCAACTAAAAGTAAAATGTGGCTAAATAACAAATAGATGCGGTAACATAAAGGTATATATTTAAATAGAAGAAAAAGCGAACATTTAAGACTCTAAAACATTTATTACTTAAACTTGAACCCCAATTCATTTTATTCCTTCCTCAAAGTAGAAAATATCAGTTCAACGTCTCATTTAAATTTCCAAACTGATATTAGTCATAAGGGATTGTAGACAGGACATGTAACCCACGAAAAAATTAGCATATGTCGTGATATCTTCCATGTACCACCCGGTGTACACCTCCCATTCCGCGACAAATGTTTCTCCAACAATTTTTAGCCACTACAACAAAACTGTGATAAAAATTATGTGGAAATGTCTGATGAAGGGATCGTTCCGTTTTTTGAATAGAGTTGGGTCGTTTAAAAATGACTGTAGATCCCAAATCTTACCGAATCGCTAAATAAACGAAAATATAAGTTGTGGTCGAGAAACGTAAAAAACTGTAAATATTACTTAGTACAAACAACTGAAAAAATAGTTGAACTAAATACAGTTTAGTAAACGTCCCTAGAATTTGAAAGATACTAAATGTATATTAATTAAGTGTTTGCAAGTTGCAAACCAAAGTTTATAAAGTTTGCGAACATCCTTCACCACGAAAACCAGAAATCCACTATAAACTCCACAATGTTTCGAATGACTTTCATAATTTTTTTTTATTTATTTTTATTATGATACGTTAATATTTATATTCTATTATGGTATGTTTCTGAGAAAGGCGTATGACTCTGTACCAAGGTCAGAACTATGGGAGGCAATGTACAAATTAGAAATACAGACGGAACTCATAAAAGCTACAAAAGCTCTGCATAAAGAAAATAACGTGTCCATTAAAATGGGAACAAGAATCATAAGAGACTTCACCACAACAAAAGGTTTCCTGCAGGGTTGTTCCACATCTCCAACCCTATTCAAAATATACTTAGAGAAAGCCTTGACTACATGGAAAAGAAAATGCGAAGGCATAGGAGTAGGATCAAGTAGTGATTGCACAAGACAAAGACGACCTGAGCTAAATGATGAAGAAACTACAAGAAGAATATACCAAGGCTGGCCTAGATATTAACCTCGCGAAAACAGAGTACCTATCTGCAAATGAAGAAGACATAGAAGATCTACAGATTGATGACAACGTAACAATCAAAGGAAAGGATAAATTCAAATACTTGGGGTTTATTATCACGAAAAAGGCAACAATAGAGGAAGAAATTACACAAAGATTAGTACAAATAAGAACAGCAATCCGACATCTTAACTCAGTATGGTAGGATAGACACCTAAATATGAAGACAAAAACGCAGATTTATTTCGCAAGACAAAAACGCAGAAAACATTAGTGCGAAGTATTATGACATGTGAGGCTGAAAATTTGATCATAAACAAGAAAAACAGCAGTAAGAAAATAGCAACAGAGATGGAATGCCTGCGAAGATGCTGCAGAGTAACAAGAATGGATAGGAGAAGTAATGACGAAATAAAGCAAAGAACTTCAATAGAAACAGACATACTAACATATATAGAACAAAAAAGACTAAAGGGGTATGGACATGTAAAAAAAACTAGCGACAGCAGATGGACAAAGAGAATAACCGAATGGAGCCCCATAGAAAGAAGGAAAAGAGCACGACCCCGAAAATTATGGAAGAACGAAGTAGACGACGCCATGATTAAGAGAGGCCTAAACGATGTAGAATGGGATAACAGAGAGAGATGGAAACGGTTGAGCGAGGGAAGGCAGTGAGTACTGTAGAATCCCTGAATATATATATATATATATATATATATATATATATATATATATATATATATATATATATATATATATATATATATATTAATATTTTACATCGAAGACGAAAATATCATATTGGACTCACTTGGACTTATTGCGTCTGATTGAATGAAGGTTTTTGTTAAGAATATTACTTATTTACACATTTCTAAACGTAACACATTGTAAAGATCCAAAAAAACTATAAAGTTTTAATTCACGTATTTGAAATTTCGTTCTGTATAAATTTCTGATATACTTATTACAAATCTTTGAAGAAAAACAGTTTTGGGTCTTTTCGAGAGAGAATAAACAAAACTTAAGTGTTTATTTTCAAATTATAGTTAATTATTATAAGTTTATTATATATATATTGTTATGATTGTTTATTTTGAGTTCAAACTTAGTTTATTGAGCCAATAAAAAAGAATTATAACTTATTTGTTATCAAAAGTAAAACAATCCTTATATTACCTGTGTTCGATGGATTCAAAAGATTTTCTAGTTGTCTTTTATCGGGATAGAGAAAAAAAAAGGATAAGAATACAAATATATTATATTACAAAGATTTACGTTTCTTTATTTTATCTGAACGAATAAAACAATTATTAAATTCTGTCGTTATCTTATCTATCAGCATACAAGAAAATAAATCAAATTATTATGATAATAAGATTATAAAGCTACATACATTTATATTACGTGAAAAACCAATTTTACTTAAAATTTTCTTACAGGGACCTCTTTTAATCTACTTGTTATCTCCTTCTTCAAACTATTCACTTCTTTTCGTTACGCCGGTATCCAAACTCACGAACCACACCCTATCTTGAGACACACGACTGTTTCCTTTCGATGACCAAAATATGACTGACTTCTCCTGTCTCATCATCGACTCCCAAATTCCCATTTAAAAACGACCGTCCAATCAAAAAGCTTAAATTGTGTTTACTATGATATTGGAAAAGCCTAATTTCGGTTTCAGAGAAAACTAAATAGCTTACTTTAAAATTGGTTTTTTTCAATACATCATTTATACATATTTCAAAAGATTAGAATATGGTCATTTAATACTCGACTCTACAAACAATGAAGAGATTAACTTACAGGTAAAATGTCTTCTAATTCTAAACAAAGGTTTTTTGATAATTTTGTTTGCAACGGAAACAGGTCGTTTGCCAAACAAATTTCTATTCTTATCTACACTAAATCTTATCTTAAATTACTATATACAATTTGTTTATATTGATTTCTTAAAAATTTATTCCGATGGATATTTTTATTTGTTTTTCTTTGGTTGGGAAAGAAAAAGTATGACAATATATATATATATATATATATATATATATATATATATATATATATATATATATATATATATATATATATATATATATATACTTTTTATTTGAATCTCATAAGTTGCTATAAACACATCGTTTGTTGTGTTACAACTTGAGTAAAACAAGGTTTTGTGGTATAAATAATAAATTTAACGCAATTTAAAGATCAAATTACATTTGTTCTTCAAGCTAGATTAACAAAGATACCAAAATCTTATAAAATCACCAATAAACACAGAACAACAGCCAAAAATTGTACGTTTAGAATGAAATGCAAAAGAAGCGTGGGCAAATACATATATGTATCCAGAAATTATTGAGAGATAGACATACCAAAGGTGATATAGCAAGAATTGTTATATATAATTAACAACAATAGAAAGACTTACAAATTGTTTCGTATTCGTAATTTCTAATTCTAATGAACTGTTCAAAGTGTTCCTTCTCTATAATAATTCGGTTACGAATAGATTCGATTCCAATAAAAAACACCTCTATATTTCAGAGCTGGAAATCGTCGTGCGTGCTTTTAATATGGAGTAACTCGCGAGTAAAACGCTTTTGATTGATCTTTGTATTCCGTGCACAGAAATGCACCCTGTTAGACGACCATCGATGGATGGATTGTTGGTTGGGGAGAATTTCAAGGGGATTAAAATTTGAATATATATTGACGATGACTTGATGGTTCACCCGTTTGATAGTTCGGTCAACAAAATCTAATTGGAAAATGCTTTTGTGTGTACACTTTAAGTCTACTTGGGCTATTTATTCGCTGCACCTTTCAAAGAGAAATGAAAATTGTTTAATGAGTGTATTGTTTGAACTACGGGTTTACCACAGCAAAATGAGTTTTATCTAACAGTAATCCGAGATCTGGTTTTTAATGGTATTTATACAATATTATGCAATAGCAACAGAAATAAAGACATTTCAGTTAGGATTTAGAACAAAAGATGAGACAAATTCAAACTATCGATTTTTGAAGTTTGTGTCAGAAATTTATTTGAATCACATTAAAACAATAATCAGTTGTAGTTGGGTATTCACCAATTTAATATGATCCAACATAATTACATTATAATTTGTTATTGTATATAAAGGTACAATAAGAAGAAACATATATTGGTTCATAATTGTATTACTTTACTTTACTTAAGTAGACCCATTTGTACCTTTCGGTGTTGGGCCAATATATATATATATATATATATATATATATATATATATATATATATATATATATATATATATATATATATATATATATATTATATATATTATAGGTTAAAATAATAATTAGAACTATGGATAATGTTGTCCTTATTCTCTTATATGTGCTATCCCCACGAAATAATGGTAAGGTAAACATTGAGGTAACGGTTAGTCGTTACATTTTTTAAATAGAACTTTAAAGCACAAACAATTTTTATCCATCACCATCCTCCACCATGTTGCTGTATTTGTTTGCTGTGTTTTATTATGGGTGGAAAAGCAACTTAATATCGGATAATATTTACTGTCTAATTTAGCTTAATATCATGGTTTTGTGTTATGTAAGTAGTTCTCTTTTTTACTATATGGCTGTGACTGAAACAGAAAAAGGATGCTTTTAAAATGTATATATACAGACGGATGTTGAGAATTCCACGGATACAAAAAGTTACCAATGGTGAGGTACTTCGGTGCATGGGTAAACAAAAAGAATTACTCAGCGCAATCAAAGAGAGAAAAATACAATACTTGGGTCATGATGTTGAGAGGTGGAAGATGAATTACTCCGAATCATATTGGAAGGTAAAGTACAGGGCAAAAGACCAGTTGGAAGACGCCAGAACCCGTGGCTGAAAGACCTAAGAAGATGGTTTGACCGCTCATTCACAGAAATCTCTCATGCCGCAGTTTCCAAAGCTACAATTGCCATTTGGATCGCCAACCTTCGAAAGGAGACGGCGCAATGAGAAGAAGAAGTAGAAAAGAATGAGTGGTCATCACTATCTAAACACAACCCAAGACGTTTTTATAGTATGTACATATATTATTTAGGTTTATTCGATGGCGGTATGGGTACAGTTATAGCATTGAAATTAAACGGGACGGTATCTAGTTAAGGCATGCGAAATTTTGGGTTGTTTTTCTTGAAAAAGTTATTCCTTTATTAATTATCAGATCTTTACTACATTTTTTGTGATTTCATCGTATACATTGAATACTTGTGTAGCTTCTAGTGATGGGACAACGTAAATATCCAGTAAGCAAGATATTTATAGTGGGTATACAGTAAGTGGGTATTTACCCTTGCTTTAATGTCTTCTCGAATTCCAAGGATAAAAATATTGTCAGAACAGTGTTTAATAAGGATTTTAGTAAAGATTAAATTTGCTATAGTTAGGCCCAATCCACTTTAGCAGCTGAGTTATTAAATCCTCTTCACAACTATACACATTGGGACCAACAGAGCTTTTTGGTACTATGGGCTTTGTATATGATGTTGGTCAGCAAATGAGAGTAGATGTAATAAAAATTCGTGAAAATTTAAAGGATTATGGAGATGAAAGGGATTTGTGAAGAAAATTCGAGAAATTTTAACGGACTACAGAGATCTAGAATATAGAGAAGGGTTGTGGAGGTGTCAGTTTATCTGTAAAGGTGTTGCAAAGAAGGAAGTAACTCAGATTTTATAGTAAAGTGGCTTATGTGGTCAATAAGTTGCTGATGTGACACTAAGAAATTTGGTGGCCGTTGTAAAGGAAAGCCACCTTTACAACGGCCGCCACGGAAAGAACATGCAGTACTTTCGGCTAAATCCATAATTAAAAATAAATCGAATAACAACTAAAAGAGTAGCTAAAATAACTTAATTGGTATACAATTAGAAATTACTTCCCAATGAGGAGACTCAGTCTAAGATTAAAAGACCAAAAAAAAGGATGATAATCTTGACAATCTAATTTTTAAGACTCTGAAAGCAGTGAGTCAGATTTAATCATTAATCAAGAGAATACTGTCTGTGATGAAGATAAATACGAAGAGTACCGATAGTCCAAAAACAACTAACACATAGCGGAGAATTGTCCTCACCTATCTTGCAAAGTTAGTTTCCCAAGATTTCTGCTTAATCATATTTTAAATGCAATTATATGTTAAAATATTTTAACAAAATCGCATTTGTCCTCAATTTTTCTGGATTACGTCACTGAAATATTATGAAAATTATTACAGTTACACAAAAAATTATTAATCGTAAGAACCTCGCAAGTGCAGTAGTAACAAAGTTTATGAATGTGTCGTAATTTAAAGTGTTTAATAATTTACGTAAATCTTTTTCAACCCGATTTTCCTGAACAGCTATTTCTTCAGCCTCTCACGTCTGCAGAAATGAATCCCTAGACTATAATAATGTCCTTGAATATCTCCCGTTAAATACGCATGTTAGTTAAATATTTCTTTCACGCCTTTTGTCCTTTCGCATTTATATCCGCAGGGTATGCCCGGTGACTTGCTGTTTTTACTCTCACAAAGGGTTTTTGTCGCCAGAAAACATCTTTTTGTGGCCACAACTGAAACTCGATTTGTCTCTAGCTATCCAGCGCATTAAAGCGAGTCGGAATTTATTTCTTTTTTTTTTGTTAGTGCACCCTAATTAAACTCTCCGGTAGGTAGAAACATGTGCATTATTTGATCATGTTAAAAATGTAATCATCACAAATAGGAGTTGAGTCGAAAAAAATATATACTAAAAAGTACACATAATCGTCACTCAAGATTACTTTATGTATCAAATAAAAAGTTCTCAGTTAGAGGACCCATTTAGATATACTTCCAATGTTACTGGTGAGCCGTTACTGAGGTAATGAAAAAAACCACACAAAGACCTCTAACCTAAAAGGCCACTAACCAAGAAAATATATATTATGATTATACTTGCATTCATTTACTATTTACTTTATGCCAGTTTTATCAGGCTTTATCAGGCTCTATCTCCGAGGTATTCGACAGAAGAGCTCTGATGCATAAATTGTCCAAGGCAAGTTTACGTGCAAGACTATTGGTTTGGTTGTTGATCTACATTACTGATTATATTTGTAAGAACACATAATTACCAGTTATATTTAAATATAATTTTGAGGTTAATTTTGGTCTATTTCAAGTTTCAAGGATATTTTTTTTAAACATTAGTTCCACACTACATTTATTGACATTTTAGTACTTAGTACTCCTATATTAATTGGTTCTTCTAACCTTTTTTTATGTTCTACGTACATATCGTAACTAGGACACTTTTTAAGTGAGTATGTAAAGTTAATGTTTTAATAAGTTTTTCAAAGCTTCTACCGATATAGCAAATATTTTTTGCCTGTATTCTGATAAAAGCTACACTGCAACCAAAGAAGCATTACAAGTTTCTTGTGTGTTAAGTATACAATTCTACTGTTGTCTCTACTCAGGGATGTTCTCCCGTAATCCATGAATTTTCCAATCTCTTACTTTGATCAGTCGAGATTATATCTCGCAGAAATCGTGACTATTTTTATCAGTAGCGAACAAAAGTTAATCTTGAATAAGACTGTGCGTGATGAATAAAATAGATAGATGTGAGTACGCAGTGTCCATCTTCACTGACATGTGTACGGAATCACTAAATTCAGTTGATTCTTTTCGAGAGTTTGGATGTTCGTAGTAGGCGATTTATATAAGGAAGACTAAATATGGGAACTATTTATATTACACATTCAAAAATTAAACACTGTTATTAAATACTAGAAGTATTATTATCAAAGAAATATGTATTTAAGATTTATATGAAAAGTCCTTTACAGGAAGAAAAACTTTAAAAAATGACAGTATTTATTGTTATCATACTGCTTTGTTAATAGTATTTTATTAGATGCCTTTACCATTACTGCATGTTTATCGGAATTAAGGTAAAATGATATTTGTATAGTGCGGTTCCTAGTAGTAAATGCTGACCCATGCTGTCTAGTTTGTTACATATTAAGCCATGAGGAATTTCTTCCTTTAACCCTTTTTCCTTCAATATTTCTTTCCATTACTCTGTATGGGAAAGGTACTCTCTTCTGCCTTCTGTCGATGAGAATTTTACCAAATTGCCCTTTCTGTTTACTTTTCTGATCAGTTTCTTATTCGATTTTTTAATTCGATGTCAATGTATAACTATAAAAGTGTTAGCGATACCTAGAGTGCAAAGAAGAGCATCTTATCGCCAACTCAATGAGATTCTGGAGGGTAGAATATTGGGTTATGGAAAGTTAAACATTAAGGGAAAACACAAAGAAGCAGGAGCTCAGAAGAGATCCGTAGAACAAGAGAAGGACGAGATTATCGCATAAAATGACTGGCATTAGAGATGTCGCTTCATCAACAGAATGTAGCAGGTTGTGATTACCAATACTGATAGACGAAGTCAGCAATGAGGTTATACCAATATTAATTGGTTACTACGAGGACACATCATCTACAATTAACTACGTAAACACACACAAAATCAGAATTTGATATCAGTCCCGATTTTCAAGTCGAAACAATAAAATCAGATGTAAAATGTAATTTTTCTTACCAATAATTATGTTTTAATCCCATATAAATACAATATTCTCCCTACTATATTCTTGTTCAAGTATCTTTTCCATACAGTGCAACGTTTTTGAGAATTTTAATAATCCTGTCACACTGTATCGTACCAGAAACATTTTTCGTGATTAATGAAATAATAAAAATTGTCTACAAAAAATATCTACCAGAAAATTCCAAAAGAACTACCACACAAAATAGTATATTCAAACGCTGATAAAATTAAAAAGCAAAGCACCGATTAGCTTATAATGACCCTCATAAATCGCCGTCTGTCGTCTTGACAAATTAAAAACACCTTAAACCTCGAAAACGAGTATGCCATGCTAAAATACTAAGAACACAAATAAGCTCAGCAGGATATAGACTTCTACATCGCAAAATGTAAGAATTCTTTTTTCCTAGAATAAAACAGGCCAGTTGTTAGTTCAAAGAAATATAATGGTTAGAATCATTTTCAATTTCTGACAAATAACATAGTAGATAAAAGTATAGGGACAAAAAAGAAAGAAACACTTTTAAACCCATGTGTCTATTTGCTTCGTTCAATTTTTCCCTATGACATATAGAAAACATGGAATAAAAGTTTGACAATTTTATACAAATTGCGGGATTATCACATCAACTAGAAATTTATGTACATGAATTGTGTTTTACCTACTGATCAAAGTACAGTCCATATTATTGGACGTTCAACGTTAATTCTTCTGTACGTCTCATTTAAAATAAGTACGCTAATTATGTAGAGCAGACAGGTCCGGTAAATATTATTGAAGCGAAAATCCATAAAAAAAATAATAGTAGGAAGCTTCTCGCTAGTCTACAGTACCGCCAACGCAACCACTGTATTCTATTTAGTGATCATTAAGTATAGATAAGGATGTATTCTTGTTTTTTATTCCTTTCTTTTCTGATATATAGATATACTATTCGTTCTTAACATTATTTCTCCAGTTTGATTTTTGTTCACGTACTTTTTAGGTTATCATTTATATTTTCCTTAGGTGGTCATGACATCTACGTTTTTTTTTTGGTTCCGTCAATTATATCTTTCTCATTCACCTTTTTTTCTTTTTTGGTCGTCTACATATTCAGCTTATCTGATATTATTCGTCTTTAACATTTTGTAAATTCTTACCTTTATTTCTTTTTTTAGGTATATTTTTTTACATATTATCGTTACAAACGTCTTATGTATGACATACAACTGCATTTAAGATTTTCCTAAGTACAGTATATAGCATAGTATAAACAGCAATTCCGGTAATTATATTCCATCAGCATCATCATCATGGTGCGACAGCCCTTAAAGGGCCTCCACTTCTAAAGCTTTCTGCACCATTCTACTCCGTTCCTTGCTTGACTGGATTTTATTGATTATGGTGTTAATACGTTTTCCACCAAACTTGTAGATTTATACTGTAGTTCAAAGTTATATATACGCCTCCATATTTCGTTTTCACAGACCGTCCCAAATATTTTGCGTAATATATTTTTTTTTTTAAATCGGTAGAGTATTTGTCGGTTTTGGTTAGGTTCGGTCCATGCCTCTGATCCATATGTGAGAACTGATACTATTTATATGAGTTTTTGAGACAGAGGTTTGTTAACTAAGTACTTTGATAGACTATGATAATACCTATCTGGAGTTATAATACGCATTTTTGTTTCCCTTGATGTGGTATTATTGGGGTAAATACTATTGTCATTGTCCCTAGATATGTAAACTCTTTCACCGCTTTGAAGTTTTGATCATTGGTAGTAAGAACTGCGTCGATATTTCCAGTTTGTGTTAGTTGCCATACTTTTGGTTTTATTTTGATTTATATGTAATACCATTCGTTCTGCTGCTGCTACCAGGTCAGTTTGGGTTTATGTGCTTATCGCCCTGGTTCTTGTTATAACGTCCTCGTCGTCAGTATATGTTAAAATTTGGACTGATATATTAAATATAGTTCCCTGCTGTCTAAATTAGCATCTCGAACGATTTTTTCTAAGCCTATGTTAAAAAGCTGGCACGTCAGCACGTCCCACTGCCTTAACCCCCTGTGACACTATCATATGCCGCTTTAAAATCGACAAAGAGATGATACATATCTATATATTTTTTCGAGTATTAGGCATTGTGTAAAGATCTGGTTACTATCGTCAATCAAACAATTATAAATAAACAATTAGAAATAGTAGTGTGCGCAAGCCAGCCTCAAGAATAGATAAAACTAACAGCTATCAGTAAGTAACAATTTGCAAATATGTCAAGCCTCCGACTGTTTCGGTGGTCGGAAAAGTACGATAAACCGAGGCGAAAATACGTTATTTTGCGGAGACTTTCCATAAATAACATTTGCTGCAACGAATATGCTGTTATAAACTTTTCAGTACTACTTCTACTTTTCGAGGTTTGCAACAAATGTTACGTTATAATTATTGCATATTCCAGCCTACTCTATAAAATATACGCTCTAGTTATCTACCGTTACTTTTTGTCCAGTACTAATGTTATCTATCTCGTTCCCTAATGTTTCATCAGCTCATCATTTTGCCTCGTCTGAGGTCTTTCTCTTCCACCCACCTATATTATTTACTTCTTCCATTTCGTATAATTTTATCGAATGGTATGACCCTAAAAATTTCCAGTTAAGTTGCTACTATTTGCTCTGTAAAATATTTGTTACTGTTCGAAAATTATCTTCATTCTTTGCGATTCGTAACACTGCCTACATAGTATCTATTTGTCATCCATCTATAGAGTTTACCTTGATAGAAAAATTATAATTTATACAATTAAATATTTTTATCTTTAAGGTGTGTTACAAAGAACTCTCTTCATTGTTATTAAACCCATGATATCGATTATATGCAAATTTGTAATTCATTTTGTATATTCTTGACGGGCCTAATAGACTTCTCAGTAAATTCAAAAACGGTGAAGCAATTAAATAACAAACAAGACGACAAAGTAAATTTTGAAAGTTTCGATTTCACTTGGCACATGATTAATTATGTCTTTCCTTAAAGCATTAGGAGGTAGGTAGGTAAGTCGCGGTAGGATCGGCATTCGCCGATATGTCACGGAAAGAGGTAATTTTTCATAAGTTTATCGCAAAAGATTAACGTTTAACGACATTTAGGAATTTCAGAATGTTGTTTATAAGTTTGTGCTATATACACATACTTCTCTTGCACCTGCCGTCTACTGTACAAATATGGATAAGTAATATCGCAATTTTTACTTTTTCAAGCAACTTATCGGAATATCGTTTCTATATAAAATTTTTCTACGTGTTCTCCGACTAGGTTTTTTTTCCGGGAACATTCTGAAAGGTTTGTCATATTAGCTACCGACTTATATTCATCTGTAAGTAATATGCAAGTTAAGGCATTAAAAAGCTCTCTCTCCATCCTGTTTTGATAACTTTGGGAACAACTTGAAGTCTGGTGGGAGGTGGTATCACGTCCGGACTGTAATGGTGCGTGGGACAAGATTTCCAATCTTGCAGCATTCCATAACACTGTCTCCTGTTAAAACCGTTCTTCCTAAAGTTCTTCTAGAAACTAATACGTTTTTTACATGATTTTTACCAAAGTCTGCATGCAAATTAATTAACTCTGGGGCAAATGTTACTCAAGATACTCACCTTAACATTATGTAAGTTAGAAACGGTTACAAAAAGTTTATAAAAAATATAAATAAAAATTTCATCATCATCATCATCATAATCATCATCATCAAGCTCTACAACATGTGAGTCTTGGCCGCGTTTACTATTTCCCTCCATGGTTGTTGGCCCTGAGCAGCATTTCCCATTGCTGTATTCCCATTTTGCGTAGATCACTGGCTACTGCGTCCTTCCATCTCTTTCTTGGGCGACCAACTGACCTTCTGCCATCGGGCCTTTCCCAGAATGTGGCGTTCAGGAGTCTTTCGTCACTTGATCTTAGTACGTGCCCCGCCCATCTTACTCGGTTTGCTTTAATGTAGCTTACTATGTTTTCATCTCCATATACTGCCTGGAGTTCATCATTGTGTCTTCTTGTCCATTCTCCTGTTGTCTCTTCTCTGCAAGGCTCATAGATAGTCCGCAGTATCTTTCTTTCCACTATCAGTAATTTTGTCGTTTCCCGCTGGTTCAGAGTTCATGTCTCGCTTCCATGCGTTATTGTGGGACGAATTATTGTCTTGTACACTCTTATTTTTGCTGGTATTGAGAGTATTTTTGATTTAATTACGGTCATTCATGAGTAATATGCCCTGTTTCCTGCAATGATCCTGGATGCAACGTCATTTTCATATTTATTTTCAGATGTTATGATCGCTTTCAGGTACTTGAATTATTTGACGACTTGGCTTGAAATAAAAATTTGCTTCTATTATATTCAATGGACGAAGATCTTTTGACATAAAATTCAATTGTTTAATAATCACCTTCTTTCTTTAAGATGGCCGCGATTTATTTGCAAATTTTTCCAAGGAGAGTTCACTGTCTCTTCTTGATTTTAATGGGAAGATATTGAAGAGAATGTCTATATCTTGCTGTCCCGTATTTAGACATATATCGCAGTATCTTGTTAAGTGAATACCTACACCTTGCAAAATCTTGAATAACTCTTTCAAACTTTATAAATTCAAAATTCGCCCACATACCACTTTTTTCATTTTTATGCATGTAAGCTATTTCGTCAGAATCATTTTTAACCAAGTCTTTTTCAATTTTTTCTTTTGATTTTATTTTGACAGCACGACAGTAGAGCACGATAGGCATCCCAAGCCTGCCTTAGACTGAGTGTAAGGTTTAAGGTTTATAAGTACTGAGATTAGTCCAGTAACCTAAACCGCTACAACTGATCCAAACGGTGAAGCAGAGAAGCGTTCCATCGCGAATTTTCGTGAGTTACATCGCTCACGTTCATGCCAAAGAAGGTTACTAACGTGAATCCTGTTATTTCACGTAACGCGCTCAAGACTACTACCGAATATTCGTTTCATTTTCATATATGTAATCCGAGCTTTTTCGTTTAAGATTCCCGCTGTATGTTTAGCATACATTTTTTGGCAAATCCACAGATCAAATTAATTTCTGAATTTCGCTTTGAAAATATTGCTTAGTTTTGTTTTATCTGTTAAGATTTTTAATATCAGCTATTCCGTTCCTCCACATATATTTTTTAAGTATTTAGTAATATTTTTCTTTTATATTTAGTTTAATTAACGCGTGTGCATGTTTTTACGTAAGTAAACTAATACGGTCCTGTAGACACCGCCCTTCATTTAAGGAGGCTAATATTATTCAGCGTACACACTCATAGCTCAGTAATCGTATAATCACTGTACGTTTCATGTAATCATTATCCACCCCCATGTATATAGACGCTGTCGCAACAAGTCCAGAGACTCTACATAGTCCAGTGCACTGGAAAGAAACATCCATTAATCATCACAGGTACCGTACGATCTAACTTATATACACACAATATTCAAATTAATTGATACATTTGCATTTAACTCATTTGTCATAAAAAATATTACCAGTATCTTGAAATAAATATTTAATAATTGTTAAATTCTCATAGTTAATTATTACAATTGGACCCTGTTCTGCAACAATGGTGTAAGCCACCGGCATGTTGTTCTGAGATAATTAGCTTTTTGTATTTCGTTATCATAGAAAATTCCCTTGCTGAGATTTTTTTCTTTAAATATGTTTTAGTCTTTTACAATAATACATATAAACGGAAAATATTGAAATAAAACAATAACCTTTAATTTTTGGTATAAAAAAACAATAAAAACTGGGTTACATGATTGTTGCAAAATTGAGTAAGTGATCATAGTTAATTGTGTCAAAATAGTTTATAATACAATTTGATACAAAAGATAATCAGAAAGCATTTTTATTGAGAAAAAGTAGATACAGTTATTTTTATTATTCATATACAACGTCAAATTGCTCTTCATCAATAGTAAAATCTGGCATCTGTCCATGTCCTTCTACATCGTCTATGAAATTTTCACTTCCGACTTTATCTAAGAAATTATAAAAGACTTTTGCATCTGTAGGTACCAAATCCAAGATGTCTTTCAGGTCTTTTATTTTTTCAGCAGAAAGCTGTCTACCATTTGGCCACAGTGGAGGCAGTTCTATTTTTCCAAGTAAAGGTTTTCTGTCCTTTCCTGCATTTTCGATGTTAACTTGCGATGTTAATTTGTTTAACTGATGAAAATGCTGTAGGTCTAATGCTGTTCGGTCTAGTGAGGTTACGGTAAAGGGCTTTTCGGTCCAATGAGTTTGGTTTACTGCTTTCAGTCTAATGATTTCGGTCTAATTGTCGTTTATTGCATAAAAACGCATGTATTGTATAACGCAATTAACTTAATTTGTCTTAGTTTTTCCCCCAATGTATAATGCAGCAATAAGCAACAACGGCGTAACCCACTACATTTTATAGCACCAGGGTATCAACCGCTAAGTTTATTTGTGTAAATAGTAAACTACAGCATATTATAAAACAAATGATTACTGAGATCTATACCCAATTTGTCCTAATAAAATAATTGATTCATGTTCTGTTTTGAAAAAGAATTATTGTAGTTTATGTTGATACATATACCCATTGAATATTTTTCAACAACAATGTAAACCGCACTGTGGATTACCTGGTTGTTGTAGATTTATGCATTATCACTAGTTTGACGAATGTGGATTAGAACTTTGGTTAATAGATATCGCTAAAGTACCAGATACGGCTTCTACCATTTTTGCTTTTTGTCAAACCACTCATAATAAACTTGTTGGCATGTATTTTACATTTGTAAACAAATTGTGGGTTACACCATTGTTGCAGAACAGGGTCCAATTATCATGATCAAATCATTTTATTCCCTTCTTTTACCTATTTATGTAATAGAGCTGGTTCTAATTAAGGTATTTTAACAAATAATACGATGATGTCCGCCATAAAGCATACAAGCACCGAAAAGAACTCGCCTGTCGGAGCTTGACAATTAAAAGAAACGGATAAAAGCAAAGCGGGGTAAATTAAAATCGTCTTCAATAAACAGTTTCGTTATTTTGTTCTCAAAAAACACCTTTTAGTAAATATCAAGATTCCCCTTAGTACGTTCATTCAAATTTTTATAGTAATAATTCAAAATTTCTATTTGTATTAAACAGCCAGTACGGTCCTTATTTACACTGACTATATAATGATTTATAATTTTATTCCTAGGTGATAAATGACTTGTCAGGTTAGCAAACTATTCAGAATAATACATTCTTATATGGACAGAGATAGAAATAACTAGCATCTACACTCGGTAGAAGATACTAATTTCCTATTTTTTTTTTAAGTGATAGTGAGTAATAATGAGAAGAAAATTGCGCACATCAGGATTTCCTGTACGACCTGCAGGCTAATGTTCCTATTCAATTAAAAGTTAAGAAGTCAGCTTTATTGCGTAAATACTGACTATGTGCTTCGTAATTTACATAATAGTAGGGAGTTTGCTGATCTACTAAGAAATGAATTTGTTATGTATCATTAACAAACATCAGTAAATATAGATATAAGCCAGTGGTGAAAAATTAAAAACCCAAAAGGAATATTTTGTCTTTATATTTTGTACCTAAGACGATAATTTATCTTTGCCTTTTATTATTATGATTAGGAACAATATTTTTATATCATCATCATTTTCCTTATGATCTTCACTTCACCATTTTAAAGTGTAAGACATTAACAAGATTTTTAAAACTACCCTTTTTGCTGACCTAGTTTCAACTTTTCCAGTTATTCTCGTGAATATTTTCTTATAATGATAATCGTTATATATGTTATGTTTATTTTCCGGTGTTAGTAACAAGATTTATCATATTTACTGTATTGGCTGGGTGATTTTCAGGTGCCTTTGTGTCTATCTTTTCGAGCGAAATTAAAATTATAAAATCGATTAAAATTATAAAAAAGAAGACAATTTTAAAACCGGAGCATCAACATAAACTTCGGTATTTCTCATGCACCAATCTTTTTATCTTGGTTAGCTGTGTTATCATTTCTGTTGTATACGATGCAAATTAAATGTTTACTGTATTCATCATTAATTTAGCTGCTGATTCAGCTGTTGATTCATCTGTTGTGATTTTATTTTACTGTGTAAACACATTTCGACATACTTAATGCCAGGAAGCTGATTAATTATGCTATTAAATAGACTAAATCGGTTACTTTGACACTCAAGAGAATTCAATTTTTCTCAGAACTGAACTTCGAATCTTGATCATAGCGTTTTGTTCTGTTTACTGCCGAATATGTAGAATGAATTGCGGGTAGGTATATTAATAACAATATGATTCATGCAATACATAACTCGATGTATAACTTCTTCCAAATAACACGTGTTGGCATATTTTTAAAAGACATTATGTACATACAGACCAAACAAGTATCTGAACCCTTTCTATTGATAGACTAAATAATTAAATATCCTTCTGAAATAAAAATAATATACTAATTCTAGTATTTTGCATCTTTCGGTATATAGTCAACTCCCGCTGATAGGCTCAGGTGACACATTATTAATGTGAATGAAAACTTATTTTATAAACTAGATCTAAAGTATTATTTTTATTATTAAAACCAGAAATACAATATTCTATTGTTACAATGTAAAGTGACCAGTCAGGAAACATATTAGCCGCCAATGATTTCCTAGAATTCATTCTTGACACGTGATTTTGGCTACTATTGATCACTTACAACGCGTGATTTATGATGACTTATTGTATTTTTTGCTTGTTAGACTATATTATTTATATACTGGTTTGCCTTTTTGTTTTCTGGCCAGGGTCTGAACTATCGGCCACTAGATCATTCACAGTGAAGTGCGATTCGTCCGCCTGGCCCACTTGGCTATCTGACTGGCAAAATTGAATAATTGTGGGTGCCAGTTCACTAGTCCAACTCACTCCCCAAACTGCATTTCCTAAAACAAATCGATTTTGGCACTCGCTGTGAGACGTATTACACCATCTTGTTAAAACCCGAACTCCTTCTCAGGAGTTGCGGTTTGAATGGAGAAGGTAATTCAATTCAGTTATAAGAAAGTCATTGATCATGGCTTACAGCGTTCTGACCGGCATTTTTGAAAAAATATGGACCAGTAACCCCAAGCATCCACCAACTTGCACACGAGTCAGTTTGTTCTGTATGTAATGGCGCGCGGCGTCTCAATAATTACGTAAGAATTATATCCACTCCAACTGCGACAGTTTTGCTGTTGCCTTGATTGATACCTTTGTTACGTAAAAATATTTATAATTTATCCCTAACCTGTTTTTAAGTTTCACCTAGAGCTTCTCCCAATAACGAATGGCTTGAACGTAACGGAATTATACGTTTATTAAAATATTTGCTTTTATTCCCAAATACATTCCTGTGCATACAAGAGCATACCAAGCGCGCATTGTACATATTTTATAAATGTAGCTTACACACGATTTATCAAATATCTAGCTTGTAGCGTAATTGTTTCATACACGAAATTAGAAACAAAATTCTGCGCTACAGAGCTGATAGTTTACGAAGGTTGTTCAAATGGAAGCTATATTCGTTCGTGTAAAAGCTACGATAAATTGTTAATTGTTCTAGACTATTTTGCAAAGTGTTATTATTATCATACTGTGTTATCTGAATATGTATGAGGCTTGGTGGAGTCATTAACCCAAATGAAGGATGTGATAAGTTTTTAGGTCGTTTTGTTTTATAACAACACAATAGAATTTAAACAGTCTCACTTATTGCAGTGTTCGTTATTTTATCTTTATTTTGTATTACTTTATAGACGTAATTTCTTTGAAATATTAGACCATAGAAGAATATACAGTAAAATCTAAATTTCTGGAGTTGGCTGTGTACCATGTATTTTAAATAAATTTTTTCATATATAGTAAAAGAATAATAATTATTAGTAAAAATGGTTACCGAAAAGTTCATCGCAGGATAAGGGAGACGTTCAGAAATACCTTTGAGTGACATGTGAAGCACGTACGTAAGTTACGGATATAATAATTTATAAGATAGTAAAAAGTAAATAATTAAAGAATAAAAAACGACAATAGCCATTTTGTAATTTATCTCAAGTAAAGAGTGGAACGAATATTAGCTCAGGTGGTCAAAGAGAAGAAGATCGTACACATGAACATTACAAAGGCTCGTTGCTCAGAATTGGGAACTTCATTGGACTGGGTAAGGATATGACTAATAGAAAAATAATAGATAGATAACAGTTTGGCAAAATAAAAACAAGAAATAAGTAGTTTTATTGCCCTGTAGTTTGTACATTGTTGTACGTCTCCCTTGTTTTGTAGACAGGTACTTATACACCGCTTCTCCATCCGTTTGGCATTTGTCCAACTTCCATAATTCTATTAAATAGACCTGTTAACCAATTTGTCCATGTCTCTTCTAATGCTTTCCACACTTCCACAGGAATATCATCTGGTCCAACTGCTTTTCCTTTCTTCATTTTTTAAATTGCTTGAGCCACTTTTTCGTTTTTTATTTTGGCCACCATTCCTGTTACGGTCTCCGTTAACTCAACTGGTTGTCTGTCAAATTCTTCATTTAATAACCTGTCAACTATCTCTTTTTGACATCCTTTTCGTGAATTAGTATTTTACTATTTTATAATCTGATTAAAATCTTTTGCTTTCTTTGCTCTCAGTTTGGCTATTATATAAATCTTGGCTTCTCTGACTGTAAAAACAAATAGTCTATTTAAATGGTTTAAATTCACTATTAGAGTCATTAACGGAAGATTATTGACATGCTGATGGGAACAAAATACTTATAGTTTATATTTAAATGAATGGAGGCTAAAAAAATTAAGCATACCACATAGGTAAAAATACGTAGGGTTTTCACTACGTCTGCAGAGATTGCGACAGTAAACTATGAAATGAGAGCGAAATCTGGGCGTTTGGGTATTTTATAAGCGATCGCCAGACTAATTAGGGTTATATAGACATTTTTAATGGGTGCTTAGAAAAAGGAATGCTGCTGAGTTTATATTACGGTTTGATTTCACACACTTTTAATATATTTGTACCCAGACAAAATCAGTGGCATGGGAACTAAAGTATTGTATTATAATACTTACTAAAAAACAGTATACAAATAGATATATGTCCACTACTCACCAAAATTTTAAATTCAAGAAAAATAAAATGCTGCAAGAGTTGTAATTGAAAGCGGCTCATAAACTATGCTTTTAATTTTTTTCAAAAATAGTTTCCTTTCTAAAAAAAGATCTAGGTTACATTGGAGCAATACTCATTTTTGACATATTATTTATTTGACATAAGTTATCGTAGTTTTAAGTTGTCATATTTACAAGGCTAATGTACGCATATCTAACAACAATTAATTAATTCTCCTGTTGTAGGACTGTACATAGTGAGAGTATTCCTTCATTTACAGACGCATAAGAGAAAATATTCTGTTTTTCAACATTAACATTCTAAAATTGGTATATTAATTTAGTGTGTATTTCAAACACAAATAGATCATCGTGGTAAGATACTTTCCTTCCTAAGGCCGTCTATATTTATATGGGACTGTTAATTTCAATGGAGGTTCTAGTAAAGAAGGAAGCTAAAAATTCTTTATTTTGAATATATTCTTGAATTAGGACAGACTTTTAGTTCTATTGTAGAAATTTTTCGTAACCTCCGATGGATATAAACTCAGGAAACTCGCAGTGCGAGTTTTTTTTGTATAAAATAATACTAGAGACGTCTTTACGTAAAATTAGAAAGAATACAAAGAGCAAAATTATAAAGTGCAAAAGAACCTCTAATTGATGAAGTGGTAGACGTTGCATCTGAAAATTCGTGAGAGTAAGTTATAAAAACAGGAATAACTACTGGATGATATTTATATATTCCGAAAACTCGTTTAGTATTACTCAAACGTCGATAGAGATGTAATTTTGTTCCGACCATTGTTACTTTGTCACAGTTCAACAATGGTAACATTAAAGCAGTTTATACTAATATTACATTTAGTTAATTTTTAATTACATTGTTTGTTGCTACTTTTCCAATTTCTCGTGAAAACTTCAACACAAAACGTCTTATCCGTTATTTATTATTTTAAATGATGCAACAAAAACAGTAGTATAATATTTACTATTAGAATTTTTATTGAAATTGTGGTATCTTTCAATGAAATGAACAAGGCCAAAATATTTACACTAACTGACAAAAGAAGTTGCCCCACTAAAAATTTTCGAAAATAACAATTCGTTGAAAATTTTCCGTATTGTTTCATAATATTATGTCTTAATTTAAATGTTTCTTGTGACCATAGATATATACTTTAGAATTGACGATTATGTCCGTCTACATGAGGTTCGTGACGGTAATCTGGATGTAAGAGCGGATACAGTGGACAATTGCGAAGGGGCCGGCAAGAAAAACATTATTGGCAAATATATCTACAAATAGTTATCACTACAATTAAGGTACATATCACATTACTTTACCAATCGATGTATACTCTGCTTAAAGAATCTTTCTGGCTGTTGCTCGAAGAATTCTTTTACGGTATTTTGTATTTGTGCATGTCCGATTGAAAACTCTTACCTTTTAACCGTTTTTAGTGCCCCAAAGATGTGAAAATCGCAAGGCGATAAATCGGACCTATAGAGTGGATTCTCTAATATTGAGGCTGTTGTTGATGCAGTATTCAATGCACCTGGTCGTGACTTTTCATTCGTCTGCTTTCTTCCCTCTTATTTTCGTCAAACTATGCGTTTCCATACACTAATTGCATTTGCGTATGAATTTGCAGTGGTTGCAAACATTCAGCACACAAAAATTGAATGAACAACAATATGTGAACGGGTTGTTAACAAAAAACGCCATTTTTAAGTTACAATATTTAAAATCGCAGTCAAATACAAATGATGAAATGAAATGAAATGAAATGATCAGAACTGTTCAGTGTGACATTTGCAACTAACATTGCAGAACGTTAGTTGAACGAGTACAATGTTTTTCAAGGCTAACCTGACCAAAGACGGGTTTCAATTGACAAGCATATTCCAAGGAAAGAAAGTTTCGCGGGCATATTATGGTGTACTACTATATTATTATAATAACAAACGCTATATTTTGAGAATGACTTACGATGTAGATATCGAAATGACAAAATAAAAGTATTATCAACTAAAATTATGGTTATTTTCCATGTCTCTGGTCGTGACTTATTGCTGTTTTCTTGATATGCTTTTATAGTATCTGTGTACAGGTTCCGATGCAGATCAGCTTTATGTATATACCAAACTGTGTCAGCGACATTACTTACCACTTCCAAAATATCTGGGTGAGCTCTATGCTATGTAACTAGCTTGAGCACATCCCCTATGGACTTCCATATATCCACCATGGTTTTAGTATTTTTTATAGGCTACTATTTTATTATTAATTGATAAATTTATGACAAATAAGAATATCTCTCTATCATACAATACATTTATTTGTATCGAAGGTAACGTATATGATACAAATTAGTAATGTAGTTATAGCATTTCAAATATCTATGTCGTACAAATATCCAAGTCGTGCGAATATTATGACAACATAATTGAAATATTTATGCCATTTTTTTCTCTTCAATCGACAAACTGGTATGTTTCAAAAATACCCGATTTTTACGAAGCGGAAAACGGCTAGCGGAAATGTCAACTCCAAGGAAAATGAAAAATCGTTTACGAGTTTCACTCAAATAGCTCCCAAGATCATTACATTGCATTGGATTGGTATGGTAGAGACTGTGTTTAATGTTAAAATACGACGAACTGCATAACGAAGTTATAACAGTGACAAAGTACCGTTCTGTAATATCACACTGCACCTCTATTTAGTACATTTTGCAACTTTCGAGGCCTCTAAATCAGGATTATCAAACATCATTTATGTTTATGCATTATCTGAAACTCAATAACTAATGGCGGTTGTTGGCAAAAATTTGTTTCGTTAAACCCATAAATTTCGGCAGATTTTAAAATCGAGGTCCATAAAATTGGGCATAATCTGTTTATGGAATTCCAGTAGTAAGTTGCACGGCAAATTGACGGTGCAGAGTCCATTAAAACGAGAAACATGTATTTTTATTTATCAGGTGGCACTGTTTATGTTTTATTATTTTTAAAACCAATTGATCTACACATAAAAAATATTTTAAATTCAAAACATAATATCAGAACGAGTCCAAAACGTATTATCAGGCTGGTGTTTTGATTTTTTTTTAAACGACAGCATTTAAAATAAATATAGGTTGTTAAATATAGGTATTGTTAGCATGTTACGAATTTTGTTGAAATTTGGTATTTCAACCGTTGTTTCAATTGAAGAACGGGACATTATTTTCACCGGAAATATAAAAGTATCAAAAATGGCTAATTTTTCGAAATAGTCACATTCATTTTTATTTAAAAAGTGCATTTTATGGTCAATTCGTTAACGCTAAAGATTTTTTGTGATGTACAGAGCCCATCTTGGTGTGGCATATTCTATTGCTGTTGATGGGTATTTTGGCCAATCCTCTAAAACTACTCGTTGATAACCTATTACAAAACTGACTTTCAGAAAAATCGATTTATCAGCCAAAAACGATAAAACGAGAAAAGTAAACCGCAAATAATTAATTGCTAATGTATTGCTAACTTTACGGTAAAGCTAGCATAGCCATAGCTATATCTCGGTAATGAAAAGCGCTACAGAGCCCATCTTAGCGGCCAATTGTATTGTTAATTAATTGCTGTTGATTGGTACATTGACCAATCCCCAAAGACTACCTCATCATCACTAGCGCAAGTCATCCACGGGAAAATCGAGATATCGGATCAAAAACCTTAAAACTACTAGAAGTAGACAAGCTTATCAAAAATTAGTCCCTAATATCAAATCAACAAGAAACCACGGGCCACCTCGGTCAAGATTTTGTTTAAATAATTTTTTTAAACAAATTTCAAAAGTTAACTTTTTTGCTCCGGCCAAAACGTTTTTTGAATCATTCTGAACAAAAAAAGTTTCTAGTTCCTTTTTTCAAAGTTGATCGTTGTCTAGTTATAATACTTGAAGCGTTTGAAATTTTGAAAAACGCGAAATCGGTGATTTCCAAAGCTCAGTAATTATTATTTTTGAAGTTAGAAAGTAATTAAAGTAAAGTTTAAACATCCCTGTACAAGATTCTGATGTGTTTTTCAAAATTATTTTATTGCAAAACTTTTGTTTTTAATTGTTAACATAGTGCGATCGACGCGTACCGCTACCACTACTGTATGTTGTATCTTCCTCGCACTACGCCGAGTATTCTTACCTTGTAAATTTCTAGCTGGCGCTTGCACTATTATCTATTACTATATCTATTAAATTGTTTAATTTTCAATTTTTTTTTATTTTTAAATTATTTACTGACTAAAAATCTAAAAAAAAAAATTATTATACAACATTAGTTAACAAAATTTAATTAGCAATATAATATGACGCACGAAGATAAGTTCAGTAATCATTATTTTTCGGAAACGGTTGCAGCAGTAAATTGGCGTAAAACTTGAGCAATAAGTTATTAATTCCTAACAGTTCACTTTTCTAGTTTCAACGTTTTTGTGGGTTATCCCGATTTTTTCTGAGTCAGTTTTTCACTAGGGGATAATGTTGTAGTTTTTAAGAATTGGACAAGATACCAAACAACAGCAATTCATTAGCAATAAAATATGCCTCCAAGATAGGCCCTGTAGCTCTTTTTATTGGCAAGATTTAGCTATGGCTACGTACTGTTACCATAAAGCTAGCATAAACATTGTTTCTCGGAAATGGTTGCAGCAATAAATTGTCTCTTGGCGTAAAACTTCAACCATAAATTAGCAATGAATTCCTTTCGGTTTACTTTTCTCGTTTTACCGTTTTTGGCCGATATTTCGATTTTTCCTGGGGTGAGTTTTGCAATAGAGGATGAGGAAGTAGTTTTTCGTGATTGGTCAAGATGAGGTCTGTAGGCATTTTACCGTAAAGTTAGCATAACCATTGTTTCTTGGAAACGGCTACAGCAATAAATTTTTTTACGGTAGTTAGAAAAAAGTAGTTTAGAAAAAACCACTTTCCTAAGTGGTTTTTTACGATTATTTTGGAAATCACCAGTACAAATAAGTAAAATCAAGTATAATTTGCATGAGCCGTATAATTCAAATACAGCCATACACTTTAAGGGCAATATATTGTTTAAACATTTTTTTATTTCTCTATTTTTAAATACTGACCTAAACACGCATCCAACAAGTGCCGCTTAATTTTCCAACGAGACTAACTATGCTGTATTCATCTTTTATCTCCGCAGCTTATGTCTGGACCACTATATAATTTAGTGTTCTTGTTATCCTTAATTAAATTTTGAATCTTTGCATTACCACAAAAGTTGCTTCGTACAGTTTCTAGTTTTCGCTCGAATTTAGCTTTCCCAAACCGCGGGATTAAACCAGCTCCAATAAGTTGAGTATAAGTCGTAATAAATGATAATATAATTTAGTTGCAAATGTTGGAGAAATGGTGGAACAAAGTACGTTGAGAGGAATAATATTTTAACAAAAATAGTAGATGATACGTGAACTCATAATGTAATCTTAAATTTTAATTAAATATAATACCTTCCTCGTACTGCATTGTTATATTAAATAGATTGCACTGTTTAGACACTTTGCTGACAGTTTTCAGTTTATGTTTTTGTAGATTCGTCTTCTACTTTTTATCTTACTAGAACTGCATTATCCTCATATTGATCTTTTATCCTACTTGTTTACGTTTTTCTACGATTTCATGAAACTGTAAGTTATTTGCTCAATATACAATGTGTCAAACTTGAACCCCGTTTTTTTCACGAAAATGAATCCCTTGACATTGGTTACCTAGTAATTGATAAAAAACAAAGATCGAAAATTCAATCTTTAAACTTTATTAAAAATGAAAAATTGTTACAAAATAAGAAATTACTTTATAAAAGGTGTTTAAATAAATTGCCTCCAACTTCAATACAAACGTTTGCACGATTTATCATTGAATCGCGAACCCTCTACAGCATGTTCTCGTCTATAAATGTCACAACAGTATACGTATGAGCTATTACATCTTCCGCACTCTGAACAGATTCGAAATAAACCTTTTCTAAACCTTTCAAGAATACCCAGTAGAAAAAATCAAAAGGATTTAGATCTATGTATTTAAGAGGCCATAGTACGGGTCCACGTCTTCCAATCAAATAGTTTGAGAATTTTTGATTTTTTTAAAGTCTTCACTTGTCAAACATAATATAAAGAAGCACTAGCATGTTGGAACAAACAATGCAATATATTTACTAATGGAACTTGAGCAATAACAGTGCGAAATTGTTATTAAAAAAATGAACATACGACGCTAATTAAGTTGGTTAGGTAAAATGTTTGGACTGATTACATTATTATTTAATTATCCAGCTCAAATGTATACTGACTATCGTCTGGTGATATCTTTTACGTATTAAATAATGGTTTTTCTATTCCCATTCATGCAAGTTATGGGTATTTATGATCCCTGTCTGCGTTAGATACACTAGTTAGTATATTATAACATAATATTTTTTTAATAAAATGTGGATTACTGTATCCAATAACTATCTCTAAAAAAAATTAATTCGTATTTCCCGATGTCCGTCATGTAAAACTTCATTTTTTTGAGAACTAAATCGATGCAACCCATTTCTTCTTAATAATCGATGAATTACTTCTTTTGTAAAATACTGTTATGTTCTTCTGTGGATTCAGGAATAAACACTCAACTACAAAAAACTCACTAAATAACAAATATATCATTAATAATTATAAATACTCTAATAATTATCGCCTATAATAATATGAGTATCGCTTACAAAAACTCGCCACTATTTAAAGTACGCCGAGCAGTTTATATAACATCAACATTTGTTCTAGAGGTAGCTAGCGAAGGTGCGAATGCCGAATGAGCGCTTTAACGTGAGATTCCAGAAAAATGTCGATAAATAAGTTCGAAAACTTTGCCGACAAAGTGGTTAATTCGGCGTCTAAAGCAGTCATAAAAAAATGGAGAGGGTTGGAAACCTTTCACAGTGTAACTATTGAAGGTCTCAATCAGATAAGAGGAGAAAAGAAACAAAGCTAGATGTTACTATTCCATACATTAGTGCAACCGTTTCGTTATTATAAAAAAAAAAGATTCTAACAGCGCAAACGGTGGGAATGAGACGACGGGATAAACCAAAGTTGATATGGATGGACGGGATAACACAGGATACTGAGAAGACCTCTTTTGCCAACTGAAAAATCCAAGCATGCTACAGAGTAGAATGGCGCAGAAAGCTTCAAAAGGTTAAGGCGCATTATGGGCTATAACATCATGATGATGGTGATGATGATGACGTACATATATTATATATATATATATATATGTTACGTGAGATTATCGTATCATTTCTTCTGTAGAACCCTTTTTGAGAGCATACGTCTTTCTTATTCTACATTTTATTAATTATCTTATCTTCAGTAATTCTTTATAATTCACTTAAAACCCTGCCTAAATAGTGTTAATTTTATAAAATGATTATAGTTTGGACAATGGGCTATAGTGCTTGAAAACATTCCTAGGTCGTTCATTCTCGGTCGTACGATGGCACTACATATAAGAAGGTGAATAACTAATCGCTGCCATATACGTGTAAAAAATAAGCTAATAAATGATATATTGCCATATTATTTTTAATAAAATACTTCTTGAAATGGTCGAATCCGATTCATTCACTTACAATGAAATATACGGTCTAATAGTTATTTCGAGAAAAAGCTCACTTAATTTGATTTCTTCCCTAAATATCTCGTAACAGATAAAAGTCGATGGAACATTAACGTAGCTAAGAGCCAAAGATGCCCTGACAAGATAACGAAAAGAGGCAATTTTTTCGACTTAACAATACAAAATTTCCAAGTATTTCAATCAGAAAGACGAGCATTGTCGAGATAAAATCTATGGATCCCTTTTTCAGTATTTTTTATTTCAAGTATCCCCATTTTGAGATGCTTCGGGCCATTTCTAAATCGCTTCAGATTAAACTCGGAAAAAATTGACTCTACCTGACCCTTCGATCGTTTATTTCCCATTTTCTTTTGATTGCGACCGTCGTAGATGAGCATTCATTTTATTATAGGCAACATAAAATTGTAAGTCTATTTAGACTAAGAGCCGGTGAGCACTGGATATACTTTTATAATAATATGTACATATTATATTCTCTCACACAAGCACGTTATTCTACTCTCTATATTAATTACTTTTTAATGTATTACCTTATCTAAATTTAAATTCGTAAGAGTTTGTAGTATATTGTAGTGTAGTATATATAGAGTATATTGTAATCTAGTGTATTTTTTAGTTTTCCGGTCACCTTCTATGCCTTCACTATAAAAATTGTTCAAAAAATTTGAAAAAAAATTACGGAGAAGTAAAGACTTCTGGTGTACCTATAATGGTATATTATATTAAAAAAATATTTAAAATTTAACCAAAAGGATTACAATTTTTCAAAACGTTTTCGGTTCAGTCAAAACTCTAACCTTCAAAGGTTTTTACACCTAGTTTTGGTTGTCATCGAAAAATCTGAGTTAATCATACATTTTGAGAAAATTTGTTTAGTTCCATTATTTTATTTTTAGTATTATTTTTATTGAATATCTCTCTAATCCGTCTGTTTATAGGTGACGGCCTTAATTTTTACTATGACAAACTATTTCGTTAAGCCTTTGTTGCAGTTTCGCAATATATATATATATATATATATATATATATATATATATATATATATATATATCCTCTAAAATAACAGCTGAACTGGTAGATGAAAAAGGGGGGTTTATATATATATATATATATATATATATATATATATATATATATATATATATATAAACGTTTATAAAATATTATGTTAGTTTTGATTCTCCCCGTATAAAAACCAAGATTCCGTGTATAAAAAAACACAGCTGTTTTAAAAACTAAAATTTACAAGACGAGCCATCCGCGAAATGACACAGACGTGTGTTTGAGATAAGAGACGAATTCCATCTACAAAACAAAACAGGTTAAGCGTAGAGCGTTCTACCTGACTCTTTGCTTTCAATCTTGTGGAAAAGACAGTTGCTGGCGTAGGAATGGGCTAGTTTTAATTCCTGAATTTCACCGAGTCCGAGGGTTCGCAATCCATTCGTGGCTGAAGCTGTTTCACGGGGTGAAGTACAACTACCATCACATTGATGCTGATACACACGTACGTTTACTGTGTAGAATCGTTACATTGTTATTCAATTATTTGACAAGTTGAAATTGTTTATGCTAAACTATATTTCACATTTTATCGCGTGTTGAATATTTTAACCGTTTGACATTTGTTGCGAATTCATTTTATTGTGCTGTACTTTATTTTACATTGACTCTTCCGTTGAGAATATTCTACGTTTGCTTAAAGACTTTTTACTGTATCGGTAATTTATTATTAACTTGTTTGTATTAATAATTTTATTGATTTATTATTAATTGACGACTTATTTTATTGTATTAATATCACTATGGTTGCGTACAATTTACGTGCTGATTTTGCTAAATTGTATTAATTTTACTATTAATTGAATGTGTACTGTATTACTGATTTTCCTTTTGAACTGCATTTATTAATACTTATATATAATATATTTCATTGAATTGTTTTGGATTGCATTTTGTGTGTGTTTAATAACAAGGCTGATTCATTTTACCACCGATTAATTATATCATTACATGTATCGATATTTTTTTTACCAGTTCTGAGATTTTAGTCTTTTGGGTGATTGTCGCCTGTACACTTTTCTTTTGTAAAATTATTCTTGGCTACAAATAAATATTGATTTTAACATATTGGTCACGTCGGAATTAATTTGTAGCTGTTTATATTTTTATTATATTTGAACGTATGTATATTTGTCTTTGGCTTTTATTTTCAAATATAGTTTATATAGTCTACTCCTCTATTATTTTTCTATAGGAATATACATACCCAATGCGAAAGGGAGAAACCAGCGAGTTCTAGATTGAACATAACATCTTCTCTTCCTTCTATGATGACCTCAATTGTTATATACAACGCAACAGCCTTTATTTTATTTTATCGTCTTTCAAACTTACTTCAAAATACTTACTTGCTTTCAAAATACCAAAATATCAAACTTAGCTTGATAGTAGTAGTAGTAGTAGTAGTAGTAGTAGTAGTAGTAGTAGTAGTAGTAGTAGTAGTACAAATATAAGATAAAATCAAATTTTAGGTTGCATGTTATCATGTATACCTACCTAGCTATTACTGGCTCCTGGTCTATATCATAGACTAAACTGATTATAGTTTCATTGAGTGAACAAGAACAGTTGATTTATGTGGTATTATTCACTTAATGACTGAATATAATTCTGTAAACTGGCATCTGCTCTCGCCTCTCGAATGTGTTGTTGCAATCTTTATTGAAGTATCTATGTTGAGTTTCATAATTGAATAATTTGATTTTAGCCTGTTCGTCGAAAATCGTTTATGCATCAGGGCCCCAGTACATTAGTTGGATTAACACTGTCATGTTTTTTAAAACTTCCAGAAATTAATACCAAGTTCATTTAACGTTAAAAAAATGCTATTTTACAATGGAAATTAAGAAACAAATACAACCTTCTGTTATTTTTCCATAATCTCTTACTGATAGGAGTTGTTTTAGATATCTTCCTTTCAGACTGTCTCTTTGTCTGTGTTAGTTTCATAATTAAATAGCTTGATTTAGCCTGTTCATCAAAAATCGCTTATACATCAATACTTTATTTGGATTGAGGCTATCATTTGGTTGTTAAAACAATCAGAAATGACTTCAAATTTAACTTAAAAAAACTCCAATAGGTTAAAAAATTAATATGTATTTACAATAAAAATTAAGAAACGGAACGTTTGTGAAACTTTTCTGATGTAATTTCCAATGACAGTGGTTGTTTTATATTTCTTTCTCTCAGAAAGCTACATAACTTATGTGGTTTTTAGTTGAGCAGATGCCTTTTAATATTTTCGATTGCACGTTACATGGAAGATATTTGTGATCATTTTTACACATAATGTTTTACACATTTTTTAAAACTTCGTTGCTCTGCTGTACACTACAAGAAGAAGACCCATTCATAAAAAATGCTTATAGAAATGAGAAAGCGAAATATGGTACTGATTTTTTTTCTGCTAAATCTGCTTAGATACATACGTCGAGATGATACTTCACTTGATAAAGCTATGTGGTCATTAAAACAGCTGTTGGAAAATTTTTGGTTAAAATTCCACAAACAGTACTTTCCAGTGTTTTATTTATAAAACACCATTTGTTAACAAAGAGCATTTTCCCTGCACAGAGTTGTGGTTGCATGAAATTGTCAGCTAAACTCTGTGTTAATTGTCGGTTTTACTGTTGATGACAAAGGCCGACAGTGTAAATGTACGATTTTCCTTATTTAATTAACGAAATTATTATTTGACTCGTTGGTTCGGATAAATGTATAATTTAATGCGCTCGCTTCTCTTAATTAAATTGCGAATCTTTATGCCAGCCACAAGAACGCGGGCATACAGCGTGTCCCAACTTTTGGAATATATGACGAACTATTTCTGCGAATCCACGAGATAATTGTCTAATTTTTTTATACATTAAACAATTGACTCTGCTATAGAATTATTTAATTTCACTTTATTTTTTGTTTGGTTTCGTCCTTGGTCTGGTACCTGAACCTTGGAACACTCCGTGGTTCACGATAATTTCCGTATTTCTTTAGACTTATCATGCCCGTATGTTCTTCTTCTGCTTCATCCTTTAAGGACACAGGCGATCATCATGGCTCATCTTACCCTGTCTGCAGCTGTTCTTAAAAAAATTGTTGTTTTTCTACTCCACTGCTTTAAATTTTTCAACCAGAAATTGCAAACCTTCTGTGTTATACTTTGTCGAAGGCTTTCTCAAAGTCAACTAGACATAGACGTCACAGTTGACATCTCGGCACCGCTCTATAAGTGTTTGTATAGTGAATAATGCCTCTCTAGTGGCAAAGCCTTTTTTAAATCCCAGTTGGTTTTCTGATATTCTATCGTCTAGTTTTTTGTAGATACGTTCATGTATCACTGGCAAGTCGACTTTTAAAACGTGGTTTAAGCCCATAGTTCTATATTCTTCACATTTCATTTCGTTGGGTTTTTTTTGGGTATTGGGATGAACTTATTAGCCATCATAATTAGCCCTTCTTTTGGGGGTTGCTCTGGTATAGTAAATTTCATTGAATAATTCTACTAGTATATCAGTGTGGTTCTCTGTTAATAGTCTTAAGATTTGTGTAGGTATCATCCGGTCCCATAGCTTTATAATTTTTTGGACGTTTTAGTGATTTTTCAATTTTTCTTTTGGTAATTGTAGATCCATTTCTACCTCTTCTATTGCCTGTATTCTATGTATTCTATGTATAATAAACAGCTGCATAATGAAAGATATGGAAAAGGAATTAGTATATCGTACTAAACCGTTCTTGCATTTCTGCTCGTTACTCTTCGAATATCGGAAAACTGAACTGGAGGGTAATTACAGGAGTTTTCACTGGACACTACCAACTCAGATATTGTATGTGTAAAACGAAGAAGGAAGACATAACAACGTGCATATTCTGGGAAAAGGTAGATTGTCTTCGACTGCAGGGCAATAGGTCTTTAATGCCATGAATATTTAACCAATATATAGCCATCTAGAAAACATATTCACGAGTCGGATAATATTCATCATTAGCAGCATTGATACATTGAATATAAATATAAGGTATACACTGAACACATTTCAGGTCACATTGCAAAAGACTCAGGAAAGGCATCCTATTTGGGCGCCAGTGTAACAAATTTTGAAAGTCAAACATAAGTATAAAGTATACACTGAAGACATTTTAGTCTACAATGTAACAGACCCAGGAAAGTCACCCTATTTGGGCGCCAATGTAACAAATTTTGAAAGTTTTAAACGAAAGGATCTAACAAATGTCCAATCGGGACTCCTCAGAGCGACTATATAAAAACTCTACACGTGAAATCAAATATTTTCCATCAAAATAAGTAATTATAAAAATAACTACATATGGAAGCTATGGTGCCATCTAAAAACAAAAAGTCGAAATTCGGAAACCATAATTCAGATAATTGCACAGATATGTACTTTCTACAATTTTCAAAGCAAAACAGACGATGAATGGACTAACATGGTAAAATACTGAAGGTTGCAAAATGCGCGGCTAAACGAAACAAAGGAGGCTTAATGCATGAGAGTGACCACTGGAAAATTTAATTATATTTTTGATGTAAATACCTGTAAAAGACAGTGGCATATAGAACAAGACGTAGATCCAACAAACAATTTAAAGAATTAAAACTTATACTCTGGGTTACTTAGTATGTAACCCCATTTAATAATAACAACAACAGTATATGGAAAACCCTATTTACAATAATAAAAATAAATGAAACCTTTTTTATATATCCCTCCACATTTTTAAAATTGGTTGACAATTCTCGTCTAGTTAGTGGGATATATACAAATGAATATAATTCACCAGTTAAAATAGCGAAGTACTTTGAACAGGTACTAAGGAAAAAGTAACTTAAAAGGATATAAAATGGTATGTGAAATTACTTATTAGGTCTAAACAAAAAATAAAAATTGAATATCGCAAACTGATTAATGAGGACACAACCGTTTACTGCATAGGACCAATATGTCCAATAAACAATAGTATTGTAGTACTTAATATAAGTAATATTTAAGTAATATATAAGTACTTAGTAGTACTTACTATAAGTATAATAATAAACGGAATGACAAAACACAGGCGATGCAGGAGGATCATTATGAACGCCAGATTCCTGTTTGGAAAGGTTAAGAAACACCAAAATTGTCCACAACAGACTCCTTTGTCGCTGTAAGATTATGTTATGGGACAGATGTTGAACCGGTGTCAAAATAAAATTGAATCCCAAGTAGAGAAATCCCCAAATGAGTAATTACAAGCAATAGAGTAACTTAAATAAAATTCTTCCCTAAAGTTTGATCCCAATATCGGGTGCGTTGGTGAAACTAGGGTCTAAAATAGACACAAATTCTTTCCAAAAGAACTTTAAATAACTTCTTATTTCAATAAAGGATCTTCTTAAAACAAAATAACACCATAAAACTGAATAAAAACCTAACTAAGACCTAAATTAGGTCTTCATTATATCGAATCTTTGACTGGAATGTCTTATCAACATGGTGAGATACAAGTGTAAGGTTACATATTAAAATCGATTAATTTTCGATGAAATATCGGAAATCCTAATATGTATAGATAATCGCACATGTAGACAGATGTGTTGTAGATTGCCTACCATACAGGCGAAAAGGAACAAATTTATATATTAAAAAAATAAATGATTAGACAAAAATCTATAAATAACGCGTACACGTTACAACAATGTAAAAAGGTCTACGAGATCAAAAGATCAATTTAAAATCTACCCTTTATAATAGAAGAACCTAACATAACCTGTTTTTTAAATAAATGCAACTACCTATTACATAAATAAACACAAAATAGAAAATATTTAAAAATTCCTTTTTAAAAATGAGAGTAACGCTACGCGACACTGTGCTCGGCTCCATTAATTGAAAGAATTTCGTTCATTACAATACTTTAGAAGGTATTTGTCTTCATTAAATATATTTTCGCTTTGAAGTTAACCGAAAGTGGGTGTCGGCTGACCATAAACTATTTAACCCCTTGGGAATGTGTTTATAAATTTCAATTATACTCATGTTATGTGCGAAGAATTTATTAGTTATGTAATTTGTGGGGTTCACCTCATATAGATTTTTTTTTTGCTCAGTGTTAATCTTTTTACCTATGTAAAAACTTTAGAATGTATGTTGTCTAATTCTTAAGGCTCAATAATATGCACATTTGACTATCGAGAGTTTTCCTTATGTATATAAGGATCTCTGTCATTCTCCCTATTCACATCAGTACAAAACTTCATCGTCAACTACGTATCACAGTCAGCCTCTTTTTTTCCTACAATTTTTTAATAGAATATTTTTCATAAAGCGTAGAATGCAACGTAATAACCACTAAAGAAGAGCCAGCCAGGTTCATAGAGAACCTCAGATTTCTTTTAACTAATCTGTACCGAAAGTAGTATAAAGTAAAACTTTTTCATTTTCCAATCTTCGTTCAAAAGTTTCATCGCTTTTTTCATTTCTCTCCTTTCTCTCCTGATGTCATGGTAATTATGTCGTCCCCAAATTTCTCCTACAAAACATAAAATTTCCTCTTTCTTATCCTTTGACATCGTGCTAGTCTCACATGACTAGGCGAACCTACAATTTGATCGGGAATCCCCCAATTTTCATCAAACATTTATTATGAATTTTTATTGTTTTCAGTTTTGATAATGGGTGACTTTTAGATCGAATCTCTTGTTTAAATGCATGGACCAATATTATTCCTTAGAAACGTGACACATAAGAAAAATTTACAGTTCCTTGTATATAAAAAAGTGCCAACGTCTACCGTTTTTTTAATTTCATCCCTTTTTTCGTTAATATTTCAACCGATCAATCGATTTACTGTCTGCTATCCAAAGGTCTTCCGTGTAATCACCTTTAAAAGCATTCCAACAGAAGAAAATGTTTCTAACGCCGAAGCTGCCCTGCTAAAACTTCTTAAAATCACATCAGCTCGCATCCGTTTTTCTCGCAACACCTACTTCTAACATTCGCCGCAGCCTTTCTAAGATATTCTTCTAACGGACAAAGACAACGCTACTATCAATTTCTATAAATAAATAGGCAAGTCAAAGTTACTCAAAAAGTATGAGCAATCGTGATTCCAACCTTAAAGTTGAACGTGACATTTCTTCCATGGTCAAACAAGCTATACTTTCAAAAAACGTTTGTAGTACCTATAGTGGTTGCACTTCTTGTGATTACCGCACTTTTATTAGCTTGATTGCGCTCTAACGGCCAATCCTTTCTTAGAACATTCCCGCAATATACTCTCGTTTTTCTGAAGTATCATCTGGCCAGTGACAACAATTCTTTAGTTCTGGATTATTTAGCAGATAAATGTTTTTCTTCTGCTTACTTTTCTTTCAGACACAATTTCTTCAGATAAGTATCTGGAACGTCAATAAACTGTCATTGCAGATAGGTTCATGTAAGGCTTGCGGTACACAACTCTCTCTGTAATTAAATATCCTTAAAGTAAAAGGAGATGCCTTTAATCTCCTTCGATACGCTGATAACACTTTTATAGGTATAATATAGCCTAATAATACAAACAGTTTGCTGTTTACCTTTCTTTTCTTGATGATCTGAATAAACAACATTTAAGTATGAGATTTATAAAAGAGATATGAAATAATCGTTTTCTTTCCTTACTCGTTTGTCACTTGTAGGACGAAGTCACGTACAGAAAACCCACTCATACAAATAGTTATTCAAACACTTTATCACACCACCACTTAGTCCAAAATAATTCTCATTAATTATCCCATCCATCGGGCTAATTCTATATTACTGAGTCGGGCGATTTAATTTAAAATCGACTAATAAAATATTTGGTACCCAAAATTATGAATGATAATGCCCGTATTTTATAACACATAATATGATAGAATACGTTTTCCAGACAAATTTGATTTTTTTCTGTTAATTAACATGGATTCGAATGCTAGATTTACCTCGTAGTGTTCTAGGTGTTGATAAAATAATAAAAAAATTGTCGTATTATCATTATTCTTAAAATAAAAATACTGCAGTAAAAGGGTTTCTTTTTTAAAAATCCCTTAGGTTACTCCTACATTTTTCTGTAGAGTACAACTTTACTTTTTCAGGCTTTTCTCTGGCATATTAATTAAATTATGAAACATTTACCGCTTTGTAGCGTTTTTTATTTTAAACTGAAATATTAAATTGAGAGTGAGGAATTTTACATTTCAGGAAATTACAGTAAGCTTGAAGGATACCCTGAATGGATATAAAAAAATACTTTAACACCGTCCTTCGAAACAAGTGGTTCATTAACGGATTCAATTTTGAATAATTTTTCAGCATGACGAATCCTTTTATTAAATCTAGTTACCCAGTAAATGTACTATTCATGTCCATATTTTTAATAAAGTAAGAAAAGGGAGCAGAGCGTCTCTGCAATTGCCCTCGAAGATTGCCTGGGGGGAGCCTACAATGAATTCAAAATTAATTTAGTAGAAGAGAACGAGTTTTTAAGAGCAAAGAGCAGGCAGCGTCTTCCGAACAAATAAACACACCATCTGAATTTTGCATTTCAAAGAGAAACAGATACATAAGCAACAAAGAGATGCGAAGGAGAGCTTCAGTCGACCGGTAGCTTTAAAATAAATCAAATTCCAATTTAAACTGGTTTGATAACGTTAAATGAATCAGATTAAAAGGAAAGGATTTGATACGACAGCAGTTTCATCAACCATTTTTATGGTTTACTAATTTTTAGTTTTTTGCCGAAAATATTTTGCTATAATATTGTTGAAATGTTTGTAGAAATAAATAATAGATTTACTCACAATCTATTTTAATAACTTAAGAAAACCGGTTTCGGCTACTACAATTTACTGGTCATCTTTAGGTCTCCCGCACAAGTTAAATTAAAATGATACTGGTGTTTATAAGGCTTGTTGTTAAAAAGGCGTGTAAAAAACGCTTATTTATGTTATATGTAATTCTGAATCTTTACAATATGTACAATTAAGGCACGCACATATGCGAAATTATGAGTTTTAAGACTGTATCAATAGGGCTGGTTCAAAATAGTTATGAGATGTAATTAAATGTTGTACAGACAATAGCTAAATTAAGTTTATAAAACAGCTTACCAATATCACTGTTACATACACTCGCGGTATCGGTATTTAGATCAGCAGGTTTCGGTAATAGCATACCAGGTTTCAGTTATCGCATGGCAGGTTTTCATTCGCGGTATTCATACGCGGTTATTTCATGTACGAGGGGAGCTGTCGTTAGCGGATTAGCGGTTTTTATCACATGTATTACGGTGCTGTTTTTGGTTAACTGGTCGCTATCACTAAGAGCGGTGGAGGGCACGTCGGTTGTTTTCGGGAGTCAACAGTCAAGAGAAGAGACTGAAAAATCACGTCTATTCGGTACGAACACCAAGATCAGATCAAGTCTGTTGTCTATGAGAAGCAAACTTAGAGAGGTGAACCTATTATCCAATAATATCTGTACTTGAGTGGAAGTGAAAAATTGAACAATTTTTCTTGTATCATATATCTAGTCGACGAGTAATTTGTAATGAGTAGCAATAATTTCATGCTCTATTTCAATGCTCCCATTATTTATTATTTGATAAACTCCATAGAGAAAAGCCTTATTTCCCTTTAACATGTTATAGAATTTATTTTTAGTTGCTTAGAATATATGTAAAAATATATTTACCAAAGTCATCCACTGCAAAGAGATAACGTTGGTAGTGCGCTATGCTAGGAGACCATGCATCTGGTAAAGTACGTTCAGAGGGATCAGAAAAACAATAGAAGTGGCCGTTCTAAAGGGCATCTTTAATAAATCAATTTGATAAAACCTGAAATGTCTTTTTAGAGGAAAAACGTTTTAGAACATTAAAAAATATCGTGTGAATGTTGTTTTAAACATTTAATCCAATGTTTTGTCCATTTTTATTTGGCCTAATAACTTTTTACTAATTATTTTTTATTTTCTTTTTCAGGTATGTCATCAAATTTTTCATATAGTTTGGTAAGCAATGTTCTATAAACTATATTTTAGTAAACTTGTAAAAGTCCGTTGGAACTTACAATTCATCATTAAAGTGGAGTTTTCAGTTCCAGGTTTTAATACATTTTATGTGCACCGCTATTTAAAATGATAATTTAATTTAATAAGTTGTTTCAATAAGAGATAGCTTTAAGGCAAGTCCTAATTTTTGTAGAAACAAACGACAACGATTGCTCTTATTTTTATTCCAATTTGGAAAATTGAAAAAACTAGAGGGTACGCAATGATGGCTGCAATATGCAAAACAATTGAGAAAAACTAAGAGGGGCCATCTTGGTGTCGATCACCTCGACTTATGTTTCTCTGTATTGATAAAAATAGAAGTATTTTTGTAGACTTCTAACGTTTTATATAAGAAAAAAGAGTAAGTGGTGGGTTTCCAGACTTCGTATTTGAAAATGCAAACATATTTGAATAAAATTCTTTTGGTTCCGTTTTCTTAAGTACTTCCGGTATATACCTGCGATTTTGTTGGAGAGTGCCAACTAAAGTCAGACCAAAGTCTTTGTGAAGATCTTCTGCAAGCTCCACAGAAGTGTAATATCTGTCCGTAATTACATTACGTCCAGAGTTTCGAATCTGAGACGACAATCTTTTTACTAGTCCCTGTGGACCACTAGATGCTAGTGTGCGGCCTTTATATTTTTCTGAAAACTTTGAACGGGCATCTGCCTCAAAATTAAGATATTTTGTCTGTTACGACGCGCGACGTTCATACCTGGTGTAAAATATCCCAAAAACGTATCGTTCGGCAAATCAAACATTTTACGTAAGGATGCAAACTGGTCAGCCTGTTTCCTCTGGTGGTTTTATCAACAAATCTTAAATTTTTTTCACTTTTCGGAATCTGTTTCGACTAATCAAGCGATATGAGGGCAATATGTGATGATCTGCTAAATTTTTTAGACCACAAATCGTGATAATCTAATTTGGTGTTATCATTAGCTCCTATCAAAATAAACATACCAAGAAAAACCAAAATCTCGGTATCATCTGTTGTTGACATGTTTGTACGCACAAGATTTTGCAGTATTTCCGGAGTAAAGAGTTTTTGGAACGATTGCAATATATTTTCTACTTTGCCTTTATGTCCTAGGTGCTCACGAAAAATGTTTGGTACAGCTCGCAGCATATGGTGTGGTAGGTTGGCGGAGTAGATTCTTCCTGACTTTGATTTATAAACAAGTGGCGTGTCACAGTTTCATCAATTGTATCGAAACTGAAACCATCCTCAGTTGAATTTTTATTGTCGTCGCCTTCGCTAAACACTTCAATACGGTTTTCGTTTTCACTTACGTCTGAGTCACTGTTGCGGAAACTAATGTCTGACCAAACCTCAAAGTCAGAAAGGTTTGCTACTACTTCTTGTAAATCTTTCTGCATTCAATATTTATTCATTTTTAATTATCTTAATACATACATACTATATACAAAGAATGCTTCAAACTGTGCTAAACAATATCGAAGCTCGAGTCGACAAATTAACACAGCAGAGGCAGTTCAAATACTGCAAAATATACTTTCGATGTAACTGTTTACTCGTATTAACGACGTTGTCACCCGTAAACTACTAAGCAGTCAAGATAACTGTCAGTTCCATAATGGACCAAGGGGGGTTATAATGTATAGTCCATCGTAAGGTTTTTGTAAAAGTAAGAGGAAATAAATAAAATTACACAAATGCTAAGTATGGCATCTAATATAGCAGTAGTACTTTGACAACTACTAACTATTTGAGATTTTTAGAAAAAAAATGGTATTTAGAAAATCAGATGTAATGCAATATTGTGGATACTTTTGAAACCACCCCTGGTCTCTCTAGGATTAGGGATACGGTTGGAAACTCCCCAGTATCTAGGTATTCCTTGTCAATGAAGCCTATTTTTTAAGAAGGTAGTTAGATCTCTTAGGTGATCCAGACTCCTGGATTCGGGCATTCAGAAAAATCTGTGTTTCCCTTGACTATATAAAAGTAAAGAACTGAAACATTAATATCTAAACAAATATCTAACATATATATGATAGGAGAAAGTTCTCCAATAGACAAAAGTGCATGGCACATAAGCGGAAAAGATATAAAATATATAACAATCGCATTAATATAAGACACTATTAAGAACAGACGAGTAAGTACAGACATGTAGAATTTTCATATCACGCATTAATATTTTTCTTAATTGTAGAAGCCCTTTCTGTCTGCTCAATTCTGCATCTTGAGTGTTGCCTCAGATATTACCGCTGTTATTCTACGATGGGATTAATGTTCAAATGTTTTTTAAGTACCATAATAATGTAATTGTAATAGTTGCACTAGATAAGTGTAAGATGCAATTGAAAAACTAAAATTTTACTGTTTAAAAAAACATAATTGCCGATTGGAATATTAATTTAATAACAAAGAATTTGCTACATACTTACGTAAAATACATTTTCTATATTTTATAAAAAAATTACTCCGTTCAAACTTATTTTTATACTAAGAAACCACATACCTAGACAGAACTAAAAAGTTGTGAAATATAACACGGGCATCCAACCAATTATGTAATAGATCATATAGCGCAAGATTCCTCCAATTACATATTTTATAAACATCGGATGAAAGATTTTCTATTGAAAAAGCCGCTATTTCTTAATTATTTACTCTGATTATGGCGTATTAAATCTTGCACAAATATTATTTCATGAAATGTTAAATCATTTTACGACAAGTAGTTATTTATCATTTTAATATTCCTGTCAAGGTAACGTTTTTTGTAAGGATTATTACAAGAATTACTCTCACGTACAAGATATTACTTTTTGTTACTGAAAATTCTTAAATATTTGTTATATACTCTTAGTTATATGGGAAATATCGGGACTATTTTTTTTCGGTTACATTTTAAAGTGACGTTATTAGAAGTACAGGATTGATATGACTATTATCATTATTTTCGTCATCAGTTTTCTTTACGCGTAGTCGGATTCACAGTCAGTATTTACCTTTTACACGCCCTTTATTCTTGTTTTTCTCTTGCTATTATATCCAGATACTCGAGACCCAGTAATTTTCCGTATTAAGCAATTGTTTTTTAATTTTGCATTGTTTTTTGGCCAATAGTATGTTCTTTCGCCTTCAATTTGTGGGGATATACCAAACCTCAGGTACTGAGGAGACAACTGAAATATTTAAAATATAAAAATATATAAGACTAAAATTATGGCAAATTTAATATCTAACCAACACATTAACATCGACAGAAAAGAAAAAGAACTGGTGGATACATTTATTATCTGACACATGAATTAAAAAGTAGAATATCTTAGATCGGCAGCATATAAAAAACTACGAGAAAAAATTAAAAGTGATCTATGCATATGTCTTAAAAGAAAACTGTATGATTAGTGAAATCTACCACTACTAACATACGGAACAGAAATACTTACCCTAACAATATTTTTAGCCTCTTTAGAGTATGTAAGAAAAGCACTAAGGTGGCTCACATCATTAAACGAAAAGCCAAACAAAAATAGACATGACACATAACGAGAATGCCAGATATCATACGGACAAAGGAGCTACTAGAATGGAGATCACGTAAGGACAAACCAAGCGCCGGACTACCACCAGCACGATAATAAATAAAAAAAAACTGAAGAAAATCGATTAAAACTGGATGGTAGCGAAGCATGATAGATGGGGTTGAAAACAAATAAAGGATTGAGACTACGTTCAGCAGTGGACGTTCGAGGCTAGATGAGGAATATAGAACGTTTGTTAAATGGCGCAAACGTTCTTTGTAGCTTTCTTCTTCAGGTACGGGGTCCGTATTTAGGCGTTGGAGCCATCATCTACTGTGGAGCTACACCATTGCTTAATATAATGCAGCCATGAAAGTTTTTTTCGACTAATCAATCTCTTTTCCTCCACCTTTCCTTGTATTATAACGCGAAGTAGATCCTTTTAATTAAATAGACCTCGGTATTTTGTTTTTCTCATATTTAAGATGTTTTATAAGCAGACTTTCTGAATTGGAAGTATGCGTAATCCATAGTATTTTTAGGATCCGTCGATAACACCACATTTCGAATTCTTCTAATTTGTTCAGCATTGTGATTTTTAATATCCATGTCTCACAACTATATAATAGGAGAGGCCACACATAACATCTCAGAACCTTTTTGCGAATATGTTTCAACAGTTTTCTCTTACATAAAACTGGTTTCGAGATCTTAAAAACCTTATGTGCTATTTTGTTACTGGTAGTACCTGTATCAGAGTCATAATTTACTTTTAATCACCTACCAAGATTTGTAAAATGGTTTACACGTTCTATCTTCTCTCCATAGGAAGGAGGAAAAGAGGACGACCCCGAAAATCCTGGAGGAACGAAGTAGACGACGCCATGAGTAAGAGAGGACTAAACGATGGAGAATGGAACAACAGAGAGAGATGGAAACGGTAGAGCGAGGGAAGGCAGTGAATACTGTAGAATCCCTAAATATATATATCTTCTCTCCATTAAAAGAAAGCAGATCTTGATCTATATTAATCTTTACAAATGCCATTCACTTTGTCTTTGAAATGCCAATTTTAAGGGCTCTCCGATAACTTTTCACTTACTAGATTTATAATGTCTGGAGATCTTATAAATTTTCTGCAAGAAAAACCACGATCTAAGTAATGACCTTTGAGTTAGAATGGCACATTGTTATATCTTTCCCATACTACTAGATGGAGTAGAAGCGTGTACTCTAAGTAAGGCCATGCGTAAACGTTTGGAAGCCCTTGAGTTAAGTACACAGACGACTACGAAATATAATATAAGCTGTGTCTACAGAATCAGAACTGAGTAGGTTATTAGACGACTGAATCAAATAATACAACTGATCAATAAATTAAAAAGATGCAAGCTGTAATCCTTCGATCACTTACCCAGCCAGGATATACGTTAGTGTCTAGGGCCTCTATTGCTCTCAATTGATCACATCATTATTTAGAGCTGTGGACAATAAAGCGATGATAAAAAATATGGTAGCCAATATGATATCCAACGATCGATTAAGTTAATGAATTTTTTCTCATTTTGATACTTTGTCTGTACTGTCCACACTCCAATATAAGGTGCTGTAGATCTCCCACTTTACCACAGGAGCAATATGGGTTATCAGTGATACCTATGCTGTGTTTGTAGGAAGGAGTGAGTGCGTGGTTTGATGTTATTCTGTTTATTGTTTTTATAAATAACCTATTTGGCTCATATTTAAACCATCTCTTATTGGGAATTAGTGGTTGGCAAGTTGTAAAGTTTATTCCAGTCGTACTTTGGTTGTATAAACGTTGCCATATTTGTTTGCAATTATTGTTTCTACTGATAATTTTTCATAATAATTGATAAAACTAATAAATTTGAGGATTTTTATACAAATTGAAAACAATAAATGTATTACTTGTTGATATTAACATGTTTCCTTGTTGATGTTTTTATTACTGTGTCAGCAATTACGAACGCGTTTCTTCTACGGTATAATGTAGCCACAAATCTATTGTTTTTAAATCAATAATCCTTTTGAAGTTCACTGATTAGTGAGTGGAGTATTTTCCTTCAAAACACTCCGCAGTAAATTCTTTCGCGGCTCGATATTAAAAACTGTTTTGAATACCCGACCACTCGAAAATAGCTCACCTCAAATTCCGATTGATTGAAAACTTTGGCGTATCGTCTATCACCGATCGACAGGTGAAGTAGTCGAGATCGAATCATTCACCGGCGAATGACAAACGTGCTGTCCGCATCTGACCGGAGCTTACGTCCAATAAATCAGTTATTACGCCACAACGAAGAGATATATACCTCTATATCTGTAAACTGTACATATGTGAGTTAGTGGATGCCGATAATCTTGCGCTACATATTGGCGGACACGCCAAGATGTTGCGAATGCCGTTGCAACTATGTTACAGACAAATTTAGTTCGTGCCATATCGATGTGAATGCTACTGATATACATTCCAGACATTACTTCGTATAATACAGAATAAACATATTAGAGATTACAATTTTAAAATATATGTTTGTATATTACAATGGTAAACCAGACACCAACAAATATTCATTATAATTCATTACCTTCATTTTGTAGGGCTAGTAAGCAGCTGCGAATACTATTTATAAATTTACGAAACAAAAAATCTTAATCCAGTAGTTGTATGCTTAAATCTTCTAGTTAGGAAAGTATATCTATAAAAATCCTAAATTATCCACTGCTGAACGTAGGCCTTCTTAAGTTCTGCTCACTCCCCTCTATATTGTGTCCTTTGTATCGAGTCTCCAGAAATTATCTTGATGTCGTCGGTCTATCTGCTGAATGGCCTACCCCTACGTCTGTACTTTTCGTGTCTCGGACACCATTTCATTATCTTCCTTGTCTACTGCTCATCCATCATGTTACTGTCCCAATCATGCTACTGCCCATCATGCTACTGTCCCCATGTCCCTCCCAATTTCATGTTAGATGCAAAATGGCTTCAACAGCGTCTTACACCTCTGTATTGTTCCTGGATTCCTTGATCACTTGATTTGGAGCTTATTCTTTTTGGCGATATTGTGTATTTTAGCACCTCAGGTTGGGATAGGGAGAACACATTGATTGAAACATTTTCTTTTTAGATATATGGGAGAATCAGATTTTAATATATTATTTATTTTTCCAAATGCTGTCCAACTAAAACATATTCTTCTTTGAATTGCGTGTATTTGATTGTCTCTTTTAACGCTTCTCATGTCCTAAACAGACATACCTAGTTACTTGAGCGATTTTAGTGTTATTTAGTTGTAGAGAGGCTTAAGTCTGTAGTGTAAGAGGCTGTAGAAAGCAATAGAATCTAACCCAGCCTCTGAGACATGCACACCCCTTAAAAAAATGACATATAAGTGTTAACTCATTTGGAGTGAGGAAATTATCCGAGTAGATCAGGAACCATGTTAGGCTGAAGAGCATGAGGCGCTATAATCCTGCTATCATTTTAATTGACATATTATTATAATGCTCTTGCTTGTCCGTGTGCCGAGTCCCTGCTTCGAACTGGGTTCAGAGACTCTGGGCCCTTCCAAATCTGGCTTACGCCATTTTTTTTAGTTTTTTTTTGGTCGAGTCTGGTTTTTTATGTATTTTTTATATTTTTTTGGAGGGAGGGTTTGTAAGAAGCTTTTCTCCGCTCATATCTACGGGAATTTTTGGATCTAGGAATTACGAAGCACCTTGCCGTGATATACTGGTCGACCTTTATATTACAATAAAATTTCATTGATTTTTTTTTGTATCATAAAGAACCGTATTCTAATTATTATTTAATAAATCATTCGTGATTATTTGACGATACAGTGATTCTAATGTTGACCTAAAATTAGTTTTTAAAAAAATGTAGTACTCCACTCCAATTAAAATTCTTTTATTAAATACTAATTAAAATTAAAACTCCAAACAAGTCATTTTTGGTTCACCCTCCTTCTGGCCTTGGCAGCCCTGTTTCTTTATTGTTTACATTGCATTTTTCTGTATTTTTTAAATTTTTTTGTATCGATTACCGAACATTCTTTATCACTTATCTTAAATATTATAGACAATATCAAAATATTGAATTAAATTTTTCGTCTTCCATGAATTTCTAATCCGTGAAATGCTTCAATGAATTATTTACAAACCTTTCGAGTACAATCCTCTGTAAATATTAATTAAAGCAAATCCAATTTTCTTCTTTCCTATATCCGAACACCGGCTTCCCTTCCATAAATACACGAATATAGCAAAAGCGTCTCTGCTGGGATAATCTTGAACTCCCGACTCCTCTAAGCATTAAATCACACGTGTGGTCCCTCTGCACGCACCTAAAAGATTAACCTTTCTTTTTTCATGTCATCAATACGGACACCGATTAATTGAGTCTGTGGTCCATGCTGAACTTGTACAACCTCATGGATGACTTTCGGTTTTGGGGGTTTTGAAAGGCGACGAAGCTATGAGTATACTGTCGAACGCTTGTTCTTTCAAGGACAGGTTTAGAAAAGGGTTTAACGATAAGGGGTATTTAAAAATAAATTACAACAACCGTATTTATCGCACAACATATTTTATATAGCAAGGTAAATAAACAGCACTCAATTATACCATATTATAGAACTCTGTCTTGTTAGTTATTAACTTCAGAATTTGTAGGTATAGTCCAGTCCTCAGAGATTTGACCTCAAAAAATCATACGAGCAAGCTGAATTTTGCAGGGTATGTTAATTGTGGGACCCCAAATAGAATGAACCGTTCTTTCAGAAACAACGCTTTGAGCGACCGGTGATTTTCAGTGTAAGTTATGCCCACGAAATCAATTTTAAATAAAATTTGTATCAACTCGACGGTAAAAAGTCGATATCTTTTGATTAGAGTGTCACCGATAAAAATCAAAATGCGTTTTAAAGGTGAGAAGTGCAGCTTTTGTATGCTATTCTTGTATTTTGACGCAAATTAAGTAAGTTTTTATAAAGGTGTTGAATAAATAAAAGTTGCGCCATTTTTGCCATTTTTTACGATACTTATGGGATCAATGAAATTAATCACTTTCATTGACTGATCTTAGTGGAATTTCCATTGCTAGACCCTAATCTTCAAAACCTGTAACATGAAATTTCGATTTTGAGTTTTGGAAACAAATATGAGGCATTTAAAATATGCCTAAATACCGTAGAATTTATACTTTTACATTACAAACGATCTTACTATGAGGTGCCTGTATGGGGAAGACCGGAAGTAGGAGTTGCAAATTTTTTTGCATCTTTTTGGGTCCAAACTTTGATATTTCCAGCAAAATTCAGCTTGTTCGTATGATTTTTAGAGTATAATTTTCGTCTCTGACTACTAGAGTAGTATGTAACTGATTGTAATTTTTACGTATTGTAGTTCATACTAGAGTCCATAACAGTCCATAATAGAATTGCAACAAGCCTCATATATGAATTCTAACAGATTTGAAGTGCAAATAATTCCTTAAACAACTCGAGAAGTACACTGGTTTTAAATTTAAACGGAGGTTTCCCAATTTATAAAAACGATCTGATTGAGAATCATCCTTAAATTTCGTTTTTCAGTCATTTGTAAAATGGGTAACTATTCTTATATAATATAATAACGGATTTATTACGGCTGTCGCCGCTTCTCCGCCCCCAATTTCCATCTTTTTCTGTCATATGCAGTTGCCTCCTCTAAGTCTCTTGCCGCCATTGCTTCATCAATATCGTTGCGCCAACTTCTCCGTGGTCGTCCTCTCTTTCTTCTTTCAGGAGGGATCCATTCCAGTACTCTCCTAGGCCATCTGTACTCTGGCATTCTTTTAACATGTCCGAACCAGATTAATTGTTTTCTTTCTATGTCATCATTGATATTTCTCTCCATTTTCATTTCGTTTCTTATTTGTTCGTTTCTAACTCTCTCCAGTTTCGGTCTACCGCAGCTTCGTCTCAGATAATCCATTTCTGTCGTCATAAGTTTGTTTTTATTAGCTTTGGTGACGTCCCATACTTCCGAACCGTAAAGTGTAATACTTTGAACTATACTACCGTAAATGTGTTTTTTGGTTTCTCGTCGAATTGTTTTTTGCCAGAGAAGAGAGTTTAAGGCACGGGTCGCTGCTCTGCCCTTGTTTATTCTTTCCCTGATTTCATCTGCGCTATTTCCCTTCTTGTTGAAAATGACCCCCAAATATTTGAAGGATTGCACGCCTTTGATTTTATCGTCTTCCAAGACTAGGTCACATATTTCATCTGTTCCCACTGAGAGATATTCACATTTTGTCATATTCATGTTTAGACCTGCCACCTCATATTCTTCTTGCAGTTTTCTTACCATATAGCTAAGAGCGTAGCTGTCTTCGGCAATTACTACCTGGTCATCCGCAAAGAAAAGTGTATATAGCTTGTTTTCTTCCACCGTTATTCCCATGTTTCTACATTTTTTTACCCATTTCACTAAGGATCTGTCCAAATAGATTTTAAATAAGGTGGGTGACAGACAGCAGCCTTGTCGTAGTCCTTTTGTTGTTTGAAAAGGAGAGGTGATTTCTTGTCCCATTTTAATTCTCGCAAAGTTTTGTTCGTAATATTTTTGAGTGGCGTTAATAAGAATTGGGTTTATTTTCAAGTTACCCATTTCTATCCATAGTTGGGAGATCGGTACACTGTCATATGCTTTTTCCAAATCTATTAAAGCTATATGAGTTTCTCTATTTCTCTGCACTCGTTTTTCCATTGCAATTTTTAATGTGAAGATATTATCCATAGTGGAGCGTCCGGCCCTAAATCCCGCTTGTTCTTCGGGTTGTTTGTCTTTGATATCATTTTCTATCAGGTTTCGTAGTACTTTTGAGTATAGTCGGCCTATAGTAGCAATCACTGCGATCCCTCTATAGTTTTTAGGATCCATCTTTGTGCCTTTCTTGTGTATTGGAGAGATATACGATTGTCTCCATTCTTCTGGAACTTCTTCTCCGTTTAAGCATCTTTCGAATAATTTTCGGATCATCTCAAACAGTTTTGATGATCCATATCTAATCAACTCTGGATGTATTCCGCCTGGGCGTGGAGATTTTTTTAATTTCATTCCCTTAACTGCTTCATTCACTTGTTCTATTGATATTTCGATTCTTCCTTCTACTTCCACTTGTTCATTTGTCTGTTTAAACCTTTCTCTTCTCTCTGTTAATAAGTTCTCAAAATGCTCTACCCATGTGTTCTCTGGTATTCTATTTATTATGACTTGGTTTTTTGTCGTTGTTCTCATCGTTTTTATAGTTCTCCAGGCTTCAGAGCTCTTTGTCCCTCCTATATGGTTGTCTAGGTAATGGCATTTTTGTTCCCATGTACTATTTTTCTTTTTAACCACTTCTCGTTTGACTTCTTTATTCAAGTTTTTATATTGTTGTTTTGTACGTTCGTCTCCTTGTTGTAATAACTGTAGATATACTTCCTTCTTTCTTTTTATCTTTTCTTCCACTTCTTTATCCCACCAATATGGTTTATCTACTCTTCGTACCTGTGGCCCTAAGGCTTCTAGCGCTGCGTCTTTCATGCAGTTTTTTATATGTTCGTATTCATCCGTCGTTGATCTGTGTGATTCCTGTAGTTTTTGTGTTAGTCTCCAGGAGTAAAGTAACTGTGTGCTCTCGTTATCTAGATTATCTAAGGTGTACGTAGTTCTCTCTATATTTTCTCTGTGTTCTTTGTTGATGTCTGTGTGGTTCCTGTCTACGAATGGTGTATATATTTTTCCTATTATCAGGCAGTGGTCCGAGCCGCACTCTGCTCCTCTATTCACCTTTACGTCCTGTACTCTTAACTTAGTTTGTTGTCTTGTTATGAAATAATCTATTATCGATTTTAGACCTCTTGTGTGCTGATACCAGGTGTATTTATGTATGTTCTTGTGGGCGAAAAAACCATTCAAAATCTTTAACTCATATTGTTGGCATATATTTATGAGTCTTTCTCCGTTGTTGTTAACAGTTTCTTCTCCATGCATGCCTACCACTTTACTTTGAACTTGTTTTCCTACTCTGGCATTCAGGTCTCCTCCGCATATAATCTCATGGCTGTTAGGAATTTCGTTCAGGATTTTTCTAAAGTCTTCTTCAAAAGCTTCCTTTTCTTGCACTGAGTAGTCATCATTTACGGCATATACCCCCAGAATTGTTATTTGTGTTCCTCTTAGGAGAACCGTCACTTTAATAAAACGTTCGTTGTATGCTTCCCAAGATTTAATATATTTTTCAAATTTCTTGTGTACAAATATTGATATCCCTGCTCTTGCTCTTTGATCCTTTCCCACTCCTGAGAAGAAATGTACATAGTCTTTTAATTTTTCGCTTCCATTTCCTTTTTTCTTGGTCTCAGAGAAAATGGCTATATCTAATTTTCGATTTACAAATTCCTGCATAATTTCTTGTTGTTTGTTCCGGATTCCCTGTATATTCCAGATTCCGTAATTCATGGTCCATTTTCGTTGCTGTTTTCGTCTACTGTAATTTCCGTCCGGTAACCGAGGCTCATTGGGTATTTTAGCACTGTAGAATTTTCACAAGTGTAAGGTCGCTGGCCTTACGACTTAACCCCCATCCTTGGAGGACCGAATTTTCTGTTGGGGTTTATTCCCCTAGCCGATATGTTCCAGTTTTTAGGCGCCAGAAACTCGCCTTTTACCCTCTCTCGTCTGCTACATAACGTACTCCCATTGTACGCCATGCTCCCAGTGGTTACGCGACATGGTATGTCTTCGTGGACGTGAGAGTAGGATTTGCTGGCAGAGCTGAGTTTTATTCCTAAAACCTCCAACTCATTCGTTGGAAAACAGTGGGCATTTCTTAGCGTTTTGTTACGACAAAAGCATCGGCAGCTTCATGTCGCCCCCAAGACCCCTTACCAGCCTTTAACCACCGGGTAACTATTCTTACATGATCAAAAGTTGATGACCGATAAACATACTTCTTTTATCGAACTAGATCTATTTTGGGGTCTCAACAGCCGTGTCGTGAAAGATTTCCGAATATGAGAAACGGGACTTAATGCACTCTATTACTCCAATACTCAAAGAACTATTTTCTTGCTACGCAAAAATAATCAGCTGTAGAAAATTGAAATCAGGTTCATTAAAGATGCTGTCAGTGGACGCTCATTAACAGATATCATTTCCATAAAATGAACAAAACGGACGAACAGGGGAAACGGCCTTTGAATCTGTAGGATACTTGTTCTCCAATTGCAGGATAATAATTGTTCGCCAAAGGCATACCTTTTCGAATCTGTTGAGGTAACAAACGTACAGTCTGTCCCAAACCCTTCTTTCAGTGCGTCACTAATTTTGACATAATATGGGATTTTAAGAATGTCGAGAATTATTGCATGTCATTTTAGTTAAATTTGACAGTTGCAGGATCGTAATCCCTTTATTCTAATTAAAAAAAAATTTAATATTTTTAATATTAGTCTTTGTTCTTTCTCGATATATCTCGGCATATTTAAAATATTTTTATGACAATAAATACAAAATTAAATTTTCACTGTAAAATGTCTGATAATACTAACCTGGAATGACAATTATTTTATCAGTTGACGTTGTGAAAGTACTGTCAAGATCGAGACCTTCTGCGTCAAATTATATTTATGCGCATCATTGATTGGATATCTATTTAGCGTATTCTAAACTCTAACCAATTATACATCCGTAAGTAGAATTAGATTTACGATAAATAATTTTCTAAGTTCTATGTATAATAATCACAGACTCACGTTTTTTTCTGTCACATCTAGCTTAATGTGTTAGAGAGAATTCGATCAACTATGACGCACTGAAAGAAGGGTTTGGGACGAACTATAGCTCCAAAACGGATATGTATCATAAGATACATAGATCTTAGTAAATTAGTCTGTTACTACGTAACAGAAGCTCGTCACTCACACCTGTTTCCACCCAATTCTCGATATTTGTGTTTAATAGAAACTTAAAAGTACCTCTATTATTTTTATTTGTTTCCTTAATGAAACAATATTTTGATTTTTACATAGTTTTCGTAGCTAAATAAATAAAGTATTTTAGTCAGTTTCGTCTGCAGTATATTTTTTCATCTGCTTTGAAATTTTTGTAGTTAATCATAGTCTCGCCAGAGAGACCCCCAATGTACAAAAAGGTTCTATAAATGTATTTTATATGGCCTGCAGTCGATATAGTCCATTTAATGCCGTACAAAGAGTAAGTACAAATAATGTTTCAGCAAATAGACCAAGAAGCCTGAAAAGTTGGATTAAATATAAAATATGACAAAATAAAACTGATGAAGAGTTAATCAATTGATTTATTTAGTACAGTTAATAAAATTCAATAAAATAAAGAGAACCAAACTATAGAAAGAAATACGAAATAATTTGTCATGTGCTGCGTTTGCTAAAATCAGCTAGATATTGATAAATCAGAAATACCTTCAGTATCAAAACACAAAACTATTCAACCAGCATATTATTCCCTACTTCCAAAACATTCACACGAGCTAATATGGATAGAATTGTGAACATACAACAAGAAATGGGAATACAAATGATCAAAATAATAGAGTCAGATAAAAAGAAGAAAATCTGTATAAGAAACGTCAAAAGTTAAGTAGAAATTCTTTGGCCACATTATTAAATAAAGAGACGAAATTTGGAAGCACCTTCCTCGAAATAAAAAAAAAATGGAGAATTGAAGGGAATGCCTATGTCGAACATTAGATATTAAGGGTGATAGGTAAATGTTGTGTATGGCATAAAGCCGGGTACAGACATGCTAAGAATGCCGTGTCGAACCACGTCGCGTGGACGGTGACATCTAACCACTTACTGAACTTTGACGAGTCAACAAAGTGACATTCTAGCGTTCCACTAGGTGTCGGCAACTGCCTTCGCATCATAGGAACGCGAACGCTACGCTGTATGCCCTGAACTTAAGTCTGGACTAGTTTGCAAATGTTTTCGACGTTCCATTCATTCTCGTCTGTTAGTTTAAATGTTTTTGCAGTTGTGTGCATCAACATGTAATGGACCGAGGAGTATAGTTTAATGCTAATAAAAAAAAACGGGTGTGGCAGTCCAGTGGGACTGCCGGTAGAAGTTATACTTTTATACACGCGTTCGTCGTTACAAATTTATGTGGTAGTCAATCTGCACAATCATTACATATGTAATGCTGTAAGAGAGAGCAGAAAGAGAAAAAGAATTAGGTATACAGGTATATGGTGCATCGTTTGCTGTATATAAACATTTGACCTGTAATAGGAGTATAGTAAGTAAATGAAGGATTGAATCAATATTTTAATGAAAATATATATTTTTATTTTCATATATGTATAAAAGAAGTTGAATGCAAAAAAATTTTTTACACATACTCTGCAGTAAAATTCATTGTTAATTTTGTTATTAATATAAAAATACAATAAAATACACTGCAACATAATTCAATATAATAATACAATACAAATTAAAATGCAATATTTATTTATTTATTTATTAACGGGATACCACCCAGTTTAATATATACACAAAGTATTACAAGTATTATCTAGTGATACAATAATTACAAAGATATAGCAAATATGTATGAAAAGAATTGGCAATGCAGCCATATAGAAAAAAAAACAAATATTAAAACTATATAAAGCACATAGCAAATACAAATCACATAAAATTACAAAATTTTTTTTAAACACATTCTACAGACATTTTCCGAAGCGCACAGCAACAAATCAAAGTCTATTCTATTTCCATTTAGAATGATTCTACTCAGTGGAGAATGCCTACCAAAATTAGAGCGATGAAATTTAATTGCAAAATTATGAGATGTTCTAGTAACTCTAGAGGGAACATTAAAGTCGATTAGAGACAGTAGATCATTGCAATTAATTTTTGAATTCAGTAGTTTATGAAGAAACAAAACATCAGCATACATCCGTCTGGAAGATAGCCTAGGAAGGTTTAATGTATTTCTAATTTCTGAATAGGAATGGTCGCTTAAAGGTTTGTGTAATTTAAAACTTAAGTACCTAATGAATTTATTTTGGACTTTTTCAAGCTTGGCTATATGGACTTCATAAGTGGGCGACCAAACGACTGAGCAATACTCAAGAACAGATCTTACTAGGGAAATGTAAATCAGTCTGATGGAATTAATGTTATGCAAACATCTAGAGGTTCTAATAATGAAGCCTAACATTTTAAATGCCTGGTTATTCACATAATCAAAATGAGCGCAAAAATTTAGTTTGGAATCTAATTGAACACCTAGATCTCTTACAGTTGAGACAGCCTTCAGTGGTTCTTCAGCTAATTTGTAATTATAAGAGAGGTTGTTAATTCTTCTACAGAAACTAATAAAGTGACATTTTCCAACATTAATGCTCATTTGGTTCCAATTGCACCATGCCATAATTTTGTTAATATCAATTTGGAGTTTTTCACAATCTGAGACGTCTTCGACAATTCTATAGATTTTTAAATCATCAGCAAATAGCAAAAATTTAGAGTTAATTTGAGATTTAATGTCATTAACAAATATATTAAAAAGGAAAGGCCCTAAGTGGCTTCCTTGTGGAACACCAGATGTTACGGAGATCTCACTAGATTGAAAGTGTTTAATTTTAACAAGTTGTATTCTGCTAGTTAGGTAACTACATAACCAGTTATACAGATTACCTGTAAATCCAATAGTTTTAAGCTTGTTACACAACAATTTATGATTCACAGTGTCAAATGCTTTGGAGAAATCTGTATAAATAGCATCCACCTGTAGTCTCCTTTCCAAAGCATCAGATATGTATTGCGTGAAAAGTAAAAGATTTGTCGAAGTTGATCTACCTGAAAGAAAACCATGTTGCTCTTCAATTAGTACATTGCATAAAGGTGTTTTAATAGAGTCACATATTATACTCTCTAGTATTTTAGGAATAGAAGAAAGAATGCTTATTGGTCTGTAGTTAGCTATGTTACTCCTGTCACCTGATTTATGAATAGGAACAATAAAACTAGATTTCCACAAACTTGGACAAATACCTGAATTAAGTGAATGAGAAAACAGAAAATACAAGGGATGGGTTAAAGTACATCTACATTTTTTTAATAGTATGGGTGGAATTCCATCTGGCCCTGAGCCCTTATAAATGTCCAAATTGGCTAATTTTTCAAATATGATTTCAATAGATACATTACAAGAATTTAGACTCACTGTTTTCTCATACTCTAAGATGGGCTGTATTAAATCATCATCATTTGCTCTGTAAATATTTTGAAAGCATTGCGCAAAGCTATTAACGATATCCGCACCATTATTAAGCATTGTGTTTCCAAAAAACATTGTGTTTGGTATACCATTATTTTTGCGTTTGCTGTTAACAAAATTCCAAAAGTGCTTTACGTTTGAACTAATTCTAGATTCAGTTTGACTTATATAAATTTCATGACATGACCTGCTTAGTTCTTTGCATTTGGTTCTCAAGGAAGAGAAAAGTAGATAATCGTCCCAAGAATTTGTTTGTTTATATATCTTGTGAGCAATTTTTTTCCTAAATATTAATGATTTTAGGTCATTAGTCATCCAACGAGCAAATTTGGGATTTTTTAATCTTATACGTGGTATTGAACAATTGACACCAAATTGCAATATGGAGTAGAACAGTTCCGTGGCTTCGTTAATATCTCTGCAAATACCTAAAACGTTCTCCCAGGAGATACTAGCAAGATACATATTAAGAGCAACATAGTCTCCTCTCCTAAAATTGAAGGCAAAACTATCATATTGAAGCTCGGGCATATTATCTTTTATAGCTAAAGAAATTGATAACGCAGGATGATAACGATCACAAGGCAATAAGTAATCGTTAGCAATTTCAACTGTTACATTTTCATTATCATTTGCAAAAACTAGGTCAAGTAAAACTCCGTTGCAATTTGTAATTTGATTGAGCTGAAATAGGTTATGAAATGCAAAAGTATCAACTAAAGTATCAGTAGCAGTGTTACTATTATTACTAAAGACACCTCTTTCATCATGGTACCATTCGCTGTTTGGCAGATTGTAGTCTCCTGTTAGAATGAACTTGTGTTCAGGAAAATTGTTACAGACAGATTCTACACTAATACAATGATTCTCATAGCATATTAAGGCTGAATTAGGCGGAAGATAAACTGTACCAAGTATATAGCATTGATTCAGAGTGCAAACTTCGACAAACAGTTCCTCCAAGTGAGCATGTGGTAATAGAATAGACCTCGATGAGTAACATTTTTTAACTGCAATAAGGACACCCCCTCCAATTACTTTAACACTAGTTAATGGAGAGCGGTCCTTTCGATATATATTAAAATCTAAAAGTCCCAATTCGTCACTACTGATACCATCACACAACCACGACTCAGTAAATATAAGCACATCATAGTCAGTTGTAGCAGCACTTTCTTCAAGAGCACCAAGCTTAGTTCTAATTCCTCTAACATTCTGATAATATACTGTTAGTTCATTAGACACAATGTGGGAGGTACCCCTGGAATTCAGTTTTTTTTTTCTGGATTACTATTTTTGGTACGCCACGAATGTACCTAATGGTAAGATTTTCTTCACCTTTTGAAACCCTATCTGCCAAATTAGTACGAAGTTCACTAAGGTATTTTCTCTGTAGATAGGTGGAATCGGAGCTAATCTTAATATTGGATGCAGCAAGTTTATTTTTATTTTTTAAAATTGATAGTGCTACATTCTTATTTTCAAGGACTACTTTAAGTGGACGTGACATATTATTCTTGATATTACCAAGTCTAATGACTTTTTTAACTTGAATATTGGGATTGATCACGCTTAAAGTTTGTTTAACTTTCTTCATATCTTCTTCAATTCTTGCTGGTGCTGTGCTAGAGTTGGTTTCATGGAGGTTATAAATAATAATATTATTTTCACGGAATTTACGTTCCTCCACTTCCTGGATGATGGTGTCAAGATCTGTGGCTTTGTTATCTCTAGGCAGTTCTAGTGAGCTAATTTTATCAATAAGTTGTTCCACCTTTTGTTCAAGAGAACTGATTTGCTTCTTCATCATAGGAATCATTTTAATACCCTCCTCACAGGATTCGCAAAAAAGTTTAAGGACTCTTCTACCCTTCAACTCCAACACCCTGATTTCTGATGCTGTCAGATTGGCACATTGATGATGAATATTCTGATTGCAACCATCACAAACCCAATATTCACCACCCTTGACATCCAACAAACATTTTGTGCATGACATATTTAAAAATTTTTAGATCAAGTACTGGCCTATCTTCTAAATATATTATTTGTAGAAGTACTGATAACTTTTTATGAAGAGTACTTAAGTTTTTGTTGAACTCAATTAGGAGAATATGTGCTTCTAATTGCAAATAAATGCAATTTCTGGAACATTCACCAATAAATATGAAAAATAACTTACAGATTAATAGGGTCTGAACTTTTACGGGTTTTCTGATATCAAACAACACATTAATCACTAATAAATATCACTTAAATTGTACATCATTAACAGAGCAGAAAAATATGTGTGACTTGTAGTAGATATTATAGTAGATATTATGATATTCATAAGTAAGAATATTCATAAGTATTTAAAAATGAAAATATACGTAACTTACTTACGCATACGTTTAATTTACCATGATAACAATATTAATAAAAAAAAATATTGTTTGGTGATACAACTGATATTGACAAATACAATATTTAATTGTTGTTTGTTGTGTATATAAGTACACATTTGAATTTTATTAAAATATTTACAAGTTTTAATTTATAATTTAACTTGCCTAACTAGGCTTGTTACTCCCGTGCAAATTTCCAAAGTCGAACTCGCGTATAGAAATATAACTTCAAAAACCAAAAACTCGGATTATGTTGTAAATTTTCATTTTATTTTAAAATTTAGCATTTTTGCGTATATTACAAATATTTAATAAAATTAACGTGGAGTTTTTAAATATTTCAAAAATAAAAAAGGAAATTCATTTTGGGATTCGAACTCACATACACCAGCGTATGAACCAAACACGTAAAATATTTGCCAATTAAACATGACACTAACGGATTTTAAAATTGACAGTTCTTGGTCATACAGTGATTTATTGAGATTATTATTTTGAAATACAAAAGACTAAAATAATTATGAACATTTAAGAAATAATAAAAAATATGTCACATAAATAATAATATTAATAAATATTATATAATATATATAATATTGTATATATAATATTAAATATACATATATACAAAAGGGACATTTTTATTCTCGAGAGAGGAAGAGAGAGAAAATATATCTTCTGTCTCTCTCTTTCTCATTATCTTACATATGTAATGATTTCACCGATTCACTCCCGTACAAATTTCCAACGTGGAGCGCGCGTATAGAAGTATAACTTCAAAAATTATCGGGAAAAATAGATGTTTGCGGATTATGCAGATTTAACGCAATTACTGATAGAATGCCAAAATGTATAGGAGGGAAGATCGAAGGTAGAAGAGGAGCCGGCCGCAAACAATTATCCTGGTTAAGGAATATTAAAGAATGGACAGGAATACACAATACAGGCGAGCTGTGTCACGCCGCCAAGAACAGAATTCTAGTAATGAGATAGTCGCCTACGCACTTTGGTGTATGGCTTGTTAAGAAGAGAAGAAGCCAAAATGTAGGTACGACGTACGGAACGGCCATCTGGCAATCAGTTCGTGTACCAACGTCGCGACCAGCCTGTTGATCGCATCGTCGTCCGCGATCCGCGATGAGGTTCAAATCGACATTCAGATCAGAGCATGTCTGTAGTCAGCTTAAGAGAGACTAGAAAATATTATTTTTAATAAAAACAATTTTTTACTTGTTAAGCTTTCGATAATAATTACGAACGGTCAACTTTTTCAAGCACTCAGCACTCGCAACATTATTAATAGTCGACACAACTAAGCAAATTAGTAAATTATTAGACTTTGGTAATCAAATTATCCGGCTGAATCTGAAGAAAATAATGCTTAGTAATTTAGCAATTTAGTTTTTGTTCGTGGTCATCATCCAGCACTATTCCAAGACTTCTTCAAACAGCGACGTACTCAATTCAAGTTAAAAGAGGAATTAAGTACAAAAAATCTTTATAAAAGAAATACTGTGTAGTATCATTGTCAACACAAAACAATGAACACAACATGAATAGATTATTTAAATAATGAAATCAATAAAAGACTATATTTTTAAGTATACAGGGTCAGTTTTGCATACTACTGTAGAAATAGATTTATGCGGTAGCGTTAGAGCGGAATGTATGAAATGGAAGGAGGCAGATTGTTTATTGTGTGGCAGAAAAATTGTAATTAGACTGAAAGGACAGGTTGCATGTATGTTGCAGAAATAAGAACGCTTAGATGGATGAGTGCACTGACAAAAAAGAGAAAAATAAGAATTAATTTATTAGGGAAACTTTAGATAGATCCCTTATCTTTTTCCTTTCCTTCTCGTCTGGTTTACAACTGGATATGAGTCTTCGCTGCATCCATTATAGCCCTCCATCTTCTACGATATTGCTCTTCCATTTCCCATTGTTATTCCCCATTACTATTTCAATCGGCTTCAAAATCATCCTTCCATCTTTTTCTGGGGCGGCCTACTGATCTTCTACCGTCTGGTTTCTCAAAAAACACTATCTTTAGCACTCTATTTTCCTTTGATCTTACCACATGACTTGCCCATTTTATTCAGTACTATACAGAATCACCAATTCAGTATTGCGGCGCCTTCTCCACTCTCCTGTTAATTCATGTTATTGAGGGCCAAATATCAATCTGGGAACCTTTTTTTCAAATACCGGCAGTTTTTATTTCCCGTTAATGTAGAGTCCAAGTTTCACTCCCATATGTAATAACGGGACGAATAATTATATATAGGGAGTATAATGCTCTATTTTTCGCAGCTGTCTTTGCTGAGATCTCTTTTTCTATATGGGTGTCATCTGTGATTACAGCCCCCAGATATTTAAACTCTTTTACTACTTCGAAGTTGTAGTCATTAATAGTTATGTTCTGCCTAACTTTTAGTCTTGAATTTTTGGTTACTAGCTAGCAAAGACTCATGCTACCTGTTTCCTCATCGAGTTGTAAAAACACCTCGCTCGCGTCTCTTGTAGAATGGGGCTCTAATGATTGCCCCAACAAGGAAGCGTATGTTATAATTGTGAGAGTACCTTCAACGTCAAAATGAGAACCACTCAATACAAAGAATCGCTGATTGACAAATTCTTGGAAGTAGTAGGAGAGGAAGACCAAAGAATGAAGGATACGGTGAGGCAAGATATGTATTGAAATAAAATTTGTGTAACCTAGAGTTAGTAGGTAACTCCCCATTGTTCAGTTAAAATTAGATAAAAGCTTGTTATCTATTGATAACTCCAACATATTCTTTTGGACTTGATGTTGATTTGATCACGTTTCTTCTTAGTATACTCTACCAACGAAGTTTGGTATTAAGAGTGTTGGTATATTTTAATTACGTCATCAATGTAGACTGGTTGTTGTTTCTAAACTAAACGCCTTAAAAACTAAATGGATGGTAATTATAAAAACCAGAAATTTGACATAAAATCTAACATTAAATGGAGAATATAAGTTGCGTATAGAACATGAAGAGAAGTTTCCATACCTAGGAAGATCTATCTACAATGAGTGGAACATGACAACGAAGATTAGGTCCAGGATCGAAAAAGCAAGAACAAGCTTTACTAACATGAAGAATATATTTACCAGCAAGGACATTTCACTTCTATTAAAACATTTTCCAATCATATGTTACGTATTTTCAGTGCTACTACATGAGGTGGAAGCATGAACTCTGATAGGCAAATTAACGAAAAAACTCTAGGCCTACATGTGCTATAGTCTTCATCATAATTATTACAAAATGGTTTTTGTATTATTAACACCTTCTAGTGCTTGATCTCGTGGTCCGCCACTGCTTTTAAAGTATACCAGCGACCGCCGCGCAATAATTAAAGGCACTCTGTAGTTCAATTACACGCTTCATAATGGGTGCAAGAGAGATAAAAACTGTTCTGGCTACCTTAAAAATTGGCCGCACTGGTATTATCAATTTTAGTGACATACCAAAAAAGTGTGGGACGTCGTTAATCATATTTTTATAATGCAGGTAATTTCAGAAGCAATTTCCTCTATTTTAGTTTCTCCGGCTCGATTAGAAACAACTTTTGTTTTTTGTTTTATAGAGGATGTGGTCATGAGTTAGAAATAAGATGTAATAACTTTAGATGAATAACATTATGTTTGATAGGATTATGATGTAAATTAAGGACAGGAGCTCATTTGCGGTCTGGTTAGAAGATCACAAAAGATGCCGCAGATACAACTTACCTCCTAGTCATTCTATTTTTTCAATTTATAGCCGTTTGACTAGTTTTTTCTTAGATGACACAATAATTATCTAAATTTTCGTTATTTTATTGAAAGTTACATAACCTTTACAGTTTTATAATCAAATTTCTAATAGTTAATTTTTAAATTAACTAAACTATCGATACTAAAATGGACAGGGACCTCTTATGTATATAAAATCTTTCATTCTATGAAATACTTAAAAATGGGTAAACATTTTTAACTATAATATTTTCCTCTTTCTCCTTAATACATATGTACATACCATATCTTAATGAAAGATTATAATACGTATGTAAAAGATTATTATAGTATAAGAAATATAAAATGAAAATATGGGGTAATATATTTTCTTGTGGTTTTTCTATATTATTTAATGGAAATACACCACAATTTTAAACATCACAAACAATCTCTCTGCATCATAGCAAAGAATTTTTTCAGGGTAGTTTTCATTAATAAATAATACATGTTTAAGCAATCAAGTGAAAACTCATAACATCAAGTAACTCAACAATACATAAAAATTTATCAGATTATCAATAACAAAACTTCTATTAATTTTTAGCGAAATAAACCGCACTTTATTGAGTAACAATGGAAATAGCTATAACGGTGGGCTGGGGAGAAGTGTGCCTAATGAAAGAGGGAAAATGCTCTGATCATTGACAACACGGCTACACAATTAAGGATACTACGGTCCAGGCTTCAGTCTGGTAGCTTGATCGGGGTTCGACAGAGCTGGACTACAAGAGATTCGCGAGTGAGGTAAATAAGGGAACACAAAAGAAAAGAAAATCTTGGGCACCACCCTATATTTGAAAGAATAAGGAAACCTAGTAAATACGAGAATGGAAAGAAAATAAGATAATAACGACAACGGGAAAGATAAAAATGGTTACTAGACAGGAACAAAAGAGTAATGAGGAGGGAGAGTGTAATTAACTGTAGGCACTATTGAATATATGGCAGTAGAATGCTACTAATCAGCGACAGAATGTAGGATGTAACATGCAAGATGCAATGGCAAACAGAAGTGGCATCCAAACTATAATTAATAATAAAAATTCGAAATTAGCGGGACAGTTACAAGAAATGATCTGAATAAACGACTTACCGTGAAGTTGTTGTTGTTAATCTTTTTCACTCGATGGCTGGTACACAAGTGAAGTAACACTTTGCGATATTCGTATTAGAGCTTAAATTTTCTCTAATAAAGGGATTTTTTGGCTCATGCGAGATTAGCCCAAATCATACTTTAGGCAAGAGAACCGTTTTGGGTAAAAGGGACTTTCTTTTTTAAATCTCGACTTTCGGAGACGGTTTTAGAAAACGTGAAAATTATATCTGTTCTTAAAAGTGAAGGGTTAGTAAATAGACAAAGACACAAGCTATTGACTTATTTCTGAGTATAGAAAGAATCGTAGGAGCACTATGACGCGCTCGATATGCCAATTAGAAAACATAGTATAGCCCTTCTAAGGATTTGTTAGCCATGGGTGTAGCTAAAAAGAAATTTTTGAGAGTAAAAAATTGGAAGAATGCACCATGCATAAAACTCTTTCAAAACGTTTTTACAAAACAAACTGTCTTCTATGTACTGACAAATTTGTTCCATTTTGGTATATCGGTTTATGTGAGTTTGTCTTTTACCCTTGACTTTTTGGTGTTGCTTAAGCATTTCTCGTTCCATTGGTTTCGTTTTTGCATTTTGGTTCTTTCATTTACAGTACTATTAGAATATTTTATGTAAGAAGTCTTGGTTTTGGAAGGAAGATAGATTTTCGAGTGGTGGGTGATGGATTTAGTTTTTTATTCTTTATATTTTCGCATTCAAATTGTTCTACTTCGAATTACAATCGTAATGTGTCTTGTCATACGCTTATATAGTAAATATTTTGTGTTTTTGTAGGGCATGCTTATTATTTACTTTAATAAATTTTGTTTTCCTATGTACAGAACCAAATCGTATCTCAAAACTTACGTTTCAATTTATCGCAATAATTTATTTATTTTCTTATAACAGTACGCCTTGAATGAGTTTAATCTATCGATTTCTGATCGTTTTGTTGCTCAAATATCCAAATTATAGGTACAAAAGTATAAAGAAAGACATACTGGTTATACAGGAATCTCGGCAATGTATTAATGTTGGGATTCCACGGTGATTCTTGATAACAAGGAAGTCATAACATTCAACCAAAACCTTATAAAAACATCTGCAGTGTTAAAACAGCGTAAAATTGTAAAATATGAAGAGTCAGAACGCACTAATTAATACAGACATTTTTATTCCACAGGAGACAATTATAAAACTCGTAGTCAGTTAAATTTAATACCAAAACCATAATAATTTCCAGGCTCATATCCACTTGATAATATTTCTTTAATTTCTAGTGGCTGCGAATACATAAAGCAGATCATAAACACTTTCATATCTTTTAGTATCTCTCGCAATCTTTTATACACCGGCTATTGCTCACGCCTCCTTTACATATGGGTGTCAATTTCAGGTGTAATAAAATTTTATTCGCTAGGTATTTACAGAGTGATTAATTTTTGTCGCCAAGTTTATTAACATCGTGAGAAGGGTCACGGAGTTGTAGTTATACGATTGCTATAACCCTTTTAGTGTTCTTTTTTTACCAGTCACAGAAACTGTAGTCAGAACATATTCAACTGAAAAACGTAGTGAACTGTGTTACATTTCTTGCTTGCTGACATTGAGGTACTTAATACTTGTAGTGTTCAACATTTTATCTAACAACGACAGGCTTTAGTGGTAAAAACTATTATGCTTTTCAAAAAAAGCAAAACACCTCAATATATATAGTTAGTGACTACTAAAGAAATATAGGATTTTGAGAAGTACTCATGGTTTTGTTTGAAATGTCTACTTTCCTTCTTTCTTTCATTCTTATTTATATGAAAATTTCTTAATTTTCAATACACTTTTATAACAAAAATCTGAAAGGTGTGCGCTCAAATGTGTGTCCGTTAGGAGCAGAGTGGCCTAACAGAATTGTTGGGCATATTTCGGTTAGTCAGTACAATAGGTGGCATTTCATCATATCTTTCATTTCAAAGCGGCTAATCTTTCTCTATATACCAAAAGATTGTGCAAGTGAAAATGTCAGGCCGTGTAAACATTTCATGTGATTTTGTTTTGAAAATGTGGCCCGAGTAGCAGCTTTGCCAATGCAGTCTGATATTTTATGAATTTTTTATAACCGTTGCTCTTTCTTTATGTCATTCTCGTCTGGTGTTTATTCGTTTTTTTTAAATACTATCAGCCTCTTATGTGGCTTATATTTGTGCAATCTTGTGTAATTTTAAATGGCTTTGTGTGAAATTTAAACAAATCAGAGAGTTGGGAATTATCTACTCCTTCACTGGATAAAACAGGCAAGCACCTCCAAGAATAAGATCGGGAGAACGGATATTCAAAATGTAAAAGGCTTTATTAACAAGTTTTTCAAGTATATATATCCCACCATAGCCGCAACAAAAATCCGAATCGAGAATGTTCGACACCTGATTTAAATATCATAAACCACTTTTTTATGTGTAGAGTAAAGAACCAGAAGTCAAGGTATCCTAATTCGCCTTTTCTAAAATATTCAAGATTTTAATTTTCATTTCTGTTATCCACTTACCGATACTTGTAAAAAATATGGTTCTCATAATACGAAAAAAAAAATTGTACTTGCAGGTGTTGAAAAAACCAGAGTGGAAACAGAAAACTAGTATAGACAGTGCAAACACTCCTGACCACGGCGCAGTAGACGATATTTGGTTTACAATAGAACCTTTCTGCCTTTACGTGAATTTTGACTCCGCCTTCGCGCAGCTCCATGGTCAAGAGTGTTTGCACTATCTCTAACACTTGTGGATGGAAGAAGCAGCTCGAAGTCGTATGATGGAAGATTAGTTTATTTATTTATGGGAATAATTATTGCATTATTCTGAGATTTTAACGCTTGAGTAGGCAATCAAGTAATACCCGGCATTAAACAAAAACATAACGAGAATGTTAAAAAATGTTAAAAACGAAAATGGAGAACTGATGGTCAACTTCTGGAAGAATAACGAACTAAGAATAAACAACACATTTTTGACTACAAAGACCAACACAAATATACATTTAATAACACCCCTGGTCAAAGATCTATGATAGATTATGTTATAACCAACAGAGATATCCATATATCGAAAATAATCGACGTAAGATGCCTCAACTCAGAAGATATAGGTAGCGACCATAGCCTAGTATTATATAAAATAAGAATCATCCTGAAATACTTCCCACCCAAGAGAGCGGCGCCAACACAAACAAAAATCAAAGTCGAAGGACTAAATACGGAATCCACGGAATACTTATACAGGAAAGAATATCAGAGAAAATCGCTGGGAGTGAAATATTAGAAGAAAACGATAACATCGAGGAAAGCTGGAAAAAACTCAAAAATAACATAATTAACGCAGCAACAGAATCACTTCGAGAGAGGAAAGTAACGAACACTAACATATCAAGAAAGAAAATACCATGGATTAGAGAGGAAGTGAAGACAAAATGTGAAGAATTGAAGAAAGTCTTTTTATAATACAGAACATAACAAACACAACAGGCATACAGCCACTATAAACTAATCAGAAATGAAACGAATACTTTAATTAGACAAATAAAAAAGGAACGCTGGCAGAGTTTCTCAAAACAGATGGAACACGACTTCTACCGAACATAAAAAGAAATATGAAATATCAGAGGACAAAGAAAAGAGATGAATAAACTAATAAAAACGAAACACATTCAGAAGGAAACATGGGTAGACTACTTTCGATCCCTATTTGATAAAGGTGACGATAATGAACCACAAACACCAGAGGTGACGACAAACGAAGAAATAAATATTGAGGAGACAAATATAAAGGAAGCATTAAGGAAATTAAAAAATAGAAAATCACCAGGTGAGGACAAAATACCGAACGAACTCCTAAAGTACGGAGGACCAGATCTGACCAAACAACTATTAAAACTAATCAAAAAAAAAAAAAATAGAATAAAACAGAATTCCTTAAGAATGGAGATAAAGCGTCCTGATTTATTAAACACAACACTAAAATTAACAACCAAAGTGATAACAAATAAACTGAATGAAATTATAACACTAGCAGAAAAAGAACAAGGTTTTAGGTCGTGAAGATCATGCACCGACGCTATATTTATAATGAGACAAGTGCAATAGAAATGATTAGAATACAACAAACCGGCATATCTATCTTTCGTAGACCTTACGAAGGCATTTGACCGGGTCAAATTAAAAGACGTTATCCAGTTATTGTACTCAAGAGAGATGCCTCTAGGAATAATCAAAACGATCGAAAATATCTACCAAAACAACACAGTAAAAGTTAAAGTAAAAGAAGAACTAACCGACCCTATTGAAGCTGGCAAAGGGATTGGCAAAGGGATGACAAAAGACAGAGAGATTCCCTGAGTACTCTATTGTTCAACCTGATTATGGACGAAATAATAAAAAAAGTAAGAACTAAAAAAGGATGCCAACGTGATAGCCAACATGATATCCAACGATCGATAACGGTCATGGAACTAGAAGAAGAGAAGAAAAAAGGATACCGAATGGGAGAAAAACAACTTAAAATAATCTGCTATGCAGACGACTCAATACTACTCTCTCAAAGTGAATATAATTGACTATCCTACTCTCTGTATGCTGCACCGTGTGCTGCACCAATTTAATATAACCGCCAGAAGATTTAACATGTTAATTTCTCCAAAAAAAAGACAAAATGCATGGTTACAACAGCAAATTTACTAAGATGTAAATTTGAGCTGGAAGGTCAGATAATAGAACAAGTGATAAAGTTTAAATATCTAGGCATCACATTATCTAGCTACAGAAAGCTCGAAACTGAAGTGGAAGATCAAGTGAATAGGGCAAACACACCCGCAGGCTGGCTAAATGAAACAATATGGAGAAATAAAAATATCGGGAAAGAAACGAGAGGCAGAATTTACAAAAGAGTCATCAGACCAATCATACATAAGCGGCAGAAACAAGACAGGTGGAGAAACAAGACAGGCGGCAAAACATGCAAGGTGGAGAACATCAAGAACTGGGTAAGAAATAGAAGAGTAGAATGGAACGATAATATAAGCCGAATAACAACAAATAGAATAGTAAAGACGGCAAGAGACGATTCCCAATAGGAAGACGATCAGTAGGAAGACCACGAAAACGATGGAACGACAACTTACTGGAGGCACATTGAAGAACAGACAGAGTCATGTCTATATTAAAATAAGAAGAAGAATTATTGCAAATGTGCTATGTAAATACGCCAAACACCACAATATAATAAGCGTATTGTTATTTCAATTATAACACTCAGTAAAAGTATATTTATTTTCACAAAAATCTAAATTACATCCACATAATTGTTCACAGTTGACATAATTTTTCTTCCAGTGGCAAAGAGCCTTTTATTTCATACTTACTTTGCTTGTCGTATCGCAGCCTGTAATTACTATTTTGCATACTGCTGTTACAAGAAACTCATACAGCTGCAATATGACAAGCCAGTATATGTTCTATGCCAACAAACGATGAATAGATTTTATTCCCTAATTATGGAAAATACTAAACCTAGCAAAAGCTAAACTCTCCTCGTATATGCTGTTTACAGCCATTTCAATATTATTCGTCGAAAACATAAATCAGTCGGATTTATTATTTGACTAGGAGAAGTAATAAACACCAATTATTTGCGTTATGTTATAAATTCGGTGAAAAGCGTGAAATTGCGTATTTCCGCTGACAGCCAGGCACAAGTATATGCAGGGCTGTTTCTGAAAACAAGCGAAAACTACGAACGAAAACAGAGTTGTAAATTGGGGCATTTTAACATTAGTTGGAAGATTTAGTAGACAACTTATAAGTTTTAATTTCTTCTTGATATTTATGCAGAAAAGTCTTGCCATGGCCCGCCTATAGATGACATTAATTGTCGTTGGCTCTACCAGTCACTGAGTTCTTTGATTTTAATAACATACGGAAAAAAGTGTCCTGTAAAGGAGTCAAATGCAAAAGCTTTTTATTATAATACGGTGATAGATGCTATAATTATTTGCCGATGATTTTAATTTGCTTTTAAAAACAGAAGTATTGGGTAATTTTTTAAAAAGCCGGGATTAATGATGTCTCCGTGTAAATTAACGATGAGAAGTTAAAATGCGAAATTATGTTATTTTTGTATTCCACAGCGAAAAAAAAAAGAATCAAGATTAAGATGTTTTACTTTTTCAGAAGTTATAAGAGAGGCCAAAGGACGTCACTATTGGTAGCTGAAACCCATATTTTCATACTTAAACAAACCGTTTACCGAAGATGAGTCGCCAAATTATGTGCAACACATCAAACGATGGAGAGTGTTTAAGGCATACAAAATAAACGAGTCCTCGTTGATCATCGTCAGAGGAGATGTGGGAGTGGTTCTATAGACATTTCCACAAGTACACAAACTAAAGTAGAATTGGGTGAAAGAAAAGAAAAGAATACAAAATGATAGCCACTGGAGCCAAACCAGAAATGTTGAATAGATAGAACACAGAAACAAATGACAAACAAATTGCCAAAAGGGCGCCACCCTATTCTTTCGTCATAGCTTCTAAAGAAGATGTGATATAAAAAAGACAAAATCTTTTAACGAGATTAAAAAAAAATAAAGGTATAAAGTTGTAGGTATTATATATGTAATAATATTATATATGTAATAGTTATTAAATATACATTCTTACGATAAATTTATCATGATTTAACAAAATTCATGCATATACATTTTACATATACGTATCTTCAATCTGAAGTAACCAGACGTGACGTCTACCAGAAGGAATTTTATCGAAAAGAAGCCAGGCAGTTAAATTTAAATATTAGAAGATGTTTAAAACAAAGAGCACAACGTATTGAATCGGAATGGAATGAACGCCACGCTTGTTGAAAACGTTACCCGCTCCCTTGACAAAATTACGCTGCAGTTTTAATCGTGTGATCATTTTGACCAATCAAGCAAGGAAGTTTTTAAAACAACTGTAAAGTTTCCATTCAACATTTTATTTACAAGTAGTATGAATATAACTTAATTTCTCAGGCAAAGTTAGATTCGTTTACTGCTAGAGCGCGAATCACTCAAAATCTTTCACGGAAACGGACCTGGAAAACGTCGACCAATGCCGAATTTATGCGTGCCTAGTTTCGTATTTTAGTCGATTATATCGGCGGGTGGGTTTCCCGAGCTTTGAGATCGGAAATAAGAAACAATAAACCGTCTAATGCTTTTCTAGTGATTTCCTTGCTTGTTTAAGCGAAATGCTTCTTAAATGTTACTTATTATTTACTCTTCAAGCACTTACAAACGGTTTTTGAATGATATAGTTTGCCACTTTTTTAATGAAACTAATATATTATTTATTTCCCCTTTTTTCAGAAATGTGCTGTTATATTTTAGAGCATGCCATCTTACAAAGTTCCTGCAATCTATTGCCTGTTTTTTTACCTTTTACAGGTTTTAATAAAATAGTTTAAAGCGATTTGTTTTATCTTAAACTGCTACATAGATATATATATATATATATATATATATATATATATATATATATATATATATATATATATATATATATATATATATATATATGTACATGTATAGCTCCACTATATATGTAAGCACGTCGCTGTTGTTATCCTCATTCCAATATATCATATTTATATGCTTGCTGGCAGGTAGGATTAAAGGCCGCTAAATCCACAATTATAGTATATATATGTATATATATGTATATAGTATTACTAAGATAGTTGAAAAATTGTTTTTTATCACACAATATACATGCTAACATGCTATTTGTAAATTTTTAAAAAGCCTGTGATAGTATACCGCTAAACACATAAGAAATATGCACATAACGAAAATATAACATTGGAAGATATAGGAGAAATTTAATGTTTAGAGGAATATAAGTACAGCTGGTTTCAAAAAAAAATTGATACGACTCTTGAAATAGATTTGCTCATTTTAGGCAGTGTATTTATTATGACAGTATTTATTGTAATATTTATTATGACAGACAAATAATAAAATAAATAAACAAATAACAAACAATTGATTACATATGTTAATTCATAAATTATTGTAATAATTATTAAGATCTAAATTTTGATATTTTTTTCAATTCCTCTATTTTATAAAGAGTGTATAAATGACAGTTTTCACATAAAATAGGGTTGCTGTTATTATTCCTCAACAATATATTAAAGCAAGAATTGTAACCAAATTAAAAGGTAATTGGGCACTATCAGTGGCAGCAAAACATAAGCAGAACCACAGTTTTTCTATTAATAAAAAATGGAGGGAACAAGAAAGCGAGGGCCTGGAAAACCAAAACTATACTAAATTTAGGTATGTAAAAATCAAATTAATATTTTGCAATATCTCCATCGGCATTGATAACAGCCTGTAGTCTTCGGTCCATCTGCGTAAAAGGATCCATGAAAGTGTCTTTTTCAGAGAGCTCAAAGCTCTTGTATACCGTGCCACAGCTCTTCAGCATTTATGGTATAAAATTACGCCGATACAACCGTTTTATAATAAGCCCACACATATTCTTGATTGGGTTTAAATCTGGACTGTAGCTGGGCCATGGTAAGATTTCGATGTCGTTATTCTGGAGCCACTGGTGTATTATATTAATTTGCAGTGTGAACAGGACAATTATCTTCTTGGAGGATAAAATTATTTTCTGGATACAACTATTCTACACTGGGAAACATGATGTTTTCTAGAATATTCAGATAAGTTTGCTCCTCAATAGACCTGCAATACGCCATTCCATTCCCACTCCTCTAGATGAAATCCATTCCCATACATTGTCGCTAAAATGACCAGCTGCTCGATATCTATCTTCATATAAAGGATTAAATATATTATTATCTGGTCTATACACCCCAATTTTGCCCTTTTTAGACGATTAAAAATTTTTCTCATCTCTAAATATTACCCTGTCCCAAAAATCTTAATTTTGTAGCTGATGGTTTAAAGCAAATATAAGTCTTAATTACTTCTGTTGTGGTGTAAGGGCTTGTTTTTTTTTGCTGCAGTTCGGTACCAAATACGCGATGCTTTAATTCTGCGCCAAGTTGTTTCTTTGTTCTTTCTTCCCGAAAACTGTGACATAATTCTTGCAGTTTTTGCATCTTCAAAAGGATTCTCTTCTCTGTCCAAAAGCGTACGATTTTCATAAGCGGTAGATATTTTTGGTCTTCCAGAACCTTGCTTTCTTTTGGAAGTTTCTTGTTCCCTCCATCTTTTATTAATATTAAAAACTGTTGTTCTGCTTTCGTTAAAATGATCGCTACGGCAGATAGTGACCAACCATCTTCTAATTTCGTTACAATTCTTGCTTTTACTTCTTTACTAGCATGTGGAGCCATTTTGAGGTTGAACACAATAAGTTATCTGACAAATTTTAAGATTTGGCAGTGACAGTGACAGTATGTAAATAATAAGTATTCATCGTTCAAAATTCACTGCTCAATTTTCTAAAAAATACCAGCTGAGAAGAGAGGAAAGAGAAGAGAGAAGAACCAGCTGTCACTAGAGCTAAAGGCAACTAAAGACGTAACACTTGATTAGGCCAGAAAAGAGAGAAATACGCAGACCAGAACATTTTAAAAGAAAATAAAAGAGAATGTGACGGCATGGGAGTACCGGTACGGAACGAATACCTATATACGTTAAGCTTTGCAGACGATCAAGTAGTGATTGCACAAGACCAAGACGACCTCAGCTACATGATGAAGAAACTACAAGAAGAATATACCAAGGCTGGCCTAGATATTAACCTCGCGAAAACAGAGTACCTATTTACAAGTGAAGAAGACATAGAAGATCTACAGATTGATGATAACGTAACAATCAAAGGAAAGGATAAATTCAAATACCTGGGGTTTATAATCACTAAAAAGGCAACAACAGAGGAAGAAATTACACAAAGATTAGGACAAACAAGAACAGCAATCCGACAACTTAACTCAGTATGGTGGGATAGACACCTAAATATGAAGACACAAACGCAGATTTATAAAACATTAGTGCGAAGTATTATGACATATGGGGCTAAAAATTGGATCATAAACAAGAAAAACAGCAGTAAGATAGTAGCAACAGAGATGGAATGCCTGCGAAGCTGCTGCAGAGTAACAAGAATGGATAGGAGAAGTAATGACGAAATAAAGCAAAGAACATCAATAGAAACAGAAATACTAACATATATAGAACAAAAAAGACTGAAGTGGTATGGACATGTAAGAAGAACTAGCGACAGCAGATGGATAAAGAGAATAACCGAATGGAGCCCCATAGGAAGGAGGAAAAGAGGGACGACCCCTAAAATCCTGGAGGAACCAAGTAGACGACGCCATGAGTAAGAGAGGCCTAAACGATGGAGAATGGAACAACAGAGAGAGATGGAAACGGTTGAGCGAGGGAAGGCAGTGAATACTGTAGAATCCTTAAATATATTGATATACATATATAAAAAACGATGTATAACTCCATTATCAAGAGTATAATAACATATAAAACTGAAGTATGGCAGATCAAAAATAAAACAGAAAAGATAATTAATTACAGTTACAGATGAATTTCTGGATAAGAGCAGCAGAAAGATCAAGAATAGAAAAGGTGACAAACGAAAGAATAAGAGACATAATATAACTAAAACAATAATTATTAGACGATATTAGACGACGACAAAACAAAAAATTTGGTACTGTCACGTATAACACGAACGAGGGAAGACTACCATAACAGATTTTGGAATGGCCACCAAAATGAAAAAGAAAGAGAAGGATACCGAGGACAAGTTTACGAAACATTTTAGGACGGGAAACATACGTTACGGATCTTTATTAATCAACATAGTATCCTGAATATCTATGGAGAAAACAGACAAAAGTTGCTCCCAATGAAATTTGAAAGAATTTTCCCAGTTGGTCTAAATGAAAATTTGCGAAAAAAGTTGTTAAAAAATACCGTTCTGGAAATTTAATCTGCATTGACTCGACTTCGTGTTTCCTCGTTAGAGGTCGCTACTTGCATATGCTAAATAGTATTATATGTTACTATAATTGCCAGTTAAAAAACCGCGGTAGATTTCAGGTCGAGTTCACACAAGTCTCTTTTGAGAATCTCTTTCTTTGACGAGAGGTAAACCTTGGAAGGAAAATGTGTAGGGCAATGGTAGAACTCGTATTGAAAAGAAATACAATCGTCTATATATACTTATTTTATTTTGGAAATTTGTTAAATTGTTTGGATAAAACATCGGAAAACTCATATTTTTATTATAGTTTTCAGAAACTTCCAAGGGTGTTCCGATGTTCCGAAACATTTCAATTCGAAAAACCTAAGGACCAACTTACGATAATCACCCCTACACGATTCCCGAATTAACTATAATTACATAGTTTTTTGTTTAGATTCATGTAGTTTCTTCGTTAATCTTCATTATTTTGTTTTGCAACGCTTTTAATAATTGCGTGCGTGCAAGTCTTAACTAAACCGAAACTGAATATTCTATAAGCCTATTAAATAAGCGTCCTTCTAAGAAAGTTTAAAAAATCATTAAAACTTCAAGTGCCCACTTACCCAGTTTAGAAGTTTTCGTTACTTTAATTAAAATTAAAGTTTTTAATCATCTTTTTGTTTATGTAAACAATTTTGCCCTATTTTTAAATGCAGTTAAGGGAATATCCGTCTCAGCAACAGCAAACGTTAAAATTCAGAGGAAACTTTTCTGGCGACTACTCTTGTGATATACTTCATATTTTAAAGTTCTAACTTTTTCGTAAATTTTACTTTGCGTTTGTTTGATTGTTGAATCCGGTTTATGCTTACTTACGTAACGTATAGCTCTAGTTTGCAACTTTCCTGGGTCAAGATATAAATATTTTACTAAAAATTTTACATTTTACTGATTTAAGACGTTTTAATTTTGAGTAATATAGAAATTATCTCACAAAGCAAATGTTTGGCATTGAATTTAAGGAAAACTGACGAACGGTAGTAGTTGTAAAAACAAACATTTTATTATTGTACTACTAAGGACTGATCGTATTACAATAATCTTGGCCAAAACAATTTCTATGTTCTTGTCAAAAACCTTGGCGGAAAAGCTTAAGAATAAATCTAAAGAAATTGTGACAAATTTCTTAACAAGTAAGCATAAACACTGCTAATTAAGAAGTTGACTTACTTGAACACCAAATAGTTTAACAGTACCAGTGGGGTATTCAGGAAAACACCCAACTGGAACGGAATATAGCTTCTAAGTGTTCAACGATGACCGGAGTTGGAGAAGTAACCATTTATAGACTTTCGAAGAAAATTACATTCATTTTATTTTCAAATATATACTGCGGACAAACTTTTAGATATTAATATTAGCCAAAGATACCAATAGACAAATTCTGAAACTGAAAATAATAGGCATATTTGTATCTGGATGATAAATGAATTAATGAAGGTAAGAAAAGTTTGATAAGAAAAATAGACTACAAATGCTCGTCAAATGTTTATTGAAGGTCTGTCTAGTGGATTATACTTTCTAACTAATAGAAGTCGTCGTTTGGAAGTCCGATTTGTTGATGAAGGTTTGTCAGAATTTGCATTGGTTATTCTGTGAGTCATTCTTCTATTCAAAAGTCACTATTCATTTTTCAGGTTCAGACCATAGGTATCTACAAACTGATCTTTAAGTTTTAGTAATCTGCTCTAAAGTTTTCTTTGTAAAGTTCATGGTCTAATGGCCGTACGTAGTCACTGGTAAGATCCACTTATCATACATCCTACACTTTAGACATAATACGTCGGTCGCTAACCATGAGATGGCGTCTTAATAAATTTTTCATTTGACATTTTGGTAGCCCTAACCTTTAAAAGCATACGGAGCTACAGTGCTTGAACGGACCTGTTCCTAACGATCGGCAACAAGCAAGAGCCCGTCTTCTTGTTTGCTATCTTACAAGGTCTGTATTGAGTGTTTCCTGTTCTTACACGAATTAATACACCACGCTCCAAGAATTGTAACAACCGAACGACATTTTAAGAAGTGCACAAGTCTCTCAGGTTGAGTTCAATTAAATCGCTTTCTTGCTTGCTCAGTAGAGATCTTTACGCCTCCAAGATGCTAAGCTACCACACTCTCAGGCCAACTTAAGAGCCCCAATGTTTGCTTCTGTACAATAAACGAATTCACAACAAACCCTGAAGAGGATGTAGAATCCTAAACAGATGTCATGTTCAAACCCTATTAATAAAGTATATCCTTGCTTATCCCTATGCGAACAATTACAGCGGATTTAGTAAAGGGTATAACTATAAATGAAGAAATTTTAAAGAACATACGTTTTGCAGACGATACAGTAATAATGACGGATAACAAAAATGATTTACAGAACACAATGCAACGTCTGTAGCGAATGCTGACATGAATAGGTACTGGCTGATGATGAATTTGAAGAAAACTAAATGCATGATCATGATTAAATCACTAGATGCAAACATCCAATTGATTATTGAATATACTCTAATTGAAAGTGTGGATACATATAAATAGTGGAAACATGAATTACATCAAATATAGACCAAACCAAAAACATCAGGAAACGTATTGAAATACCACGTGCATAATCCATTAAATTAAAAAAGTTTCTATGTTGTCGGAATATAAGATTAGAGCTACGCCTAAGAATTCTTCGGTTGTACGCTTCTTTATGTCTTGGAGAATATTCAATATTAAGTGCGATAAATCATATTAATTTTATAGAATTTTTCTTTCAGTGTCATTGGAATTTATCTGTCACCCAAGGCACCACTCGCCTCCATCCACCAGTTCATCTGGGTACACGTAAACTCATCACCAATTACCATAAATACCCTCGTACATAGTACAAACTCATCACCGCCATAAAAGTAGGGTTTTCAAAATAGACCCTAAGAGATTGGTAAACTGATCACTGGCCTACCTGCACCCCGGATCAGGTATAGACCATAAAATCCCAGGAAATGGTTAGTTTTGGTAATTTCACAGAATAATCCAAATCCAGATGTCTTAAATGCAACTGCAATGTATTGGTTTTTATTTGGGAATTCCACAAAATTCTATTAATGCGGACAAAAACTGATGGTGATGGTTATCAATAATTTCAAATTTCAATTGCGAAAGACTCTAAAAAAATCGAATTGCCTTTTGTGGACTTGTGCGACGAAAGGGTGTAAGGCTAAATGTCATACAACTGGTGAGTAGAAATTCTATACCGTTTTTGTTTAGTTGTTTCGCACTGTTTTTCGCGAATCATCCTGATTAAACAGAAAAAAATCAGCGTAATTAAGTTCTTTAAGTTAACTGCATAAGATGTTTCTTGCAGGCAAGGCATAATATTACTTTGTTGCTGTAGATTACCTTTTCTGATATTACATTTTGAGATTTCTAATTAAATTGTTAAAGTCACATTGTTATATGTATATAATATATATATATATATATATATATATATATATATATATATATATATATATATATATATATATATATATATATATATATATATATATATATATATATATATATATATATATATATATATATATATATATATATATATATATATATATATATATATATATATATATATATATATACAGGGTATCCAATTAAGTCGGCACCATATGTGAAACCTTTTTGTTTTTAGTTTTATGAATTTTGTTACCTATAATAATTATCTTACATAAAAAATTTTGAATGATCTAAAACCTAGAATACAATGATCAGATATTAAATTTTTTTTAGTTGTATACGCGGTTTATCAAAAAAATGAATTGTGGATATTCTCAAGTCCTAATAAAATTCATGTTGTTTAACGAAGCGCGTAAATGACTGAAGAATACTAATATCTGATTCTGAAATTGATTGAAATGATTGAAATTCTATATCATTCAGAACTAGATAATAAATTTTTTTTCATAAAACTTAATATAAAAAAATTTCCATGTGGTACCGACTTAATTGGACTCCTAATATAAGTATATATACTGAAAAAGCGATAAACGCCTGTAGTCAACGCTGATCAGTTAGACTACAAAACACAGCTACATATTTGGGTGTGCAGCCGAAGATAGGACAAAGAAGTACTCTTTTTAGTGTACCAAGCTTTCGCAAATCTTTATTTGCATCATCAGGGTGCTACAATAAACAAAATTAGTACAAATTACAGAATAAAAATTATTTTGTATCTTACACTAATTGAGGTTAGTTGTCATGATGTTTATAAAATGAAATGAACAACTCATTGACTCCTACAAATAATGGCGAAAACTAACCAAAAAATGTAAAAAAATTGCTTTTAAAAGCACTCTAATTGTGGGATCTTTGTACAAGTCATTAAAAAATAAAGTACAGGAAACTGTACTTAAGCATTTTGATGCATTCTGTCACAATAAATGCATTGCTGATTACTTCAAATTTAAAAATTTCCGCCAATGATGCCATAAAATGTAAAGCTTTGCACGTGTAAAAAATTAAGTTTCCTTCGACTTCAATGCACTAATAGCACACTCAAGTTTTTAGCTTTTCCTATTTTTCAGATATTTTATATTTACTAACTGTCCAAAATCGTCTATTATTTTCAAGATAGTCAAATAGCGCCAAAACGGTAAGACATAGACCGAATGTATGCTGTATGAACAAATTATCTCGAAAATTCAATGAGAAATATAAAAATGCAATGAAAATCAAATAACGAAGGTGGGACTACTTCCGATATAAACAAAAATACCACATATTGACAAATATTTTCATTTTAAAGTTCACTATCGAAATCCTATGTAACTAAATTTTTAGATCTCAAAACCATTTAGATTGGCAGATACGTCTAATAGGCCACACCGTGAGACATATTAATATCCCAGTTAAATTTTAAAGCAACTTGCTTAAAATAATTTATTGCTGAATTTATTAAATTATCACATAAACGAGAAGTATAAGAGGTAAGAGGCAATCTTTCGCATTAGAAACCAGGCAAAAATCCCGGTGATGAGTTTACCTATCTGCGGTGATGAGTTTACCAATCTCCAAAGGATGCCGGTGATCAGTTTACTATATCTCCGAGGGTCTAATAATTTTATGGGGGGCTATATAGTGATGAGTTCGTACACGTCCGTTCATCTATCCCGCTCTAACTCTGCTGCAGATATCTTCATATATTTTTCCACTGCTTTGTAATACTGATTTCAATTCTTAAAATTATTATATTTCGTAATTATATCATGATCCCAGTTATTATCTTATTTTTAGTAGTAAACCATATTTAAAAAAAACGTTCTAGATACTCTCTTATTTATTGGTAAGCTTTTTTTGTTCAAGAACTTAACTCCATTATAACATTTTCCATTAAGAATCAAGCAATGTCACCGTGAAGTATCTCTATTATCAGTTTCAGTACTAATGAGAATGATACAATACTGCTTTCATTTACTCAAATGCACCATGAAACATGCAATTCAAGTATCCTATGTGGACGTATAATGTAACAAACAACCTTGTATACTAGTGCAAAATATTTCATACAGTCCCAACATTTCACCCACAAAATCGCCAAGTATGTGGTGAATAAAAAAATTATGGAATATAAGGCAAATTCTATACAACTATACAATAAAATGAAGACAACTATTAACCAAATAGACTGATGACGCGAAACAATACGTGGTTCTACTTTCTGCTGTCGCTATATAAATGTAGTTTTAGTTACACCGACGCGACGTCTATATATATAAATATAAATATGTGGTGCTGACATTAAAAACAAAGTAGAACTATAAAAGCGGTGTAAAAAAATTCAATAATCAGTTTTCGTTATTTAGTCGTTATTGTTTGCTTATCAAAATATCCATCTTCTTGTTCAGCGAAGCACTCCAGAGCGACCAAGGGTGTGGAAAAACATTGACTCTCCCTCGGCGTGTTTAATTATCCTGATTATAAACGTTTCCTTCTTCGAGCCGGAGTGTGAAATTTGACTGGAACTTAATTGGGCGCCAGCGTGTATCTCCATCTTTCCATAAAAAATCCCAGACTTTCTGCTTGATACAAAGACCGTTATTTTGTTGATATTCCGTTTGCAAATTACGCAAAAATAATTACGTTTGGCTTAGGGAGAAAGGTAAGTGACAGTGTTTTGATAATTAGGGATGTGTTCTTTGATCTTCGCACAGTTAAATGCTTCATTTCAATAATTTTGAAGGGAAAATTTGTATGCTTAACCTCTCCAAGGTTAGGAAATTTGCAAAGGAAAACAATTTAATAATTTGAATGTAGTTTCAAGGTAACAAGATTTAATATGAACTAAACAACAACGTTAAGAAATGGGAGTACAATTAACCAAAGTGTAATTATCTATTTATATATTGCAGAAGGAAAAAGTACAAGAAACAATTGGTAAAATACTGCTCATCTTCTAGAATCCATTCAAAAAGAACTTTAACATCGAAGCTAAAACGTTTGTTGATAATTGGTAATTGGTATAATATTTAATTAAAAAATTAAACTAAAAATCCAAATGGATTATAATAATAGTTCTGAACGTTAAATGTCTTCTATATAATTGTTGTGACTCTCATACTGATAGTATTTTCTCGTTAGGTATTTTATTAGGTTTCGATTTTTTAGTGGACCTTCGCCAGAAATCTATTTCTACTAGCAATAAGCGACTATGTGTATCGGTTTAGCTGCTATGTTTCGCATCCATATAATACGATACTTTAAAGACAGTTAAAGGGAAACCATTTTAAATGATGAATCGATTGCACATATGAGTCCATTTCAACAAGGTTAAAGGAATAAATAGTAGACCTAAACGCCATCAATTTATTGTACCTTATATGACCGATTTCGTACACTAAAATTTGCTGTCCATCGTCATGTCTTCGGACAGATTACTTAAATGCTAAAAATTACAAATTGCAACTATAATCGTCTATAGGATATACTATAAGTTTTGCTTACCTGTCGATACAAGGAATGTAGATATATAGAAGCATACTGAATCATTGGATAAAAAAGAACATGACAAATATAGAAACAGTTCAAACACACACACTTCAAGGTACTACACAAATTAAAATAATGGTTATTGATGTACTAAATGTGGAATTGTTTTTGTAAAAATCGGGAAAGTGATTTTAAGATGACATTTAAAACTGGTTTTATTAAAAACTTTTAGAAGTAAAAATCTAGATGCTTTAGAAATCAATAAATATAAAAACACTTAGTAGTCTCCTCATGAGCTAATAAATAAGGTTACCTAATATTATTTATGCTTTTAAAAACTTTTTTTCGTAGAAAATTCTGAAGTAACACTTTCTGGGAAGTTCACTTCGCGCTTATTTCAGTGTTATCCGAGCCATGCTCTATATTTGTTTTATGTGTCACGACTGTTAGTTAAATTTTCATCCAGAAATCCTTTTGGCTTGCAGGCGAAGTTGCAAAAAGTTAGTTCGAATAAAATTCGTGTACAACTTCTCTTGGCACCTTCTAATGTAAAGTGTAAATATATTCAAATACTTTGAATTTATAAATAATTTAATAAACAGCTTTCTAAGTTAGGAATAAACAGAAACTCCGGAGACGTTTTAAAGTTGGAGTTGTAGGTTGCTTTAAAATCATTTTAATATTTTCTTTCGAACATAAGGATTTATTTTCGGTTAATTTTGTGTGCTTAAAGTCAAGGTTTTGAGATGACCGAAAGTTAAAATTTACTTTAAGTTTTAGACCCCACAATGTATATATGGATCGAAAGGTCTCGTCGATACGAATCTAAATATGTACTTCCGGTTGCGATCCGACACCGGAAGTGACCCGAAACGCGCATAAAACGTCAAGATAGAGCAAATCTGACACCGGATTCGGTGATCAGCATGCAAAATTAACTGCTAAATGATATCCATGTCGACATTTGATGAACTAAAAATTGCATTCCGGTTTTGAGGTCGACTTCCGGTTTCGTTTTTATTAGTCAAATCAATAGAGAATTCAACGTAGAGTTCAAAAATGTAAGTTCACGAAATTATCATTTATAGTTTTTGAATTATTGATAAAAATATTTTTACTTCCGGTCATTGTATATATTGTATATTTTTCTCGCAAAATAAAAATTTCATTTAAAAAACTCGATGTCGAGTTGGTCCGCTAGTGAAGAACTAAAGTAAGTACCTAATTTAATTTAAAGAGTGGATATACGTAACAGTACCTGGAGTACAGTAGCAAAGGTATATTTGAGCATAGTATTTCATCTCTAGTTTACATAGTTTTCCGTCGAGAGCCGTAAAGCCTAACCATGGTGGAAGACTTCTTGACGTTTGGTTTTGGTCGCTGATTATGTGAAGTAAGCACGACTACTTGGAAACTACCTAACTACAGACAATAGCGCGTACAAGGTTCCCAAGTTTCACTCCTTCCCAGTATGGCGGTTCTGCTAGTAGTGACCATCTATTCCCTAACTTCTCGTAGGATAAGAATGAACTAGATACAAAAAAAATCAGGACAAACAAGGAAGAAGAACAATGCAAGTTCAGTCATTCTGAAATTATGAGACTGAATTCCGTTTATGGCCATACTTCTAAAAATGAAACGGAGTTATTGAAAAGTAGCCACGAAAACCATTTTGAAGTTCAATAAGGATTGAAAAAGATCTATCGAGAAAGCATGAAGTAATGGCCACAATAGGTCTTTTAGATGTATGAAGCTAAACGACCCCGTCAACAATCCTTATGAATTTCTTCTAACAATGTGTTAACTGCAACTGCAGCTCTACAACTAATAATGTAGATCATCCAATGCTGATTAGATAAAAAACATTTCCATTGTATTTTATACACATTGATTTTACATTTTCTGTGGCGAGACATCTGTTTATGAAAAACAACTAGTGCTGATTAATTTCCAGTTTTCTTTTTCTGCAATTCTAACTTTGTAGTACTTCACTTTTACTAAATATTTTGTTAGAAACATATTACAAGTGATAAAATTGTTTCCACTTCCAAATTCGAAGACGAATAATATTTTGAACGTGATCCTGATCTGTCCAATACGACATTGAGTTCACGTTCATCTCATCTTGTCCTAATCTGCTATCTTGGTGTGTCCTAGATTCTGATTAGATCTTTCAATAGCATTCTAATAATAATTACTGCTATTTACATTAGTGCTTTGGCAGTGTGTATATAGATTGCAACAATTGTTTTTAATAATAATGAAAATTAACAATTATCCAATATGTTTATTTGTAAGTACTGGTATTATTTTTTACGCCGAAAACATGTAAATTTATCAATTAATTTCAATATTGTCTGTGTGTATTCAAATCAAACTACAGTACCTGTGATGATGAATTAATGCTTCTTCTTCTTCCAGTACACTGGATTGTGGGTGGACTGGGGGTGGATGTTTTACACAAAATAGCTCCCGTAGTCCTGCGTCCCTTAAGTATGTTAGGGGCAGTGCCTTTAGTACCGTATTAGTTTACGTATATAAGACATACACACAAGTTAATTAAAGAAATAAATATAAAATGAAAATTATAAAAAATACCCAATATCTACAAAAATAAAAAATATGTGTGGAGTGACGGAACATGCATATTACAATTACACCCGCTTTATATATTTGAGTTTTACTATTTCCCGAAGTGTTTCTTATCACACAATGTGCAGATCATATCAGTACGTAGGACTATTGAAGCCGCCCATGTGTTTACTTCATAGTAGAATTGTGTAATTGGTTTCTCAGCCTAGAGTGCATATTGATTTAAAACCAACGTGACAATTTAAAGGTAAATTAACCTCTCCTTTGCAAGTTTATTGTTTCAGAATATTCCCAAAGTGGGTCGAAGTAATTGACAATTAAGAATATAGCCCTCGTTACATAAAACTAATTTATTTGCTAATTGGATGCAGTTCATTTGTTTTAAGACACATCGAAATTATGAGTTCGCTTATGGTTTTACCACTAGTTAACTCTAATGAACGCTTAATTATACTACTGTGTTCAATGAGGAGTATTTAATTAGTGAACTATATAATAAGGGATGAACATGGAGTGTTGGAAATAAAAGGACAAACTTTAGTTTCGTGTCAAGGCGTTTAATAGAGCTATGAGATCGGACGAGAAAAATTTTGGTCTCTTTGGTCACTTATTATGTAACGAATATATCGTTGTATTTTTCTTATATTGTGTCGAATATACGTTGTCAGTTATTTCACATTACAGTACGATCAAGAATTATACCATCCTAAATCAAAGCAGACACTGTTCTGTAGATATAAATACAATTTTCCAAAAAATTTTATTTATACCTACAGTTTCTATTTCGTCAGCCAAAGTCCAAATGAAGGTACTTAAGGACCATACACGTATATATTAATATAGACCGAGCATACCGGCCGTGCGTACGACAAGATTTACTGTTGTTCGATCTGTCTCTCTGTTTTCCGCGTCATGAACTCGACGTACAGTAGTGTTGATGTTTGTGTTCCTATTTCTTATTCGTCTGTATTTATAGTTCGGATTATGGTTCGCCATCGTGCTCTACCTTTGGTTGCTTGGGAAGCGTCGTGTAGACTATGACCAACCTCTCACTTGATCTACCCAGAGCCGTAAGACCCCAGGTTGAAGAAGAAGAAGAAGAAGTAACTCTCATAGTTTTATTTTCCAAGACCTTTATTGATCTTCAACTGAACAATCCTTTTAGAAATCAGATTATCTTGGACCCTTACTTAGTAAAACACATTTCCTGGATTTTTGATTTGAGTTTTAATTTTTTTCTAAAAATGCTGAAGTAAAAGAACAATGCGAGGAAATGGAGGTGTATGAAGGCAAACACGATAGCGTCAACGTACTTTGAAATGTGAAAGAAATAATCAGAATAAGTAAAATCAAACAGGTCAGTACCAAAAAGATGTGGATGGAAACAATCCCCATACCCATTTGGCCCCATACTAAACAAAAATTAAAAACATGGGTACAACATTACGGAATTATTGGATGATAATAAGTCTGAAGAAAACTCGAAACGAGATCATACATGGAGGACCAGAAATTTTACATTAAGAAGTAGCTTATTCAGTAAAACAAAGAAAAGGAAGAAACTCTGTAGTTTCTGTAGAGTTAGAGTAGTAAACTATAGAGTTGATAGAGCTAATTGATGATGAATCTCAAAATATTAGTCCATCTTTACAACCGTACATATTTGACTGATAAAATATCTAAACGGTAGCTGATATCAGCGTTTATTCCAATATCGAAAAAGAATATTGGTAAAGAATGCTTAGAATATTGAACGATAAGTGAGATTCAACTAGGGTTCGAAAATGGAACTAGAACAAGATAAGCAATGCTAGTCATGAATGTAATGATGCAAAGATGTCTGGATATAAATCCAGATATACATGGTTTTGAGAAAGCATTTGATAACGTTGTGCATGAGAAACTTCTTAAGGAAAAATGATATTGATGAACAGGACATCAGAATATAGCTCTTTTATATTAGAACTATAAAATTACAATACAAATAGGTAATCAACTATTAGAAGAGGTAACAATATTAAGAAGAGTTAGATAGGGCTGTGTATTGTTTCCCATACTGTTTAGTGTATATAGTGAGGCCATATTCCAGGAAGCTGTATTTGGGAGAACACAACGCATCATAATAAATGAAGAAGTTAACAATAACTTTGGTTACTTTGTTGATACGGTTGTTAATAAATTGTCGATAGTTTAAGTAATTTACGAAATATGATAGAAAACCTAAATGACACATTGGAATAAAGATGAATTTAAAGAAAACAAGACTTATGAAAATCACTAAAAATTCTAGAAACAACAGTGATGAAGTCTTAACCGTCTCTAATGGAATAACAGAAAAAGTAAAATAATGTAAGTACCTTTACCGTGGGGAACGAATTACACAAAGTAAGCAGACGAGATAAAATGCCGTACGAAAATGGCATGAGCCACCTTCTTGAAAACAAAATAGTTATTAACTAGCCAATAGAGATGTAAAAATATAATTAAGAACAAGGCTATTACGAGGTTATGTATTATTCACATTTTTATATGGCGTTGAAGCATGGAAGTTAAAAAATTAGACCCTACATAAATTAGAAGTGTTGTTAAGGTGGTGCTACCTTAGAATCTTACGTATGTTACATGGATAGACCAGATTACAAATATTGAAGTGTTGCTTAGGAACAGGGAATAATGCGAACAGTCAAAAATAGAAAACTTAAGTACTTTGGCCATATACTGAGTGAAACCAGATATGCAAAGTTACGACTAATAGTGGAAAAGAATATAAAGAATAAGCGCAGTATTGCAAAGAGGAGAATTTCTCAGCTTAGAAATTTAACGGAATGAAAGAACTTAACGGCTTAAGAAGAATGTAACGGCTTAGAAATTAATATGAGTTCTGACCGGGTACTATTCCATGCACTGATAAAATATTTTAAATTTTTAATTTAACTGAAATGCCACCGTGCCTCGGAGGGCACGTAACGCCGTCTGCCTTAACTACAAAAGTGGTCGTTAACTTATGTAAGGAGCTGAAAACCCTATCACTAGACCTGAGCTAGAACAGACGGCTTTTAAAGAAAAATATATGAGTTCCACTCTATTATTCGGGTCAGATGTGAGTGAAGATATAATTGCCAAAAGAATTTGCAGTCTGCGATTGAAGAAGGCACTTTATGAAACAGATGTGCTCTTAATCATCGCCCTCCATATCTGGTTACAAGTTATTGCTGTGCAGACCATTTTTATCGCTTTAAAATATTATTGAACATGTTTGTTTTCCAGGTTACCTTCTACATGATATTACCCGTTTGTTCATGTCCTATACAAATGTTTTTTTTTTTAATTTAGATTATATTAACAATAATTATGTCTTTAACTAATATTCTATTTAACCAAATAATTAATACACAACGTGCGTCTGTTTTTGTTGTTTGTTGCTATAGTATTTAACATGATTTATTAGTCAATATTTATTGTTTTTATTTATCCAGTTGTAAAAATGTGTTTGATTGTGAAAACATTGGATTCCATTATATTTCAAGTTCTTGCTTTTTTTAATTTTGTTTTTAAATATTCATATTTTCCAGCTACGAGTTGTAAAAGTGTATTCAGTTCGTTTCCCGTATTTCACATTTTTATTCACCTCATCAATATTTAAAACATCCCAGAAATCCTAAAAAGAATATACACTTAAAATCCTTCTTTCAGTTCTCTTTAAAAATGCCATGAATTTAGAGGATTTCTCGCACCTTTTATTTACAAAAATCTCGTCAGAAATGTTCTTCAAATAATACTCTCTTCTAATATATTTCATTCTGTGTGTTCTTTCATGTCTTATCGTATCGTTAACTTTAACGATCTCCTTTTCCGAGTCATTTGCGCAAAGTAGCTCTTTTGCTCTTTCGTAGTGTGCGTAGCTTATTCGCCACGTTGCCGCTTTCTACAAAAATGTGCTCTTACCAATTTTGTTATGCTAATAATATTTGGTGAAATAGCGTTTTTCATGCTCATTAATTTTACGTCAAGTTCGTTATTTCGGGATAAATCAAAATTTAAATGATGTTACCATTTTTATTCATGAACAAAATTATCTCAAATTTATTGTTTCTCCTTGTTTTTTCGTCGGGTTTTATATTATTGTAATTATATGATTCGATAGCTTCATACGAAAAGAGTAACTGTCCAATTCTTCAAGTCTGTGGTTCTTTAGATACTTCTATCTTGTATTGTCTATATAATTCATAAAAACTTAGTGTGGAGGATCTTTTTCCAGAACTCCGATGAGTTCACATTCAGTGATGTTTTCTTTATCGTTCTTCTAACCAAATTAGCGAAGCTACGGTGCAAATTATTGTTACTGAAAATTACATCATACATTTATTACTCAAACAAATACAAAATGAACGGAATCATACGCGTGATCACTAAGTTTATTGTATCGTTTAACTGTCCATGATTTTTAACAAAAAGCGTATCACTAGCAGAGAATTTATTTTTTATTTAGCGTATGGCATACAGTAAGAACACATAATTAAAAATCTACTATATCAATATAATCTAAAACATTTTCGGTTGCATTCGGGAATTTTATCTTCTTAGCTTTTCTTGCTGTTCTGTCACTTTATTACCCTCATCTCTTCACATCTTTTTTTGAATTCTTTTCTGCGTTTTTTAATTTGTGTTAAAATTTTCTTGTCTCTGTTGGCTTACTTAGTTCTTGTATTTCTTGAAGTTCTTTGTTTATATTTTCTCTCTTCTTTCTGCTGTGGATTTTCTTTTCGTCTTTACGCAGTTATTTATATTCTTCCTCTGCTCGTCGGGTTCTGTGCTACTGTTTTATCAGTAAATATGCTCTGTTTTATCTTTCGGTTATAATCTGACATTCTTCGTCAAACCAGTCATTCGTTCTCGTTCTTCTTTGTTTACCTTTCATGCTTAGTATTTCTTCAGCTGCTTCTTTCATGATGTTTCTCACTCTTCATTTATGTTTTCGTGGTTTAATTTGTGTTCTAGTTTGTTGTTTATATTTTGTTTATATTCCTTATTTTTGTTAAACGTTTATTTTGTATTCCAGTTCTTCTTTTGGCGGAATTTTCAGTTTTTTATTGACGCTTGTAAAATGAAAATATTTGTTTCGTTGCGCAGTTGCAGCAATCGTTGATTTAGCTGCTAATTCAGCTCTTGATTCATCTGTTGTATCTTTATTTTGCTGTGTAAACACATTTCGACATAATGTCAGGATATTAATTAATTCCTCTATTAAATAGAACAACTCGTTCAGTTATTTTGACACTCAAGAGAATTAAATTTTTCTCAGAAATAAATTTCGAATCTTGATAATAGCCTTTCGTTCTGTTTACTGCCGGATATGTAGGATCAATTGCGGGAAGGATTGTATTTGTAATAATATGATTCATGTAAACATATTGTCTTACGCCAATGATCAAATTCAAAATTTCAGAGAATTTATGAAACGTGATTTCGGGTATTTTCGATCAGTTAAAACGCGTGATTTTGGATGACTTATTTTATTTTTTAATTGATATAGTTTTTAATATAGTTGTTTTAGTTCTTATATTTATTTGTTTTCTTATTGAATTTAAAGATGAAGTTAATACAACAAATAAGACGATAACCTTGAAAGGCTTGAAATGGCCACTATCTATCACTATCGTTGCTAAATATACCACAAGATGATCAAAAAGATAGGAAACAAGTTATGTCATTGAATGTATCTTGTGTGATTTATCACTGCTTATTTTTGTTTTTATTGGGTTTTAAAGCAGAATTAGTTTTATTATACATTCCTTTGCCTTTAGTAGATTACTCTCTCTTTATCTTTTCTGAAACTAATTTATTTTGACACATTATTTTCTTTTTTCAAATATTGATGTTAGTACACCACAATGAAAAAGTTATTTATTTGACTTTTTTCTTTCCAAATAGGAAGCAGGCAGAATTCAAATGTTTTATTTAATCAATACACATTTCTATATCTATACGCAAAAACTTCAAGAGCAAAATGTTCAAACAGTGCATCCTTCGTATTATGACATATGGATGTTAAACCTGGACCTTAACCAATGAATAAACTAGCCACAACATAAATGAAAGTGAAAAGAGCAATTTTAGGTATGCGACTGTCAGATAAAATTTGAAGCGACTGGGTACAAAAGTTGAGGATATCATAACAAAAATTGCCAAATGGAGCTTCGCAGGTCACACTGCTAGATGAAAAGACCTACGTTGGAACGCCACAATACAACATTGGAGACCTTACAAAGGTAAACGATCAAGAGGAAGACCACAGATGACATGGGTAGACGATATAAAAAGAATAGCCGGAACAAACTGGAAGTATGTTGCTTAGGATAGAGATCGATGGAAGGAGTTGGGGGAGGCCTATGTCCAAAAATGGACGAGAGAAGGCTAAGAAGCGGAAAAATTAATAAAAAATAATATTTGTCTATACCTTGATGCAAGTAATATAATTCTCAATTAAATATCGATTTGTCAGAGCATGAATTTTTGGATGATTTTATTGTCTAATATTGTTTTCCTATTATAAGTATTATGTAATATAATTTCTTTTCTGTTTCAAAAATTACTTCAACAAAAATGTTTCAGAAAAATTCGTTAGATTATGAAGATTTTGTTAAAAAAAGAGAAAATCAAAAATTTGTAACATAGATTAAGTATTAATTAGAAAAAAATATCCGGCGCCCGTCTTTTTAGAAAAATTCGTCATTTTGTATATAATTATAATTCAGAGTTCGAATACATCTCATTTTTCTTCTTCGAACAACTATATATATATGTACCTACTTTCGCATACTTTTCTGATTAAAAACTTTAAGGCCCTCACTTTTTGCAAATTGCAGTGATTATATCGAAATATTGCTAATTTTATATAATCTTATCTAATGATGTTATTACTAAAATTCTCTCATTATGCCTAGTTAGTTCTAAAATTATTATTGATTATTCGTAAATGATTTTAATTTTTTTTTTTTCGCTAATTTATGGTGGAATAAATCAACAATAGTATTTAAAAAATGTGATGGTCGGCAACACTGGTCTAAACTCCATCGGTATTATAGATGCCTCTCTAATGCGTTTTGTGTGTAGTGTCGGCTATCAAGAGTCAAAAAGAAGACTAACAACAATGTTTACGTTTACCCTTGAAGAGAAGAGCTCAAGACCGGAGAACAGCCGCTAACAAACGCTACCTGTCCCTGGAAAATTGTAATTTACGGCTGTTGAAACGAGAACTGTCATTACCTCTGACTATCGTCCATCACTGGTGCTCTACTCCCATTCAGTTGTCCAGAAATGTTATCTTTAATCGGAACTGGTCGCATTGTGCTAAATAAACTGCCCTCGTATAAAGATAAATTGACGGTTTTATCTTGACTAATGCCATAAATTTATTGAGGGGATTGGTTCCTCATTACCAATTAATTTTTGAAAGCTGTCTATTATTTAAAAGAAAGACGTTTTTACGTTTTACCGTATTTTATGGACATGTCAGATTGCTTTATTATTTAAATTAGGTAGTATTAGACTGTATTTTCTGATATTTCATTGAAATTAATAAAGAGAACTTGTTATTATAATATAATACATTATTATTTTAATGGTGCAAACAATACATTTTTAAGAAGTATTTCGATTACAGCGATTATTTAGATAATAAATACAATTCATAATAAACAACAAACTATTATAAAAGAAAATATTTAAGAGTTGGTAATTAAGACAATATGAATATGTAAATTTTATTGAACATATTTGGAGTTTGGAGGGTGTACTGTACATTGGTTGCGTTATTGGCAAATGTGCAGTATTTCAGATGCCATTGGCCATTCAGGTGTCAAATGTCCTTGATAAAACGTTTTTAGACCAGAATAATTAAAAGACCTTCTTTAAAGCAACAAAATTTATTTATATATCAAATGATGGCATTTCCTGAGGTAAAATGTTCCGGAAGCAAAAAGAGCCTTCGGATTTTCGGATGAGGACTATTTCAGGGCACCATTACAGGTTAGAAGAATTAGGTTATAGTCTTGGGATCTTGGAAGTATTGCAGGTAAGAGTGTGGAGTTGGTAGATACGCTTATAAGAGGGAGTTTACAAGTTGCTTACATTCAATAGAATGAAGTGGAGAGGACAAAAAGCGAACAAACTAGGTGACGAATACGAATTGTGGTCTGTGTAGGTAAAAATAACACAATGATTAATAACTAGGAACTAAACCTAACAATCAACAAGAAAGAACAAAGGATTGTATTTATAAAATACTTGGTAAGTGTGATCATTTTTAAAAGAAAAAGACAGTTAAGATTTGATTTTACGTATGGTGCCTCTGTATATTCTCTTATACGTTTTTCATTCTAACAGAAATCATTACAGTGACTAATACAGAAGAAATCAGATCTTTTTCGTCAAAACTTTTCTGTTTTCGGTTTACGCTCTCTGAGTACTAGAAACCAATTCGCCAAGTATTCTGCTTATATGAGGAGATATCTTGTGGAATGCAACATTTTTATTTAGTTAAAACATCAAGACCTATAAATGTTAAAATAAGTGAACATCAATCTTATATTAAAAATAGAGAATTCGATAGATCTCAAATATGTAAATACGCATGGGAAAATGAACATAGGGTTCACTTCAAGTATAGTCCTAAAAGAAACAGATGATAAAAAGAGGAAAATCAAAGAAGCGGCTCTAATTATGCTAAATGAATCAACCAATTGCGTCGCAAATTACTCGGCAGAATTCAGTATACCCATAAAAAAAGAGTAAATCAATAAAAAGAAAATGCCACCAATTGTACGTCAATAATATATCGAGGATACATCTTTTATATTTTTAAATAACATACATATAAAATCAGAGTTTGGTGATTATTGAGAGTAAACTAAATGTAGGACAAATCCTTATCGACCAAATACGTCGTGATAATATTAAAAGTGTAAAAAATGTCAAATATAACGGCATTTTGAACTTAAATGTGGCTTATTTCTAATAAAAATAATAAAAAAACTGATAAAGAAGTGTTGAATGTTGTGTGTGGGTATGCTTCTCAAATCGGTTGGGATGAGTATGAAAGAAAAGCTTTCTTTGATCATTTCAACAGGAAACATGCTGAGTGATATTAGATCAAATGAGAGAGTCCTTATGTTTAAAACTTAGTAGGACGAAACAGAGCATTTGGAATGTTCATATAAAGATGGTGTTACTAAAAATAAAATGATAATAACTTTGGATGGTGAAGTGATTGTAAAGTGTAATAGTTTTAAATACCTAAGGTCGGTATTACAGAGTACTGGAAATACTAGTAATAATGGAGAGAAATAAATGGAGATACACGCAGTAGAATTAGAGTGGGATTTATGAAGTGGAAGGAAGCGAGTGGTGTGTTGTCTGACCCAGGAAAATTCTATAAAACTGCTATAAGACTAGCTATGATGAACGGAGTTGAATATTGGAAAGTTAAAAGAAAGGGGAACAACAAATGAACGTGGTGGAAATGAGAATGCTTAAATGGATAAATTAATGAGGAGTAACAAAAAATAATAACTGAGTATATTAGGGTAAGTCTAGGAGTAGCACCAATTTATTCCACAATTAGGGGGCATAGGTTAAGATGGTTCTTAGAAGGAGTAGGAGAGAAAGACCAAAGAATATTTGGGGAGAAACTCTTAGGCAGGACTTACCAGTAAAGGAGATAGTTAAGGGTATGACCCAAGATTGAAAATTATGGAAAAATGCAATTGGGGAAGCCGAACCCGCATAGGCATAAATGCAAAGAGAATGATGCTCATAGTGATGATCTATTGTTTTTCATAATTAATCTTTTCTGCTGTCAAATCTCCAATAGTCCCCGGTTAAATTACTTTTTTTGTCATATATTCCAATTCATAGTCACGCAAACTGGATTTATTTACATTAAGCCCCCTTTCAGACGGGGATACTGTATCCGAGATACGCGTATCCGAGACGCAGATATTACATAGACTCAAATGGAGCTTTTCACACGAGACGCGCGAGAGATACAGTATGCGAGATACCGAATTCAGTATCTCGGACTTTCCTGTTGCCGACGACTGAATGCGTATCCCGGATACAGAAGAAACATTACGTTAAATGAACGCTTTCAGACACGAATACTTTTGCACCACATTCCATAGACGCGCGATTTTCTGTCGAATAATTGTGAATGAGCAACGTAAGAAAGACGGTGTTGTCTGAATATAGTTAAATAATGGAGCGTACTGTATTTGATAGTGACAAATTTATTTGTTTGCTACAATCAAATCCCTGTCTATGGGATACAGCATCGCCAGATTACTGCAATAGAAATAAAAAGCAGCAGTGCTGGGTCGAAAATTCTAAGCGACAATTTTGAGGCCATGACTGCAGTACAGCAAAATGAATATGGTAAGAAATAAACGTGTTTTTATTATAAATACATAGTAGAATATTTTAATATTTTGTTTCATACGTATACAGTTTAGTTTTAAAAGTTTGCTAATTGGAATTTTGATTATTTAACGACTACTAAACTACATTATTGTGAAAGGAATACGGTCATTTTTTATTTAGGGCGAGGTAAACAATTTACAAATCGGAGATAAGTACACATATTTATTTTAAATTTAAGTCATAGACTTTAACTTTAAAAAGTCATAGAAAGCCGTTTTTTGATGAAATAATTCTACGCATAGTTGTGTCTTTTTTACTCAATTGAATTTCCAAAATTTTATGAAGTTCTTCACTTCAAACGTCTTCACAGACATTCGAAAATAATTAAAAAACTTCGATGGATCTTGCAATAAATCTTGATACAGCAAACTATACGTTCCCTTGGTTTCTCTTAATTCTACAATAGGATGAACCCACAAATTACGTCGTCTTTTCAGTTTCTTTTTATTTAATATGTTTAGCACAGCATAACACACTCTTCTACATCCATAATCCAAAAATATAACCGCACTGCACTGCTACTATTTTCACACTGACGAGCATGCCCGTGAATCCGATACAGCCGCCATCGAAAATTCTGTATCTCGCATACAGTATCTCGGATACAGTATCCTCGTCTGAAAGGGGGCTAAGATCTCAAGTATAAATGTCATTTAGTAGACGAAGCTAAAGTACCAATCCAAAATATTTAGTTGTCCCAGCTTATCCAGGTAACTTTTCTCGCTGTTTCTATATTAAAAATTATAGGTTTATGAAAATTATGTCGGCAACATGGCTATTTGTATTTGTATACCTCAAGCCTAAACTACTTTTTTGTGTTTTAAGTTCTCATCACACCAATAGTTGAAATCGAGATATATTTAGTACTACTCTGCTCTAATAGATACATATTAACATTTCTTAGAAAATTCAAGTACACAATGAAATATTTAAAATGTTGAAAACTATTTTAATAATAGCACGAACGCCATCATCGAAGTTGTAATTTATTTCAAGTGCCCTTTTAAGATGAGCTATCTTCTCACTTTTGAAGTGCCGGAGTTCTATTACGAAAAATAATTGAGCCCTTAACCTATTTTATTGTTACGTAGATTCTAGAAGGTGATATCTCCAATTTTTACGACTCCAAGATATCATGCAACTCTGGGCCTGTTGTCAACTAAATTATGACAGAAGACAGATTGGGAAAGATTTTACTATCGGGCTAATAGTCACAGGGTAGTCTGTAATTTATGGTAGACGTCAAGATAAGAATATAATTTACCATTTTTCTATAAAGACAGGGTGGTTTTTATTATTATGGTAATAATATTGTGGGTATGATCACTGATAAATTTTTTGCTTGTGTGTATAACATATAAGAATATATAGAACTATTAACGTCAATAGTCATCAGTCATTTCACATATTTTATGCATTTATTTACATATATGACCTACTATATTTTGAATAGATATAAATATTTATATGTGTGCATTTACAGCTATGTAGGGGATTTAACATCCTATAGTTAATAATATAACCAACAAAATAGCAAGTTTGAATTTGAGACACGCAAATGACCGTGTGGCAGAAAGTATATTTTTTTTTTCAAGTAAAAATCACGTTCGAAAAAGAAAAAATCTAATTTTAGCTGTCAATAAAACTCAGTTATCTGTAAATATTCGCTGCTAAGTACTTTTAATAAAATAATCTTAGTGAATTAGTTGGTTTCCGAACAGATAATAAAGTTGATATTTAAGTCACCTTTTATTTCTTATCTTTTTTTACAACAAAAAAATTTCGTTTGCCCATCTCTCATTGTACTTTTCGGATATTAATTATTGAAAAGCTTAAAGTTTCTATTTTTTTATGTTTATACAGTTTTGATATATTGACCGAAGAAAGTATTTAAAATATTTCTTCGAGTCTTCCAATAAAATATATGAACTTTTGGGATCTTCCTAATTAACCGTAAAAAAACTGAAATATCTGTTTGTGAGACTGAAACAAAATAAAAAGTTTTCTTCTTCTTCTTCTTCTTAGCCTTCTGTCGTCCGTGCTTGGACATAGGCCTCCCCAACTCCTTCCATCGGTCTCTATCCTGAGCAACATATTTCCAATTTGTTCCGGCTATTCTTTTAATATCATCAACCCATCTCATCTGTGGTCTTCCTCTTAGTCGTTTACTTTCGTAAGGTCTCCAATGTTGTATTGTGGTATTCCAACGTTGATCTTTTTGTCTAGCAGTGTGGCCCGTGAAGCTCCATTTAAGTCTTGCAATTTTTGTTGCTATGTCAAGTCTCAGGATTTGGCCTAGCTAGATATATTCCTGGATTTGTTCCTGGATCTCACTGCCATTTATAGTTATACGTCTGGGGTCATCTGTGTTTGTCATTATTTTTGTTTTTTTTCATATTTATTTTTAGGCCTTTATATTGGGAGCTGGCTGCTAGTTCCCCCATCATAATTTGCAGTTCCTCGAATGTGCTCGCTATAATCACCATGTCGTCAGCGAATCTGAGTTGGTTTAACTTGTTGCCATTAACGTTAATGCCATAGGTTAACCAATTTGTAGTTTTGAAGACTTTCAAAGTTTTGGCGATATTACGTCTCCTTGTCTCACTCCTCTCTTAATGGGGATGGGATTTGTATTTTTGTCTAGTTGTACTATCATAGTTGCATTTTCATATACATTATGTATTGGTTGCCTATATCTCGAATCTATTTTACAATTATTAATAGCTTCTTCTATGGCCCACATCCCGATATTTTCAAACGCCTTTTCATACTCGACGAAGGCAAGAAATACGGGTAGTTGGTATTCATTTGCCTTCTCTATCAATGTTCTCATTGTCAGCAGATGGTCTGATGTACTATATCCTTTGCGGAAGCCAGCCTGTTCAACCGGTTGGTAATTGTCCATTTTGTAGGTTAACCGGTTGTTAATAATTCTCATAAATAGTTTGTATACTTGACTGAGCAACGATATAGGTCTATAATTCTGTAGATCACATTTGTCCTCTTTTTTGTGTAAGAGTATTACTAGACTCTCGTTCCAGTCTTTAGGGATCTTGCTATTATGGAGACATCTATTAAATAGCTCTGTTAGTACAGGGATTGATAATGTCTTGCTTGTTTTCAAGAGCTCGGCAATGATACCGTCGTGTCCTGGAGCTTTATTATTTTTTAGCCCTTTTAAAGCTCGTTCTATTTCGAATCCCTTTATATTTGGTAGTACTTCTGATCCCACGTTTTTTATTTTTCTTTTGACGTTCTCCTTTGTTGTTTCATTAGGCTGTCATTGCGAGCTGTACAAGGATGTGTAGAAGTCTTCGACAATATTTGTTATTTTATATTTGACCTTCTCTTCCTTATTGTTGGCGTCTTTAATTTTGATGATTTTTTGAACTCCCAGTGCGGGTCTTAGACATTTTAAGCCTCTCTTGTTTTCAATGACTCGCTCTATTAAATTCTCGTTCCATTTTTGTATGTCGCGTTTTAGTTCTTTTCTAATTGTTTTATTAAGTTCTCTGTATTCTTGGGTATGGCGTTTGTTTTGCGCTAGTAGTTATTTTCTTATCTTAGTTTCATTGCTTATTTTGTCTTCTTTAGTCCTTGTTTTCTTTGCGACCTGTAGTCCTGCTGCGAGAAGGTTTTTATTTATTTTTTTATTAATCTCGTCAATTTGATCTTGATTATGTGAAGGATCAGATTCGAACTTATCCGCTAAGACCTCTCGGAATTGCTCTTCATTTGTTCTTAGTTTAAAGGCATCTATCCTCGTTGTTAAAAAAAAAAACTTAGCTGACCAAATATCTTCAGAAATATTTAATAAGTAAAAGAGGAAATGAACGCTACTGACAATAAAATAGATGCCGTCAATTAAAAAAAAAATGAAAAATCGAACTGTAATACTGACGCTGTTATTCAAGTGAAGTAGATGAAACTGAAAAAAATAGTTCTGCAACAATATTCAAAAACGGGGACTGTAAAATGGATGGGCAAAAAAGTAAACTACCGAAAAAATGAAATAATACATAAATAATAAATAATAACTGAAATAAGCTATAAGATCATCATGCCTCAAGAGAAACATCAATAAAATCGATTTAGTAGAAACTGCAAATTGCAGATTTTGTCTGGCTAAAAACTAGATGGCGGAACACGTTCTGTGCAACTGCCCAGGGTTGGATTATATAAACTTACTTACTTACTTTGGATATTATAAACATTATAAACTTTGTTAAAAAAGTTGGGCTGTAACGATAACTTTAACCTAGGGATGAGCTCCAATTAACCTCCTAGGTCAACTGGAATGGTGGATACGTGCCCACTCACGTTGAACCATAGACATAAAATACAAATAGACTGAGCCCTACAATACCCCTCAATGCTACAGAGAAAACTGACGCAAAGCAGTCTCTGCATTTTTTTAATGGGCCGGGTTTATCGACCACGTGAACTTACCATTGGTCATTTAGGTTACGTGGTCGATAAACCTGGTCCATTAAACAGAGATGCAGAGACTGCTTTGCGTCAGTTTTCTCTGTCGCGCGGGAGAACGCGACTTGCAGCAGTCAGTTGCTATTGCGTTAAAGCACAGCAAAATAAAATCTTCAAAGAGTTTCTGTTTCATTATGGAACAGTAAAACTTCAACCTGAAAAATATACAAAGTGAGGTTTATCATAAATAAAATCCGTAGCCTAATCTTTTATTTGCTCATAATTTTGAGTAATTTTATTGACACACGTGATTTTCATATTGATGGTGTCTTCATTAAAATAGCAGTAATGAATTATTCTTACTTAATTAATATAAATACTTAATATTGTGCTACATTTATTGGTTTATATTTGAGTTTCTTATAAACTACTACCGAAGAAATAAATCCTTTAATTAGGAAGTATTCTCGCCATAAATCACTGGTGTTCAACTAGAAGAGAAGCAGACATGCTCGATTTCTATACCATGCGATATAACTGTTTCTTTCTCGTTTTACCGTAATTACTGTATAATGATAACAAACTGACTGTCCAAAACAACAAAAAACAGACTTTTTTTAATTACGTCTCTTTCGTTACGCAAAATCAATCTTCTGGTTAATTAGTCCCAATTCAGTTGTCTGGCGAACAATCCGATTTGCTGCGCTCCATTTTCATTTTCACCTGCTCGTATAAGTTTACATTATCTAAACGAAAGTGTGTCAGTAAGTTTGAATCGAATTGAAAAGGCGGTATACTCAGGAGGAAATCGTGTTAATGATGCAGAAAGGTCAGGCAAATAGAAATTAACAAAACCATCACACTGTAATATATTTCTTTGCCGGAGAAAACTGTTAAACTAATTTAAAATTAGTACAATTTGTATTTCTGATTCATTTGCAAAACGCCTCGTTATTGATCTAAAAAATGTCCTTGAAATATTAGAAAAATATCGAATTTACTGTCGACATGCTAGATTATAAAAAGCGTTTAGAAAATTCAATAGTAAATTTGAAACTACGTCAAGAAATCAAACCCTTAACTATAAGAGTTGTGAAAGAAAACGAAATTTTATTACAGATTGCAAAATACTGAGAGATAAATTTCTGCCAAAAAACAAACAGATGCAAGTGTTTAGTTGTATGTTAGTTTTCATCAATTAGCATCACAAGTGATGTAGATTCAGTGAACGTTGCAACTGCAAAAAAATGGTTGTCTTTTTTGCATGAACAAAATTTCAAAATATTGATGCTATTCATTGGCAGGACTAGTTTCTAAATTACAGTTGAACTCGAATTGTTTGGCACTTCAAGGGCCAAGTATGCGACGGTTAAGCCAATATATACACTTTGGATAGTTGATTCAATTTCCAATTTTTTTAGACAATTTTCCAGGTATATTTTTATGATATTCTGAGGTTGTAGAAACTATTCATGATGAGAGGTTTATGTTGTTTGCATATCATTACGATGTCCAGTCTGCGAATCTTATGTTATTAAAGATGCCCCCTCCAATCCTTACACCTTTAGTTCTTTCCCATACTGCCTCCTGAAATATTAGTTGGAAGTACACATTAAATAATTGTGGCGACAGCATACATCCCTGTGTGACTCCTCTCTGGATTTCTACTTGATTTCTACTTCCACCCATACGACCGCTGCGCTGTTTGATTGTAGTATGGATTTTTAAATTAATATCCTTGTTAATAAGTCTAGATGTATGTGTTTCAATGTATGTATGAGTTTACCATGTTTTACTCTGTCAAACGCTTTTTGGAAATCTATATAACGTATAAATACGTTTTTATTATATTATGCCTCTCTTGTTCCTATGCAACCTCTAAATCCAAACTATGTGTTGTCTAATCACTCTTCACATTTTTTATATACGTTGTTGAGTAACTTTAAGTAGTATTTTTAAAGTGTGGCTCATGAGGCTAATTAATCGGTATTCATCGCAAGATTTAGGATTATTTTTCTTGGGTAAGGGTAAAAAGAGTTAGATTCTATATTTTCGTCATTCAGGATTTTTAATATTTCTACTTAAATTTAATCAGGACCTGCCGCTTTACCACTTTTTGAGTTTTTAATTGCCTGTTTCACATGTGATAATAGAATTTGTATATTTTCATTAGTTGGTAATGTTTAATTTATTTCTACCCTAGTATAATTGTTCTGAAGGTATTTTCTTGTAGCAACTTAATGCAATACTATTTTTATTGTGGCTTATTCCCAATAACAATAGTAATTCCCTATTATTTGTAAATAAGTTCTTGATTTACTTCTCCCAAGTTTGCGATATATGTATATATAATTTTATATAATATAATATATTATATTATATACAAATTTTTTTAGCAGATAAAATTTGTATTTTTCTATTACTGGAATAGATTTTCAAATCATTAACACAATCATAAAGAGATGTATATTTAACTTCTGTCATACTCAGGTGATTTTTTTATTAAAAAACCACCATCTCGTTAAATCCGAGATCGGTATCAAACGAAATCATTTGAGACGAGTGATTTTTAAGCAAAGGAAATCCAAAGAGTCAAAGCAAAGCAAAGCAAAAGACCGGATCATTATCCTCTTTTTTGGCGTCGTCACTGTCGTCTTTATCCAATAAAACGCTTTCTTAAACATCCGTCAATAATTTCAACTTGATGAGCCGATAAAAGCACATACACACGCACTCCCTTGTCATTCGCAGTGATGTACTAGAACAAAAGGTCACATTTTCATACTTCTGTCAGAAAAAATTGTGACATGTTAATAGTATAATTTATATAAAAATACTATATAATATATAGATATATATATATATATATATATATATATATATATGTATATATATATATATATATATGTATATATATATATATATATATATATATATATATATATATTTTTTTTTAGTGGATTTTCTTGGGCTTAGGTTCATAAAAAAATTTGATTTGGTACTAAGGCATTTTCATATATTTTTTCGACGTTTCGGCAGGAAATCCATGCCTTTTTCAAGAAGTAATATTGACTAAAAAAAACATTTTATGACAGACATAATACGATTTAAAAGTTAAACTTTTGACTTACCAAGCATGTAAAAATTTGTTACTAACAAGTAGACGTCACAATTAAAATAATATTAAAAACATAGGACATACCCACTAAGTCACTACATGTAAAATATATTTTAGATCTAATGTGTTGTTTATTAAAGTTAGTTTATCGTTTAAACAACCAGTTATTTTAACATCATAGGCGTTCTGAGATTGTCTTATTATGTGTTTTTAAATTAAGTTAAAATATATTTTGTTCAAATTTTTGACATCTTTTTTATCATTTATTGCATTATTATTTTTTTTTATTTGTATAGACTCTAGAAGCTCTCTCTTTTTCCTGTTGGGTTCACTTTTTAGGATCTTGGTTTTCTCAAAATCAAATTTATGTTTTTTTTCGTTTTCATGTTTTGTGAGGGCGGTTGAGTTTTTTTTGTCATATTTGTGGGAACGTATTCTTGAGTTAAGTAGCTGACTGGTTTGTCCAATATAAACTCCATCACAATTCGAGCAGGGAATTTCATATACAACATGCGATCTTTTTAATAGAGGGGTTTTTGTTTTTTATCTTGTAAAATTCTTTTTCAAAAGATTGTGCCCTTTATGAGCAACCATAATATTATGTTTGGACAGAAGATTTGCAATTTGTTCTGATAATCCTTTTATATAGGGAAGAGACATATAGTTTTTCTTTACCGTGTTGGTTTCATTGTTATTATTGTTATTGTAAAATTTATGCAGTCGCGATTTGAAAAATCATAAACTATATATATATATATATATATATATATATATATATATATATATATATATATATATATATATATATATAGTTTATGATATTGAAATTTTAATAATTATTTTAATGGGAATAAGCCACAATTGCAGGTTAAGGTAAGTTTATTGACGTTTCAATTTATACTTTGAAAATTATTCTCAAAGTACAAACATTTGAACCTAAATTTAAATACATTTTATAGCTTTCAATAATTTGACAGAGTAAACAATTAAATCATTTAATCAGTATTCCATTAAAAACATATCTCAAAGATCTTAATTACAGACCCAACTTTAAATCAAATGCTTAAATTTATTCTCAGAGTTCTTCTTTGAGTTCTAAAATACCTTTGCCTTATAATAGTGTAAAAACATACACCAGGAGCAGAAGCAAATAAACGAAATTGTTAATCGTTTATTGTAAATTGTTAAAAAAAATCAATTATATTGGTAAAACACCTTAAAAAATGTTATTACAGTTATAAAACAAACCAAATATAAATATCGCTCCGTTCGTATCTTTACAATTAAAAGCTACGCACCCAATATTGATTCGCTTTACCAAATAACTTATACTACTTTACAAAACTTATAACCAAAAAATAAGTTTTTAAATTTAATTAGTTTCTGTTCCGTTTCTTAAAAATCTTAAAAAACCGCTTAAATTTAATTTCTTTACCCGGATACTCTCTTGTAAACTTGCTAGCTAATTCCTTAAAATTTAGTTTTATATCACGTCCTAACCAAAATTCCTATCTTCCCTTGAATACTCAATTCTCCTAGCTTAACTTTCTATCGATGCAATGATAATTTATCGGTACTTACAAATGATGTTAACTACCGCACTGCTACTATTCAGCATACATGGAATCGCGACTGCTACCACTTTTTCCAACACTATCAAAAACAAAATTACTTTTTTATTCACAGAACTTAATTTTCTTCTACCTCTTAGATTTACCGACATTTAATCTCTTTTTAGCTTGCGATATTACTCTTTTCACGAACAGGAACAGACTATCTTTTTATCCAATTTCAACATCCCATCAAACAACTACTTCTCCTTCTCTCTCCTTTTCAACCAATGATCTTTTACTATTTTATACACACAGAATTCTCAGTTTTTGCGAAATCCATTAAATTAATATTTTCTTGTTTTCTATATACACACAATAATATCTGCATAAATTAAATGTCTAAACTTTCTCATTTTTGATATTACTATAGCTGAATACAGTTAATCGCTGTTATAATCCCTCTTTAAAACCCAATTTTAAAAAGGTTCTTCCCTGAATTTTGATACAAAGCACTTTCTAATTCTAATTAATATTTTAAATCTATTATCTATTACATACAATCTTAACTTTGTTTACTAAATTTACATGCTTAAAACCCCATGCTCTGTATTTTAAAACCCCATATATTTTTTCCAATCATAACGTCTTTTTTGACGTCTTCGTTGGTTTGAAGATGGACGTCATATTTTGCTACAACGTTGCCAATGTACGGTAAGAAATTTTGACCTTTTAGTTCGCGTCGTTCGTCAATATTGTAGTCAGTACTAATTTTTGCACTGTATATCGTTTAATGTCCATCGTCAGATATATTTGGTCCCAATACTCTTTCCTAGATTTTTCAAGTCTTCTCTTAAATATTCAAGTTTACATATTTGCCAAACACGATTCGATAAAAGATTTCATAAACTCTTGTGGTTAGGGTGGCGACCTGCACCTACCTAAAAACCGATGGAGAGAATCAGCAAAAAAAACTCCTAATTCAAAATGTGAGATACCGTGCTAAAGCACACCTAGCCACACGATACGTGATCTCGAATGGTTCCCTCTAAACACAAGGCGACCTTAGGTTGTAAGAAGCCTTACTTGTTCAAGCGGGGCTCTGGGCAAGTGGACATTTCTTCTCTAGCTACTCGTAGGAATAATATGGAATCAATAGTTAAAAAAATGAAAGAAAAAAATTATGTTCAGGAGGCCGGTAAAAGTAAACCTGGAAAAGACATCTCCAAAGTATTAAAAAATCGTATCCTGGAATCAATTCAAAATAAACCCGAGAGAAAAAGGAAGAGACTTAGTATGGTAGCACGAAAGCAGTTACAGCGGCTTCTGAAAACAGGAGGTCCTACAAAGAAGGCAACCTCTGAAAGAGAAAGAAACACTCCTAAGGATGTACAGATGAAACGTTCCCGAACCGAGGAGATGAGTTACGAAGCTGTAGCTAGTGCCCAGTACAGCTCCACAGCTAATAGATAATGATCATCTTAGAAGGCCGCAGAAAGCCATCCTACCACGATCTACTCGAGCACGGGCCAAAAGTTAAATTCTACGTCTGTTCACATCGGCCGGGATGGCTTCAAGTAACATGTGTTGATAATACAACTTCCAAATGGCTACTGAACGACTCAATCCATGGACAGGAGCAAAACTTAAGGAACCTATATATCCAAAACTTAGATATATACTGCATACAAACCTGATAAGGAAAAAGATACCTCAATTGTATGAATCAATACTGATAATGCTTAATACATTTAAGGATTATCAACTCGAGCCCTACAATCTGTTTTAAGTTTTTACAATAGTCATTATAGACTTTGTTTAAAAGACTGAGCTAAAAGGACAACTTCAAAGGGTGAGCCAGGAAGGGTGAAAAGGTGGTTACAAAAATTATTTTTACATTTTGGTTATTTAAAATAAATCAATTCTACATTATTTTCAAATAATTTTTTTCAAAATACTTAAAGGTTTTCAAAACAATTAAAGGCATTGAAAATAAATAATTTTCAAGGATAAAGTTTTTTGTGTTGATTTATGTTTTTCTTAAATTTTTTTTAAATGCAGTCCATCTCTGCCGCATGCCGTTTACAACAATCCAACTTATTCGACTTCTTTAAACAATGACATCACACACCGAAGGCAATCACTATTATTCTTTTCTCCTTTCCTTCTTCCTCCCGTCGTCCATTTACATTGAATGCCATACATCTTGGAAAGAAACATGAACGCGGAGAAAATTCACAATACATAAATCTTTGGAGGTCGCAGAAGCTAAATAAACTGTATTTTATTGGGGGATCGTGAAGTTCGGGAGCTGGGCCTATTTGGGTCACCTGATTTTATATATTATTTTAAATTAGCCTAGCCATTACGTAATAATAAAATAATAACTGAAGAAATGTGGCAAAACGAAAAATATATTCGGTAAAACAATACAATTGGTAATCAATTCAATAAGTTAATAATTTCAGTGTACGATTTTATTTATTGATTTTTCTATTTTCTACTTTACTTGTTAATATTTGGGTTGTAAAATATATACAAGCATTAGATGAAGATATGCTAATATCTGGAAGATGAACATCTAGACTAAGAACAAGACACTACTTAAAGAGTTGATCATTTATTGGTGTTCTCAGATGATCGAAATAAAATATATAGAGAAATATACGTTTCAGTTTGTGCTTGAATTTTCTGGATAGCCTTCAGTTTCAAATTTAGGTTCCATATTCCGTATGAAATATAGAAAACAAATGATAATACATATTTGCATAGTGTGCGTCCTAAGATGTGATATATCTAACGATGAACATCAATGAAGATGAAATGCTCTCAGGAGAACTATATCTTCCGACGCAATGTCTTCGCACTAGATCAATTCCAGATAAGAACATCTCGGAGTGGTAGCTACACTGAATAATATAATAGACGCAGATACACAGAACACAGAAAACTTTTACTGTCAACTACACCTAATAACAAACATTCTAAAGGAAAGGGAAATACTCGAAAGAGAGACAAATATAAGAAGATGATAGTAAATTTCTTGACTAATGAATGTTAAGGAGAAAGGTCTTTTACTCACAATCCGTGTTAAGTTGTAGGTACTTATTAAGACAAATATTGGACGACAGGTTTCGCTGTTCACGATATATGTAAGCCAATATGTGTGCATCTCAAAAAATTGTTTAAAGGGGTACTAAGAATATATTGGACCTAGCTAATAGTGAGTTATATAAAAATATAAATTTTTATATGTTTTATTTGTAATATAAAAAATTTTACCATCGAGTTACGAGTACCACCTACCAACGAAGAAGTACTACATAGAATGGGTAAAGAGCGCGAACTAGTCATAACCATAAAACGTCGCAAACTAGAATACCTGGAATATAATGCGCAATGAAGAACGATACAACCTGCTTCGGACCATACTTCAAGGTAAAGTGCATGGGAAAAGAGGTCCAGGACGAAGAAGAATATCCTGGCTGCATAACCTGCGAAAATGGTATAACTTAACCACTAGCGGACTTTTCAGGGCAGCAGTCAACAAAGTCAGAATAGCCATGTTAGTGTCCAACATCCGTAACGGATAGGCACCATAAGAAGAAGATAAAAAATATCATGACACTTATATATCAGTACAAGGAATTATCTCAGTGTGTCATCAGTTGGATAACATTTATATTTATTTCGGAGCACTTTTTAATTTTAGAGTTTAAAAAGGATTAGAAATTAAAATTAAAAGTTTTCTGGTTTTTTGTGTCTCGTATCGTTTTGTTTTTTGGTGATATGACAAGGCGGTCAAATTTCTTGTGTCATGTGTCATGTGTTTTATTGTTTATGATAGGAAACCTGGAACACATAGGACATGCTTTTTTATAGATATTCAATACGGACATAGAATGTTTAAGAAGTGCAACTGTCAGTCATAATAAGACAATTTATCATCATATATAAATGTTTAAAAATTTTTATAGTGTGTTGATTTATGTATGTAGATATCTTATTTTATTTTATTTAGACTCTATTTTATAAGTTTTGTATGTGATCTTATATGTGATCAGTATTTCGTCAGTTTACAATGTTTTATCTGTGTGGGTGTGTGTGAAAATATTATTTGTTAATTAGTGTTCAGTATGTGCGATTTATTTTATTTTAACTTATTTATTTACTTATTATATATTATGATTAATTCTTAATGTGAGGGGGTGTGTATGTATATCTAGTGGTACCTAGCTTCCACAAGTATGTTCCATGTCACTGTAGAAAGCCTCAAATTTAAATATCATAAATCACTCAACTTTGAACACATCTTCTTCTTCTTTTGGTGCATATTCGTTTCGAATATTGGCAATCATTTTGGCTATAATTATTTTATTAACTGATGCTTTAAATAGATTAGTTGTTGTTGTGGAGAACCATTTCCTTAGGTTTTTTAACCATGATATTCTTCTTCTCCCAATACCTCGCTTTCCCAATACTTTGCCTTGAAGGATTATTTTCAGTAATCTGTATTTATTGCCGTTTCTCATTATGTGTCCGAGATATTCTTACTTTCTCTTTTTAATCGTATACGTCACTTCTCTTTCTTTCCCCATTCTTCGTAGTACATGCTCGTTGGTTATATTGTCCGTCCATGAAATGCTTCAAGTTTTTTCTCCATCGCTTCAGTAAGTATCCAGGATTCAACTCCATAGTATAATATCGAGAAGATATAATATCGTAGGAGCCTTACTTTTATCTTAAGATTAAGGTTGTAGCTTTTAAAGAGCTTGGTCATGTTGTTGCATGCACTCCTAGCCTTCTCTATTCTACATTTTACTTATTGTGAGTGAACACATCACCACGTTAATTTCAAAATCAAATGATTATTCTTAAATCAGCATTTAGCAATTAGATTAGGTTAGTTAGGCTAGTTAGGTAATTAGTCTTGACTAATATTTTTGATACTTGTCATTTAGTTAGAAATAACATAGTAGTCCTTGAATAAAATTAAACGGTTGAATCGTTAGAACATATCCCATTGAACATATCTGTTTCTGTTTGTTAATTTGATTTTGTTAAGATGTGGGGTCTTAATATCTATATAAATGGGAGCATTTTGATACCTGATTTTCTATTTAAGTTAATGCTTTTTATACTTTATATATAACAAATATTTATATATTGTTTTCTTCTTATTTCAGGTAAGTTACTACGACACACAGAACAAAAACGTTAAAACTTTTTGAATTGCTGAACTGTTGAACTATCCAAATAAAAGTATTCAACTGAAGTAAATAAAAGTTTGAATATTATCTATATTGTTGCTTTATTGTAGATAAAAAGTAATACTTTTGGATATACTGCCTTATTGCAGATCAAAAGAAATACTTAGTTGATATGCTTTACAAAAGGCACAAACCTCTGCTTCGTTGCGAAAAATATTTCCATGCATCATTACATTCGTAAATATGGCCCACGCAAGAAGTGCTAAGATTTTGTGGCTCATTATAAACAAAGAAGGTCCAAAGTAACTTTCTTCTTAGATTATTTTTTTTTGGTAATAAAATTAGTGCTAAATGACCAGTTTCAAGGCTGAATACCATCGATAAAAATTATTATTTTGAGAACAAGTGCCTAAATGCAAGTTTAAACATTCTTATAAAAGATCTCGATGAGTAAACTTGGGCACTTTTAATACTAAAACATTGTTTTTTTTAGTTTTTAATTTTGCGCTCATAAAGGGCGCGCCTTAGTTTAAAAAAATACCAGGCAATAGTAAGAACAATAATCAACAAGAAAGAAATAACGAAACAGACTAAGACAAATATTTGACAACTAGAAGAGATCAAATAAGAAACAGTGTTGTAAGAGATCAATTAAAAAAAGAGTCGATGGCAGAGTATGTTGAAAAAAGGCAGTTAAGTGTGTGGGATGACCTGCAGCGACTAAAAAAATGAATACCGGTCAAAAAGATATGGGAAACTAAAGCAAGTTCAAACGACTAGAAGATGAACTAGAAAGACTTGAAACGATGTAATAGCAAAACAACTTAAACAAGAAAAAAGGAGTTAGATGAAGAAAAGAAAAGGTTATGGCACAATCTTTGAAAGAGATTTATCTGCAGTTGCAATGGTAGTGCAAATAATTTGTTTTATTTTCTTGAACCTTAAGTTTATATTTTTTAGAAAACGAAGTAGTTGACCTTTCGACAAGTACTCCATGCCTTTTTCAAAACAGTATCTAAAATACATCAATTAATTTTGTCATATTTTTTACGAAAATTTTAATAAAAACCTACAATAAAATGTAAATTAGTTTGTATAGGCCAAAATGCAATAAAATACATTGAGGGATACTTATATCACATAAGCCCAAATTATCACTATATAATAATCTAGTGGTTATTCTTCTCTGGAATGTAGTCAACGCCAACATTCTAAATTAAAGTCACATAAATTTAATAAAAGGAATACGACACCCCTTAACAAACATAAAAAACAAGATCACACTTTCAACTTTGAGCAAACAAAAATACTAAAAGTAGAACAAAACACAAAAAAGGGAAATATACGAAGCAATTCACATAAAATAGTGCCCGAATGCTATTACAAAGAGACATGAATTTATTAAATAAAATAGGTAAAAAGAAATAAGAATAAGACTTAGTTACAATCAATTTATTCTACCACCAGCGACCGGTTTCGCATAATATAATTTGCTATGCATCTTCATGTCAATGGTACATGGTAAGCTAAATTCTGAAAATATAGTAACCCTTATTAGGGTGCTGTCTGATACAAGATATATAGCAATTGTGCCAATATTATATGTGTTTGATTTATGGAACATAAATTTAAATTAATTAAATTAAAATTTAAGTAAAAAATGATTTAGTAAACTTGAAATTAAATAAATATTACATACACTCCAATACAAGGATTATTATTAAATGTTTGAGCAAACATAGTTCACAAATCCGTTATAGTACTGGAACTAGAACTGGTGATAGGTGATCATCGGTTTTACTGCAACTATTTAAGGAGTAAAGTAAAGTTATCTAAAAAACAACAAATACAACAACAATAGGAATATTTACTAATCCAAAATATATCGTTCAATGGGCATGAAAAGATCCAATTAAATAAATAATTTTATTAACAAATTTAAGGAATATAGACATATACATAATATTATGTATAAATTATATTACATATATATGATAATAAAGAATTAAAGATATATTTTAAACCTTATTTTTATCTCTGAGCACATTTGAACAAAAAGCTGTAACTTCGCAAATTGTCGTTCTGTTTTGACTGCCATTTAGCTCCTCAACTACGATGAATATGAAATTCAGCTCGTCGCCATCGGTCGGACGGGAATCGAAAATTTTATTTGGGAAATAACAAGCTAGAGAAGAGAGAGAGAACAGAAATTCTTATTCTGATACCTTTGTGTTTGAAAACAATGGGTACGAGTATGGCTTCGTGCTCTCGAAACCATATTTCGCGCTTCTATTTTCATTCCGACACCGCAATAATACCAACAATGAAAAATGAAACAACAAAATATTTGGCAATGCTAATAAATTTTGTTGTAGAACGAACAAATGGCTCAATGTCGTTTTTTTCTTTATTTTTTAATTCAGAATTCCAATCCAGCAGTGATGCTGCGAAACGGAAGCCTTTTATCTCAGCTTCTGACAGGAAAGAACATTTTCTTTAAAAGGAAACTCTTATGAAATTTGCTAGCCATGCATTATTTTTGTAAACTTCTTTTAATGTTACTAAAAATAGGATATTTGATATAATCCGTATAGCTTTTGAAAAAGTTTTCAAATTGTATGGGTTTTCTAAAGAAATTGGTTTTATGCAGCTAATGTTTGTTAAATCCTAGCACATATTTTGTAAAATATCTCATTTCTGCTAGTAGGTAGTTTGTATCTAGTGGCTTTAAAATAAATAACTTAACAAAAATGAGAAATGTAAAATGACAAATGTATTTGAAGTTTTAAGGAATTAAAATTGATATAAACTGACCAAACAGGTCAGTGAAAAACCTATTCTCTAATTACCGGTATATCTAGTTGACAACATATCCAAGTAGTTGTAGAGTAGGTTCCCACTGAAACATGTTTGTTTATTTGAAACTTAGTGAAATATTTTTGCTCCTAGCAAAACCAGCTAAAAAGAACCATAACAATAAAAAAGAAAATAAACATATTTGCTATTATATTTACTTTTTGAATATTCGTTTCTACATACCAATATATCTTGATCATGGATAATTTGTAGTCAGACACATTTATAGGTAGAAAACCGAAAAAGTGTGTTTTTCTTCACTAAGGTGAGGACTACTTCTTTGATTTTCCTCTTTTTGTTGACTGTTTCTTTCATGACTACTAATGCATCTTTCCATTGTACTCTGTGCTTATTGTCTCAGGCATGTTTGCATATCTGGGATCCGTTAAAGTCTCTGTTTTTGATGTATCATTCACGCTCGTTTATCCTGACACTTAGTGGTCTTGCGGTTTCTCCCACATAAAAATTGTTACATTCACAAGGTATTTTATAGATGCAGTTTATTGATCTCTCCTGTGTGTTGTTTGGTTTGGTTATGGGCAGAGTATATCTCAATGTATTTGCTGTTTTGAATGTTGTTGTGATGTGTGTTTATTTCTGATCCTATGTGTTTTGGTTCTATTAGTTCCTTTACCTCTGTTCTTTGACTTCTTATAAAGTGCCATATTTCCTTTTGCAGACCATTCTGTGTCGTATAGGAAATAACCTAAACATGTCTTCTGTGCTTTGCACTTTTTTGCAAACATTCTACTGAATAGTAGAAAGTGTTCCGGAACTACTAAAATTTTTGTTAAGTTGGTAATTCAGGCAATTCCGTTTCGATCCATTTATCGTGGTTCCCATTTACAAAACTATGGGAAATTAGATAATAGGCTTTTAACAAGTTCCGTTCAATTCTATTCCGTTCCACGATGAACTGTGGCTGCCTCATTTACGCAGTAAACAACGATAACGACTTAGTTATACAAGGACACATTTAGGGTTAGAGATGATTAGGCAAAAAATGAATTTTCGGACTTTTCTATTCCGTTCCACGATGAACTGTGGCTGCCTCATTTACGCAGTAAACAACGATAACGACTTAGTTATACAAGGACACATTTAGGGTTAGAGATGATTAGGCAAAAAATGAATTTTCGGACTTTTCTCTTACTTAATACTTACCGGTTCGGCACAACGGTATTTAAAATAAAAGTATAATTGCCGTAATTCTAAATGGATAGGCAGTATAAGATAACAAATAATTAACCAAAAAATTGGAATATATAAATATATAATGTAAATAAAATATATAAAATTACTTTTAGTACATGTGAGATGTAATTTAAACGAGTAACTTTTAGTATTATTGTTTAAAGCTTCAACTACTATTTTCTAAGGAAAAAGTAAACTTGAACAATATTATCGTCTTATAGGAAGCAATAAAATGTTGTGGCTGCAACCTTTAATGCCGAACAATAAAATTCCGATAACTGGTTCTTTCGCTCAGTTCCTGCGAGAAAGCAACAACTCACAATGTTTGTTTCTGTGGATTCTACCAATTTCACAAATTACATTTATCAGTGTAGCGATCTCTGTTAATCGAAACTTTACGGCTTTGGCACTTTCCTCCTCCGTATTACAAATTGAAGCAAGATTCATCGGGTGTTCGACTGCCAGGGATTTCTTTTCTCTCATGCAGTTTCAGTTGTTGTAGACTGACCGAATTTATTCGACCTGGAACGTGTTAAATTAGAACGAAAGATCGGCAGTAAACAGTTTTCTCGTCGCCAAAAAACAACGACCGAACGAATATAAATGTCTCTGGTAAACTTGTTTTTTCGGATATAAATGTGAACTTATGTGTCAGTATTTACCATGTGTGGATTATAGACCGAGCAAAAAATGTTTGAACAAGACACGTCCCCGTTGTGCGGGCCTGCCAAGAACAAAAACATAGCCATTGGCAAAAATAGAATGTTTGACCAGTCGGGTATATTGTTCTTGTTCGGCGTAAGGTCAAGTAGTTTTTGCATACTTTAATTTGGCTTTAATGTAGTACGGTCTCGTAGTAGTAGGTACGCTTATTTTTCGATATTAACATCCTTACTAATGTGAACGTCTCAATATATTTTCCTTAGACTGCTTATATTTTTTTGCCATTGATGTCAATCTATACGCGACTCAAGCTATTAAATCTTCTATCATGCTATTGATGTGATCATTCTATTTATTTTCTTTTGTTATATTCATATTTGTCACCTGAACAGTTGCTATATTCATGCTTTATTACTATCTTTTTCTCAGATCTTCAATGATTATCTCTTTGACCGTTTTTGGATGTGCATGATTTCCCCTGAAGTCTGCTGGGTAGTTACTATTTTTTAGTTAATTTGGATTCTTTTTACTGCTGCGCTAAAGAGCTGGTTAGATTAGTAGTTAAACCATTTTTTGGGATTACTGAAACAGTTCACCGTATCCCTCTCACTACTTATTTTCTCTTGAATTTTTGCTTTATAATAACTCGAAACAACTGTGATTGTCTTTGCAATAATATTATTACTAGCTGTCTCATCATCATTCTCCTTGCAAAAACACAGGAACCCGCACATCAGCAATTCTTCTTATTGGGTCATTAACGTCTGGAAACGTCTTAAACATGCCCAAATTGTCTTAACCTCTCTTATTTTGACATCAATTGGTGCCACTCCTAATGTAGTCATTTTTAATTTAATCCGTTGTTGTCACTTCACTCATCCAATCTACCTAAGCATTCCCACTTCCCCCACATGCATCCGTTGTTCATCTTTCTTTTTAACTGCCCAACATTTAGTTCCTTACATCATAGTTGGTTTTATAGAATTTTAGAATAAATAGAAATCCTTTCGGATTGTTACGGCGCCAACTACATCTTCAACCCGATTTCATGTAACTAGTATTGATGCAGACTAGCCCCTCAAGCGCCCCAACTTAGAATATTGGCCGCTGAGCTACGGCTGCCACATTCTGCTAAATGACCAATATTCTTAAAACTGTCCTACTGTGCTAAAGTGAGCCTATGGAACAGAAGTGAGATTGAATGAGATCATTGAGAGCTATTTAGAGAAGAGAAAGTCCTTGACTCGAATTGCCTGTGTGCCTACATTTTTCTTTGCGGACTCATTTCAGAGTTCCCTTCTTTGCCATCTCTTTTTGTCGCGTCTCTATTTTATTTCTACGAGTTGGAAAGACCAGCTCTCTGGGATATTGTTCTGAAGCTATTTTTTGTGACATCTTAACGTAGTTACTATTTTTATTGGGAATAAGCCACAATTTAAGTATAAAATAAGTTTATTTTAAAATATTAATAGCTCTCTGGGACATCGCCCAGTCAAGACTTTTCCCCCGTACCATGCATCTTCTGCTCACTTGAGTAATATTCGCAAAAAACATCTCATCATATTCTGAGTCATTTGTGATGCAGCTGTCTAGTGATTTAAAGAGTGAACATCATATATATGTACATGTGTGTATTTCTATTTTGTATTGCGTAAAAATCATTATTTTATTATACCAGAACTGAACAACTTGCTTGGCCTGGTGGTTAAAAAAAAATCTTCATAAGACACACACAGAATATCTGCACAAACTAATAGATGATCTAGAGTCTGCATAGTGTCTCTACAGTCACAACGGCTGTTAACGATATAGTCCCACTTAAAATTACTCGTGCAGTTCAACACCCTCAGTCTATTAAGAGCTCTACAATTGGTGTGATATAACTCATGTCCAGATGTGATCCTGAAATATTTCATTTCATAGTGAAGCCCTATAAATGAAGATGTCTTTGATTTGAGCCTAGGCAAAGTAGTAATGCAATTACATCCGATGCCTCAGCTCTGCTGTTTGCTTCTTCCTTCTCTAGTGTTTCTAGTTACTTATCATTTTTTTAATATGTAAGAATTTATATTTTATGTGGCACTAAATGTTTCATTACATTTATATTTATCCGTTATTTTTACATTATTTTTTCAACAACTAATATTTATTTTATTGTCTATTTATATTGATAATAATATTAGTTTACTAATACGTACATAGTAAAAACTTGCCATACAATACCGATGCGATGGTAATTTTTTTTATCCAACTAAATAACGTGGACAAATCAACAACTGGACTATATTCCAACGAAGTTAATGGCAGTTAGCCTGCAGTTTGTTTTTGGAAGTGGACGGAACATAAGCGATTTCGGGACTGGAAGTCTGTAGCCAACACCTAAGACGACGTTACAAGCAAACAAGAGATCTTGAAAATTATGAGTTCCTTGAATTCATGCTAACAAAGTTTATGACACTCTCTTCTACGTTCTGTTCGTGCTTTAGAGCGGATTTTCTACTCTGTCAGATAATCGGAGATTTATTAACTTGGCGTGATTTTTTAGATTAAAGAGCTGCTTATGCTTGTGCACACGTTTTTACTTTAATTAGCAAAAGCCGATGGTTTTTAACTGTTTAAAAGTAAAGGTACACAATGACGTAAATAGCCACTGTAAATTATTGCTTTAAGTACTCATAAAAGTCGAATACACGAAATTTAAGTTGACAAGTTATAATGCTGAAAATCTTAAACGACTTACTTTCTTACACTCTTATCGGTTTTAACTTAAGTACAGTACTGTGAAAATTAAACGTTTAACAACACGAAAACTGAAAAGCGGATTGGATATTGTAATCTCCAGTGGTTATTGTAAATCCTTGAACTAGAAATATGCAGATAACTACGTACGAGACTCATCAAAAATTAATTCTTAACGACGTTTATTTACTGAATAATAAAACAAGGCTTATCTTTCAATATTAAGGAATGCGACTTCATTCTGGATAAGCCTTCTCAATTGAGTATATGGTATATAAATATGTCCTGAATAATTATTTCGTGAAAAGCTCTTCATAACTCAATAAATGGCAAAGTGTTATCATATTTTTCTATATTACTTTTGAGCTTGCTCTAAATATGCGCGATGAAATTAGTACCTCTTATTTTTCAGGATATTCCAATTTTGGAATAACTACAGAATAACCCAGAAACCTATCGCGTTAACTCATCCACCCAACAAAACTGCAGCAGTATTTTAGTTGAATAATAATAGTTAAAATGTAGCACAAGTAAGGATGCCGATTTTCTGTGACTATTCCTTTTCTTTTAATATCCCTAGCAAGTGACCGTTTAAAAAAAAATGGTGTATCTTATACGCAACTGAATGTTTACCTCGCATTTGACTTGCTTCATGATCGAGCTTTGAAGAGTTACATTTTATAAATGTACCTTCCGATATTAAGAAACCCTATTAACGGAAACTCTTTAGAGTATGCTACTGTCTCATAAAGATCTAAAAAAAAATCGCTCCTAGAAAACGTCTTCTGGTAAATACCATTCTTTATCTAGTGAATTTCGATTGGGGTGTGTGCATATTTTTGTCACAAAAAAATCTTTTAATTAAATTGGACACTTTAAAGCGACTATAAACATATTTTTTTAATTGAACGCATTGTTTGTTAATGTACATCGGTGCTATGAAACATTAAGCGATTTTAAAGCGAACGTCTCGTAATAATTTATTAACAAGCAAACGACGGACGTATATTTTCTTTAATAAACTGTTTATACAAGAGCTTTTTTCTCTGTGAGCTCGTTAGTAATCTTTATTAACGGAGTAGAGAAGGACGGCGGACTGTGGAGCATATGCATGAAGGTTTTATAGAGTGCATTAGTTTATGACAGCAATAAAGAATAGAACAATAACTAAGCGGTAAGCACAGGGTTCTATGCACATGTGGCTAGATTGGGCGCCCGTCTTGTTACGTCAGTCAGTAGCGGAGGGTGGATCCAATCTGGCCTGGTGGTGGTTTAATATGTCTCCTGTTCAATTCAAATCTCCGTACAATGGACAGCAGCTTTTGTGTTGGCAGTCAAGTTAAGTATACATAAAATGGTTGGGGGCGCTTTGAAAATGTGATATCCCCACTTAAAACTTGCGAAACAATAGATTCTTTTAAATGAATGTGCGGTCAAATATTAAAACTTTTATTTTGTGCCACTCTAGATACACGTGATTAAATTGTGATATTCTCTAATGTAACTTTAATGCTATTATGTAAAAATACTAGATAGATACTAAAGTTTTTAAATAAAAATTCTTTACTTTAGACAGTACTCAGTATCTAGTGAAAACTCGTTTAAACCTAAACATATTGGTTACTGTAATCGTACTTTGTTCCGGAGATCTATCGGTTCCACAGATCTCGGCGTGGTCAGAATCCGTATTGGAATTTTCCGTTGGTCTTGAAAAGGTATTGTATTTTTAATATTTATAGCCATATCCTTTTTGGAACCGATTGTTCTATTTGGCGAATATTTGGCAAAAAAGTTGAAACCTATAGAAAACGTGCTAGAATAATACGGTTATGCTCCAAAGGACATTAAGCGTTCTATCCGTCGAAAATGATCCAACTTCAATACCGACCAACAACGAAAATCAAAATGTTTACATAAAATCGGCGAAATCTGAACAAAATATTACGTTAAGTTATATTCTCTTCATCACCATCCAGCCTCAAAAGTCCACTGCCGACACTGCTTATTTTTTCTTTTTAAATCGTCAACCCATTTTGTATGTGGTCGACCGACGCTTCTCTTGCCTTCCCTTGGTCTCCATTCCAATAACCTCTTTGTCCATCGCCCATCCGTCATTCTAGCTATGCGTCCTACTGATCTCCATTTTAGTCTGACTATCCTTTCGATGTCCTTTATAAAAATAGGAAGACTAAGATGGGCAGGACATGTGGCAAGATCACAGCAGAACAACCCTCCTAGAAGAATCCTTATGTCGCAACCTGTGGGAAGTTGAAGTAGGGGTAGGCCAAAACTCAGATGGAGGGATGGTGTAGATGAGGATGGTAGACAAATAGGCGCAGCAAACTGGCAACAGTTGGCAATGGATAGAACTGGGTGGCGTAATAGACTTGGGAAGGTCGAGCCTCTTTTATAGGGCTGTAGCACCAATGATGATGATCGTTTCGATGACGGCAGTCACCTTGGTTCTCCTCCTGACCTCTTTCTTTTTTTAGTTTGTCTCGCAGAGTTATTCCTAACATGGATGGCTCCATTCTTCTCTGTGTGACTATTAGTTTGGTAGCTGAGGCTTTTGTCAAGACTGGAAGGGCGCATTATTCAAAACTGTTTTTTTTTTCAGGCATGTGAGCAGCTCACTTTTAAAAGTTTCTCTCAGTTTTCATTATGCTGTCCACTCAAGATCGATTTATCTCTTTAGTTCGTAGGTTTGATTATTCCTGTCAATCATAATTTCATGTCGTAGGTATTTATATTTATCTACAAGTTCTACTTTTGCCTACCAATACTGATGTTCTGGTTGGGTACCAAATGTGTCATTATTTCTGTTTTCGATACATAAACATCTCGAAGGCAAAAAAATAAGATATATTCTGCTGTCAAGCAAATGAAGATGATCTAAGAAAATTTAAAATTGACGAAATATCTAAGAGAACCGCTGGCTACTTCTCTATCGCTGACTACTACAGATATTACAACATACCGTGGAGTTATAGTTCAGTGTATACTGAAGTATAAAACCTAGTGTAAGTACGGGGTCACGTCACGTCATTGCAAAAATCAGACATTTAACAATATACAATTACAAAAAACAATCACCAAATTTTAGTCATAAAGGAGAGGATTTATATTCTGGTCTGGTATCCTTTATTCTGTTCTAAATTTTACGCATAATGTTGTCCGCAATACAAGTATTATTTAAATATTCACCAAGTATTATTTAAATATTCACCATCTATTTTCTTTAATTTAACATCCAAGTGTCGTAAATGTTTTTGTAGACTATTTATTAAAAAACGTGGAATTGTTATAGCATATAGCATAAAAAGCATATCTGAGATATATCTGAAAACTATTTTTCGTAACAGACATGATCCAGTAGCGGAAGTCAAACATCAACTAAATATAGCTTTAACAGAAGAAATATATCCAATTCAAGTTATTACTTGTTTATTACAATGTTAATTCTCATAGAAATTGATATTGGAAAGAACAAACTTTTCTGTGTTTTTCTACATAATCGCCATTGTTTCTTCGCATTTTTATAGATGGTGCTACAATTTCTATATCCCAATGTCGTAGTTCTCCGCTGCTAACCCATTGAGGAAGCAGCCCACCTGATCTTAGAATTCATTGCTCCGAAAGCATCGGTTGCTCAATCATTCCTTAAACTTCGGGAAGAAGTGATTGGCACTAGGCGCGAGGTTCGAATTGCAAGCGGGTGGGCATGACACGTAAGTGTGTTAACGTTCCTGTGTTTTAGGGGAGACGTGAGGTCGGGCATTGTCGGCTAGCTCTTCTGCATTTTCTTAGTATTGCACAATTATATGTATAATATAGTACAGCAGAATTGTACAATAACTGTCTGAGTTGATTGTTGTCTCAGGTTTTATAAAATCAATCAGCAGTATCCTCTTATGACTCCAAAAACCACTGGCCATCACTTTGGTTAGCAGAAGTTTGTTTAACTTCTTTGCGACTGCTGACCCCGGGTGATACCACTGTTATGATTTTTGTTTCGTTTAGGTAGTTAAGGTTTTTGTTTCGGTAGTAAAATGAAATATCCACCTTTTGTCGCCCTCAACAATGGAGTCTTAAAATCCTTCATTATCTTCTTGATTTTTTTTTAAAACTGATGAGTCTCCTTCTGTTTTAATACCCTTATTTTTGAGTCAAAGCTCTTTCCACTGTACTGTTAAATCTTTTTCCACTGTACTGTAAAATCTCCACAGGAATCTAAGCATATTTTCACGAACGTTAATTCTTCTGTTATGGAGCATTTCACGTTGGACCATCCCAATAACCGCCTCCGAGGTCTTCATCGTGGACTTCTTTCCGACCGGTACTAAACTTCCTGAACCACTTTCGGAAGTGTTGAACGTGTGCCAACTGACGATGAATATTCATGGGTGGATTCTCTTTGGTGTTCAAATTGCGAATTATCTTACGAATTTTGCAATTGATGGGATCAACAATGGCAATAGCCGCGCGCAACGGTGTTGCCGAATTTTATCTCGCATATTCCCGTGGGACCGGAGCTCTTTGGGAACCTTATGTCTGGATCGACACTCGTATTTTGAGGAAAATTACTCTTGAAATCAACGAGGACAAAGATGTTTGTTTAGTTTTCTGCGGGTATATATCCATATATAAACAATCGATCTATCTCCTTTGTATAGTTCTACATTCCTTTTGTACACACTACAAAGTTTTTTAACACACTGAGAACATGGAGCTTCTCTTCCACATTTTAATCTATAATACTTCAAAATAATGATTTTTTCAAAATTAATTATGTAAGTAATTTTAATGTGCTTTACCGACTCAAGGGAAAAACTCTTAATTGTACGAAATGTTAGTTATTTAGACAAAGTATAATAGAACAAGTTACATAAATATGGTCCGACTTCATAAATACGGTCAGTGGAGTTTTCGTGAACAATCCAAATATTAAAGGAATCTTTTCTGCATTACGATAACTTAAATTTAAATTAATTTACAGCATATAAAATTAATAAAAATACTTTTAAGTAGGTTTTTTGCAATTAGAATGGTAATAAAAACTTCTAATACAGAGTGTTTTTTTAATTGCGAGTTGTCTCCAAAGAAATATATTATATAAGGAAGCAGTTTCAAAACAATAAAATAATATATATGGCTATTTAGTACCACCATCTAACACGCCGATGGTTAGAAGATTTAGTGTATCACAAATTTTTATTACCAACTTTGTTCCAATACATTTAATAGTCAATTATAGAAAGTTTCTACCAATTTAAGTTGTATGGAACAACTATGAAAATTGCGAGAGGGAGATAAGGGTGTGCGGCTCTGCGGTAATGTACCGGAAAGGGTTAAAATCACCGCATTTTCCCATGTTACACAACGTGTATCCCCTAGAGAGGGTCCGACTCTGATGCTGATCTCGCTTACGGCGTCCATAAACAAACTTCATCGGCGACTGAGACTTGGGTGTATCTTAATTGGCGACGAGGATGAATCAAGAGACTTCTCCAATGCCCACATACTTCTATCTACTCATTGTTAATCGAAACTTTATGGTTGTGGCACTTTCCTACTCTGGATTACAAATTGAAACAAGATTCATTGGTGTTCCGACTAGAATTTGTTTTATGAGTTCAGTTCATTTGATCGCAAATGTTTTATTCGTCTTAACAGAGTTCTAAATATTACTTACTCTTTGTACTATTTTTTTACGTTCTTGCTTATTTCAAATTATTCCTTAAACTAATGTAGTTACTAGTGTCATAATACTTGTAATACATACAGAACTAGTGTAATATTTTTGATAAAAGTGATCATTTATTTAATTATATATTCAGATCATTAAAAATATATTAAAACTCTACGGTGCATGTTAAGATTTATGAATCAACTAGAAATAATAAAATGCTAATACAGCGAGGAGTTCGACAAAATGACAATATCTCCCCAAAGTTATTTACTTTAGTCTTAGAAGACGTCTGGAAACAAGTAGAATAGGATGACGAGAATCAGCTGGAATTACTTGTGACGTAAGGAGACACGAAATAGAAACATAATTGGCAAACAAGATAATGTAAATTTTATCGTAATCCAATAGATATTTACTGTTTCTGACCGTGCATAAGGAATGTAAGTCACATATTTAAAAGCCGAACTTTACCAAAATAAAGTAGACATCTAGCGAGGAGTTCGACAAGGCGACTATATATCCCCAAAAGTATTCACTTTAATCCCAGAAGACCTGTAAGCATATCAAAAATGGGATGATAAAGAATCAAGTAAAACCAATAAAATATAAATACAGTCAGGAGTTCACAAACGCGACATTATTCCCCCAAAAGCTATTTACTTTAATGTTGCAGTTTCGCAACGATATATAAACATTTATATAATACTAACAGACTTTGTGGTAGTTTTGATTCTCCCCGTATATCAAGATTCCATTTATTGCATATTTCTTTTTTTTACGGGGGAAACCAGCGAGTTCTAGATTGAACAGAATATCTTCTCTCCCCCTTCAGGATGACCCCAATTGCTATATTGAGGTCATCGTATGTGCAGAACGCATCACTTTAGTTCTAGAGGACTTCACACAAGTAGAATGGGATGATAAAGAACAACTAAAATATACATACAGCGATGAGTAAAGCATGGTGACAATATCTAACCAAATGAAGCTTCATTAATTTGTAAAACAAGCAATTCTGGGAATTTAAGTGCGGGCAGGATCAGAAATAAATAGAAACAGAACTAAAATAACAGATTTAATAAAATAATTGACAAAAACTATGCAGTTTGAGCCGGGTACGTGGCAGGATAATCTTAGAATACACATAACGTGGAGTAACAGAATGGAAACTAAAACAAACAAAAAGAAATAAAGATAGGTTCCAAAAAGTATGGGTAGATTGGTAGGTCACAAATGTCGAGAGAGTCACAAATGTCGAGATCTTGAGAAGAATGAATAAAGAAAAGGAAAACTGCAATACTTGGGACACATTACAAGAGGCGAAAGATATGACCTGCTTCGAATAATTATGCAAGGGAAAATAGCAGGAAAAAGGTCCATAGGAAGAAGACGAAACTCCTGGCTAAAGAATCTACGGGAATGGTATAGCTATAGCAGCAACGAATTGTTTCGGTCAGCAGTTTCGAAAATACGTATAGCCCTGATGATCGCCAACTTTCGGAACGAAGATGGCACTTGAAGAAGAAGAAGATTATATCGAACAATTGCATAAAAACAATGGATAGCAATACTATCATTACTTTTTTTGTAAAAATAAGTCTAACTCTCTGATGGTGTGACGCCGGCTTTACCAGTCCATTGCTGAAATCGTATTTCTAAAATTACTTTATTGACGTGCACAATATTAGTTTTTCATTATCTATCCAGCACCGGAATATTTTTATACTATAATTAAATTTTAATTCGATAGTAGTAACAACAATGCACGTCATGCAAATACTTGTCATTGCTTTAATATAAAATAATAGAATTGAGTTTAAAAATTCAAAAGCGAAATCATTCAATTTTTCAATTAATCGACAACAAAATGAAAGCAATGGTTGAAGCGGTAATGTAAATTGCTTCATTTTCGCACTAATTTAATCACACATCCCCGAAATTATATTTTGATGGCGGGTCAAATTTCAAGTTTTTTGTGAAGTATTATTTGATGAGAGGGTAAATAGTATTTGGAAAATGTATGTGCAAATGGTTTAAAACACATTATACCAATGTTATTACAAAATAATAACTTTCCCATTTAGTGTCTGTGATAATGTAGCGTTGGGCTGATTAAAATTATGAATATGTTTTCAGTTGGAATTTGTCAAATAATGAGCATGTCGAAAAACATACCCGCTTTTTGTTCATACTTTCATTAAAAACTGCAATTATAAAATGCATATGACTAAAAGTTAATTAAAAATGTAAAATTTTGGAAACAGTAGGTATTGGAATAAATTATATTGGATATCATAATTGCTTAATTATTACCCACACTCATTAGGGATTTATGGATAATAGCCAGTATTTTCTTCTCTGGCAGTGAAGACATATAGAAAAAGACGGAATATGTTTTGCATCACATTCTGTGGAACATTGCCCCATTCCTGTACCAATATGTCTGCGAACCGACACATGTCTCCGTAAACGCCTCTCCATCTCAACCCAAATATTTTCAATGGGATTTAAATCGTTAACTATTCAAGATAGTCTGTAATTATCCGAACAGTGTGGGACCTTCCATTGTAACATGTCAAAAATTCGGTGATTACAGCCTGTCCAATTTTCGTTAATATCTTCTTCTTCTTGTAGTGCCTATCCGTTTCGGATGTTGGCGACCATCGTACCAATCTGTATTTTGCAAACTGCAGCTCGGAAAATATTTGTGGTTGTTGTTTTGAATCACGTACGTAGGTACAATATAATATTATAAAATAACAAAATTTGATTTCACCCTGTAGCTACTTAACCGTATAAATATCTTCCCATGAAAATAGTTTAAGACTCATCTATTTTAAGTAAATGGCGGCACTTATACACAATATAATACGGCAATAAACCTAAATTGCCCTTTGGGGGTTGTTTACTCACCTCACTGTTGTCGGTACCTTTTGTTTGCAATACAGAATATGATTTCTCAAAGACGAATGGTAGAATAAAACATAGAAATTTAGTTGTGAAGATCCGTTCTCGCCCGTTGTAAAAAAGCTACAATTTGTGTCATCGCATCTGTTGGTTAAATTACTCAGTTTAATTTGGTTAGTTAAAATGCATTTATTTCTGGATATGTTCCCTTTATTTTTCTTCCGCCTTCGTTTTTTGTTAGGAACAGGTATAATGAGATGGTTAATACCATCGTACCTAATGTTGTCAGAGATTCTGTTAAAAGATAGACTATTTCTACTTGTTGTTGGTCTACCAGGTCTAATGGGAAGGTTTCTGAATTTGGTAAGGTGAGTAAGTAGTCGCGATTTCACGTCGAAAATTCAAATTAGTTATCGGTCTTCCTGAACACTTATAAAGTATCCACGAATTTTGCACTGCAGCATCAATTATATAATTATAAATACTTATACGGTATCTTGTTAAATCCTCATATATTCTATCAGTGCCTCCCATAAACTTATTATACATTCCAACAACATGTGGGTGAGGAACTTGGACAACTTTTTTTTCAGAATGTGAATAACGTTTTACTTGTTGAATAGGATGCACACCATATGAAGTTGATGTCATTGTTACGACGGCGTTATCCATCCAATTTGTCAACATAATCTTGTGGTATTCTGTTCTCTCTTATTGTTCCTGTGACACCATATCCTTTTTCTTTAAATACACCATTAAATTGAATCCAGTAAAAAGGTTATCTTCATAGATTTGATAAGGCAGCTTGTGTTGTGGCAGTGTACAACATCGAGACAAGCGGAGCGGCTGCCTTTCCAAATGCAAGTGGGTAAAAATCGTTCGAATTTGTATTTTTCCCTTGATATATCTCAAACTTTATAAGGTAACTAGTTTCGGAGTTAAGGTACCATACTTTATAAACGAATCTTATCAGTTTTCCCCTAATGAATTGTTTACAATTATGAAAGATTAGGGCGACCATAATATTTCACCATCGACTCATCATAATTCATATTTTCAGTTGGTTGATAATATTTGAGAAAAGAACTCTGTAATTTTTTGATTACTGGTCTCAATTTCCATATTTTATCATTTAAATCCATTTGCGTATTATCAGCAGAGTGCATGAAACGCATTATTTGGATAAACCTGTCGCGACGCATTGAATCCTTCACCATTTTATTGGAAATGTCTGCTCCATTGTCCCAATAAAACCTTTTTCCAGATAGATACTTGTATCCAGACACAGTCAAAATACAAAAAAAAACATTTGAGCTCGTGCAAATTTATCTTCGGATCAGGACAGTTCACAAAAAGAGCGTATGTTTCGTCTAAAATATGGCCTAGCATTTCGTTATCGAAAATCAACTTAAATTTATAGGGCTCATATTTTTTTAAATTGTGAATAGTCTGCTTTGGAAAAGTAGGATGTTTTTACAAAATCTCCATCGATTCAAATTCTTTTAGTGTTTTATTTTTTTTCCTTTAGTGATTTCAAACAACTAGTATTAGGTTCTGTATCAAGTGATGACATACGTGGTGTTTGCTCGTCTTTAAACTCATTAAAAACACTATTTTATTCTGGTGCACCATCAAAACAACCCAGCTCGGCTTCTTCTAATAATTGTCTTCGCGACAGGTTATCTACAAATCCACCATTATCCTCGTCAGCCGAATCCTCATGAGTCACAACATTTGGATCAGGTGGATTTATATATATGCCGGTTAGATCATTGTCATCGACATAAACCATATCCAGGCTTCCTGCAGCGTCAAACCTCTCTTGTAAATAAAAAATTAATTATATCTCTTATTAGCCTAGTGTGACCATTTAGTAACAGTGTGATTCAGTCTCATGTAAATTTTATGTTAATGGGTGAGGTTGCCTGTAATATTCTTTATGTCATAACCTACTTTCTTAACTATATCAATAATTATTTAAATTGCCGGAAAGTCTTAATAGGCAACTAATAAAACTACTTACTCAAATCTCGGTTCCATAATTTGCACATTCGTTAATACGCATAAATTCACAACGCTATACTATTCTTTTCTTCCAAACTGTTGAATGAATTAAAGTAACAAATTGAATACACTGACATCTAGTAACGAAAAGTTGAACTGCGTGTAGATTTCTAGCGTTAAGTTGAGCTACAATCAACATTAATTGATGGCGTGTTTGTGTAACCAAGAAGTCACACAAGGCATTGATGAATATAGCCTATTTCTTATTTTTTAACACAGTTCTTCTTCTAGTGCCGTCTCCACTAATGAAGGTTGGCTATAATCATTGCAAATTCGTCTCTATCTTCTGTTTTTCAGCCAGGATATATTTGTCGTCTACCAAGACCCATTTTTGGTATGTGCCCAAATATGCTGTCTTTCGCCTTTTAATGGTGGTCAAAAGTTCTCTGTCTCTTCCCATTCTGTGCAACACCATTTCGTTCGTAATATGATCGGTCCATTATGCGAATATCTGATTTCGGATTCAGATCTTCCGTAATCCAAACTCCTAAGTATTTTATTTTGTCCACTTTCAATCAATTTCTTCATTTTTTATCTGGATCCTTGTAATCACTTTGCCCCTCTTAATGGCCTGATAACCATGGTTTTTGTTTTCTTTATGTTTATTGTTAAAAAAAACTGTTCCCCAGTATCACAAATTGTGTTTAGTAACGTCTGCAGGTTTGTCTCACTTTCAGCGATAATGACTGTATCGTCAGCATAACGGATGTTATTTATATTTTCACCATTTATCTTGATCCCTTTTGTACAGTTTTCAAGTGCATGCGTAAATAACTCTTCGGTTATTTAATAATAATATATATTAAATAGTAATGGTGAAAGTACACAGCCCTGTCCCACTCCTCTACTTATCTGTTGCGCATCCGTGCTATTTCCATCTAATATGTAAAAATGGTGTTGGAACCACAGCCTGTTGGTTCCAATAGAGATTTCTCACTAAGTTAATGTCATTTTTGTCGAGTCCTTTTCTCTTTAGACATTCCATGAGAATGTTATGTTTAAGTTTGTCGAAAGCTTTCTCATAGTCTCTAAACGCAACGGAAAGATCTTTTTGTTGGTCTCGACATTTTTGGGCAAGAGTTGTGAAACTATAAAGAGCTTCCGCTGTTCCTAAGCCGTTACGAAAGCCAAACTGTCTATTACTCATATCCGATTCGCACTTTCTGAATATTCTTGCATGTATAATCTTTAAAAATGTTTTTAATAAGTGTGACATTAAGCTGATTATTCTATAGTAATTACAATGTTTGGGGTTCTTGGTTTTTAGTAGCGGAACAAAGGTCGATAGCAGCCATTCTATAAGTATCTAACTGTTTAACACAGTTAGATATTTATTATTGTATTAAGCAAGTATATAAGGTTAGATCCTTTTGACAGTTCTCAGTGATACGTTAAAAATTGAATTTCTGAATATTGTAAATAATTTTAAATGACGTTCGTTATAAAAATTTTACTTCTATACGTTAAGTGTTTAATGTGTTATTAAAGAATAACTTCCTCGGATTTAATTGTTTTCACCTTAATTTGCTCTTTAATTTTAATACTTTGAGCAATGTCTTTTCTATAACCCCTTCTGCAGTAATTTATTACTAGCCCTTTGTTCTTCTTTATTGTTGCTTTCTTTTTTCAACAATTCTTATTAATAATTGTATTGACGTACCTTCATATTTTTATGTACCTATGCCATTGTGGTTAGCAATTTTAAAATAAAACAAAAATGAATAAATATTTCAGTGTTAGCCTTTTAGCTGCTGTTTTTCTATTTCATGTTTTTTGTTGTGTAAGTGCCCTAATTAACCAAAAACCGCCGCAGTTAGCAAAACCATAAAGCGGAAAGCTGTTCTTTCAGTTTTTGAGCATCAGCATTCGTTGTATTTGTAATTTTTTTAATTAAGGAAAATTATACGCTCTGTTCAGCGACACATAAAGGAAATATCTCCATGGATCCACAAAATTCAAAATTGCCTACAAATCTTTCAAATTATTTCCACTTTTGAATATTCACATAGTGCGAATTCCAAATCAAAATTTGGCTTTTTGAAGAGAATAAATTGTTCCATAGCTCTGTCAACAATTATAAACACGAGAAATGATTTATTTCGAAATGTATACAGGATATAGGCGACATAGGGCATATATTTCCATAAATTATTTACATTTTTCTGTTTTGGAGTTTGTGCATTTTGCAAAACTGTAACAAGTTTTAAAATAAAAATTTCAATAGGAAATTAAAAACATAATAAAAATATCTGCAAAAATTGTATTAAAAACCTCCTCTCCTCCTTATTGTTGTGACATCTTCATTTAAAGTTTGGGCACTATTTTAATTATTTTGACATCTGCAGCGGCTTTAAATCGTAGCAATTTTTCCAATTCACTTTGATACAACTGTATAATTTTTATTCCTCCTTTGATACAGCATGCAGTCAGTTCTACACCAGGTATACATCTCATTGTTCATATTCCATTAACTATCATACAAGTCCTTAGAACTTCATCGTCACTGTATCTTAGATATACTGCTGAAAAATTGTATATATTGGTTCATCTGAAGATAGGATATGAGATGAGGTTCCCGGATTTCTTCTACGTATCGCTGATCTGTCATGTTTCCTCTGACGGACATAACAGGTGACTTTAAACTATAAGCGATGCCAGCCCACACCCTAAACCCAACAGTGCGATGCACGTGCCGCAAAATCTGTCTTTCACCACTTCGGCTTCTGACCCTGGCTCGTCCATCATGAATCTCTGAACAGAATCGAGATTTTTCACTAAAGATAACCACATTCCATTTCTGGTAACAAGAGAATCGTCAACACTTTATAGATTTTTTGGATCGTTACTGGATTTTCGTTTTGGATACCTAAGTGAGAGTACTGGATCACTACATCGAGTCAGAAAGTTTCAGGACGATGTTATGTCTAGTTTTTAGATTCTCAATTACTTCAATTACATGCTCCTTAAAGCTCAATGTTGTATCTGGATCGTCGCGTCTGCATATTTTGGATATTAATTCTGGTTGCGTGACTTCAAAGTATATTTAGTCAGCTTATCTTCAGCTTCTCCTACAGATTAGGTAAAAAGAAATAAGAATAAGACTTACAATAAATTTATTCTACCACTAACGACCGGTTTCGCATATTTTAATTTGCTATGCATCTTCAGGTCAACGGTACATGGCAAACTAAATGCTGGAAATATAATAACCCGTCTCAGGGTGCTCTCTGGTACAAAATATATAGAAATTATGTCAATACTATGTATTTATGATTTATTAAATATGAATTTAAATTAATAAAATAAAAAATTAATTGAAAAATGATTTAGTAAAATTGAATAAATGTTACTTACATGCCGATACAAGGTTTATTATTTAATGTTTGAGAAAACATAGTTTAAAATTCCGTTATGGTAAACTGGTGACAGTTGACAAAGTTTAAAATATTTAATAAATCACACAGATATAATATTTGCATAATTGCTATATTTCTTGTACCAGACAACACCCTAATACGGGTTATTGTATTTTCAACGTTTAGTTTACCATGTACCGTTGACCTAAAGATGCGTTGCAAATTTTAGTATGTGAAACCGGTCGTTGGTCGTAGAATAAATTGATTGTGAGTAAGTCTTATTCTTATTAAGTATTATTACTAAAACTTAATTAATTAAATCTGTCTTCTGCCCTAAACCCTTCTGCCGTTAATACAAAAAAATGGAAAAAGGGCTAAAAGGTAAACAGCTTGGTTTATTAAAAACTTTTTGCTACACTTTTTTAATTTAGTAAGTAGTAAATTTCTTCCTGGATGTGTAAATAATAAATAAATAATTAGAAATACAAGCTTGTGTACTCATCTAATTGAAAATTCTCTCCAGTGTTAATAAACAAGCATCATAACCTAAAACTAATGTATAATATCGCGAAAACAAATTCCACTAGAAGCCGTGAAGGTGTACTCCATTATGTGAGTAAATCTTCCTATTTTAATACCTTTATACTCTTGAACAAACTTGAAGTAGATTATAAATCAGCAAAGCTGCCTCTGTTAGTGGATCTAATGAAAAGGGTGAAAATTACCTGTGAAACTGCGGATGTATGTTTTCCAATTTTCCCTTGAAAATTGGTAAAACAAAATAGTCAAATGAAGTTAATTGGGTTCCGGCGTTTTCGATATTGTTTTCGCGGAAATGCACCGCTACAGAGTTTCGGTGTTTTGCGAGAAAAATCAGAATGATAGTGTATTTCGTAATACTGATTTACCATTAGAATTTTGGAAATCCGGATAAAATAATTATTGTGTTTGGTCTGTCGATTCGCCAGAGAAAGAAGCGTTTGGAAGCTTTTGTTACTTTTGCTTTACACAGCTCACGTTAATTAACAAAATAGAGTCCAATGATTTAATCCTTATAAGTAAATCAAAACCTCTAATTTTCGGGTTTTTCTTTCTATTTTGTTCTTTGTTCCATTTAATTTCATATAATGCTTGGTTGGTTTTTTAATGAATGTGCATAGATAACCGGCAGACGTTATTAATTGTCATTGAAATTGAGCTGACTAAAAAAAATAAGAAAGGAGAGGCACTTGAAAAAACGGAAGTTTAGGATATCGTGACGTAAACGTGAACAGAACTGTCACCAACTGTCACTAATGGATCCAAAAATAATAATGAAATAAGCCCAAACCAGAAATGTTACGATTATATATTTAGCATATGAAATGACTCTTAGTACTGGAAGTCACTGTTTTGGAGTGGATATTGCATATAGTGAATACTGGTGCACCATAATCATCTACAGAAAAAAAAAAAAACGAGAATTATGACAACACGGACGATGATTTCTTTAACTTCTCAGTGATTTTGCTTAGGTAAACTTTACGTTTACACTATAATAGTAAAATGGGGATAAAGGTTAAAATAACTGGAATGTTTGATTCTAATTTCAGAACATTCTTTATTCACAAGTAAACGACTTCATAATCTTTAAAATCTTTAAAATCAAAATACATCTTTGAGTCCTACTCTGTAGAATGCTTTTTTTAAGTCAATCAGATACAGAAATATTTTCTTCAAAGAAATTACGATGATTTCAACATCGAATTTTGATTTACTTTCAGGGTTTTACCATCCTCACTTTATAACTATATTAAAATAAAAATATTGATTTCCACAATACTCTATACATAATAATATGATACCATTATTACTGTACTTATTAAAACATAGTATTGAAATATTAATTTGATTGTGATTTATGTTTCGCAGTTTTCGACATGGCGAAAACTAACTGAAGTCCCATATCAAAGTGAGCAACACCGCCGCCCAACATTCAGTTAATTTTCCAATTTGTTGATGACGCCGCCCAAGTAGTAAGATGTCGAGATTTTACAATGTTTATGGACATCGAAATGGTTATACGGGGCATTCCATGAGAGTTTATGAGCATTTAGAAGGCGTTTTACTACTTTGGCACTACTTGAAAAGAAAATTGTTAGCATGAAATGCGATTTTTATCACCATATCTCATGATTTCCGTCGACACGTTAAACCGTTATTTTTGATCTTTCATATTTTTATGTCAACAATTCAACTAAATTTTTTTACAATAAAAAAGTGTTCGCTGGAAATAAATAAATTGGTAGTAACATGAACTAAAAAGGGACAAGAAAATAATTTTAGTCAGATTCACGTACATTACTTTCGTATTTTGCTATTTCGTTTAGTTTAGATTCTGAAATCTTTCCAGTTTTCTTCAAAGTTTCGACTGTCGGGAAAGTGAAAATAAACGGCGAACAAAAAATGCTGTATAGAATGAGCAAAAAACAGACATACAGCCACTAAAAAAGAATATGGAAAAAAGCACATTAGAAATGTTAAAAACCTTCTTATTTGTCATTTAGGTCACATTGTCGATAAGCCCAGCCTACTAGAAAGATATGCAGGGACTGCGTTTCGTCAGTTTCCTCTGTCACACTGGAAGAATGGGCCTGTATAGCAGCGGTCGGTCTATTTGTATTATATGTCTATGGTAACTAGTATCTAATTTTATATTGGGTTATTGCAAATTTATCAAACATGTATACAAGAAACATATTTATTAGAATAAACACGAAACCGCAGAGTTAATAAATACTTACTCATAATATCTGAGTTAGTTTTGTTATTTCAATCCTTACTAGCAAAACGATACTAATGTCAACACATTTTGTGTCCGGATTTTATACTCAAACAACAATAAAGATATAAAATCGAATTTCGTTAAAAGTAGGTCTTTCGGGTTATGATTGGATAACACATAATTCACAAAGAATTTCCACTGGCCTTGTTGGATGCTCAAAACCGAATCATTCTGGTAGACTAACAAAAAAGATTGTATAACGGTTCGACCTTAAGTTAACTCAGCTCTCAATTCTTGATGTAAATTTATAGAAAAAAATTCAACGCCTTTGTAAATGATTTTCAGGCAAAAAGGCCAGCACAAAATCGCAATTTGCTCCGGTGTGGACTACATACGGGACCCGACGAACAACAATAATTGGTTTAAATAACGGTAAACCATCGACATATTTTATAAATTATCGTAATAAAATTAGTTTAGTAAGAATATGTGTAAAAATGGTTTAAAAATTTTAGTTTAAATTACTATATCAAAAAAATTATATCTCATCTTCTATTAATTACTATTTAACTGGGAATAAGCCACAATTTAAGGTTAAAATACGTTTATTGACGTTTCAATTTCCACTTCGGAAATCGTTCTCAAAATACAAACATTAGTAAATTAAACAAATTTTGTTTTTGTTACTTAGTGAAAAATTCTTCTAATAATTTAATTTTATCTGACTCATCTATATTGACAATTCAGACATACATTATACATTTTAAAGTAGATGACTTTAAAATGATATTGCCAATATTGTTGAGTTGCGTTCCTGGGACGACTTTACTTATAAGATAGTTCATTCGATTACATGAAATCAACTTTAACTTGAGAATATCCGTCAGAAAAGATCATAACATGTAATTCGTCTTTAAAAAGACAAATACATGCCATGATGACAGTAAAATTCTCCTGTTAGTGATTAAAAAAGAGGAAGTTATTAAAAAGAAAATACCAGTATTGGTAAGTCAGTAACATATAGAGAATACATCATTTATATTTTTTAAATAACAAACATATAAAATCGGAATTTGGTATTTATTGAAGGTAAACTAAATGCAAGATCAAATACTTACCATGTCGGGATAGTATTATGAGGTTTTTTTTTCCTGGTTTTTCCCTCATAATTTACTATGGAATCACTAACAGGAGAATTTTACTGTCATCATGGCATGTATTTGTCTTTTTAAAGACGAATTACATGTTATGATCTTTTCTGACGGATATTCTCAAGTTAAAGTTGATTTCATGTAATCGAATGAACTATCTTATAAGTAAAGTCGTCCCAGGAACGCAACTCAACAATATTGGCAATATCATTTTAAAGTCATCTACTTTAAAATGTATAATGTATGTCTGAATTGTCAATATAGATGAGTCAGATAAAATTAAATTATTAGAAGAATTTTTCACTAAGTAACAAAAACAAAATTTGTTTAATTTACTAATGTTTGTATTTTGAGAACGATTTCCGAAGTGGAAATTGAAACGTCAATAAACGTATTTTAACCTTAAATTGTGGCTTATTCCCAGTTAAATAGTAATTAATTTAAAATGCCACAAGAAAATAGCTTCAGAACAATCTCATCTTCTGTTATTTAGGACAAATTTATGTCCGTAAAGTTAAATTATAATATGAACCAGTACTATGTTGGCTGCATTATGACAATTTATAGACTAGCAGCACCCTAATGTGTCGGAAATAAACATTTAACTTTTTGCTAACTTTAACTACATTTAAGCCATTGTAGAGCTTGTTTTCAAGTTTACTTAAGCTCCAAAATTAGGATTATGTTTTTATATTAATGGGTGAATTAAACATTTTTATATTTAAAAAATAATGTTTTATTTGCCAAAAAGTCTTATATCAGATGTTAAAGATTTAAAAAACAAATTTCTTTCCAAATACTTTTAAATCTCCACTTAACTTCCAATGTGTTTTAAATCTACCTTGCCGATGAATAAGTGTAAGGACATGTGATTTATTTCTGTTCATGTGCAGACGTATTATTTTATTTAGTTTATTTACATAAAATATAGTTATTTAAAATAACCAAATGGAAAAAGTAGTTTGTCATAATAGTCTGACTGCTACAAATCGACCTGGAACATCTGCCGAATCTAGAAAAAAGAAATAAGGAATTACACTTGCGATGGACGCTATTAGATTTCCCTATGACTGACAATAATTCAAAATGGAATTAATATAAAACAGAAGTGCATACCCATGGATAACTCAAAGCTTTGTAGCAAAGTTTGTTACAAAACGAATTATTCAGATCTCATGATTTTTTTTATTTTGTTAAAGACGAAAAGAAATATCTGCAAGTGAGTGATATTGTGATGTTCCAGGATATCCAGTTTTATTTATATTTTTGTCTTCAAACTGTATTTCGTGTATTCTACAATTAGATTTCGAATTAGGTATGAATGTTACATCGTCTTAATCGTTCGCTATTATTACCTGCGATGGCACCACCGCCAGAGGTTATCGCAGACTTGCCATATCTCTGCATGCCTTCACTTCTATCGACAACAGAGAACCGAGTTCGAACCGGTTCTTTAAACTCCAACCCCCGGCCTTTGAGTACTTCAACCGTTCCAGGAGTTTAAGCTGATCTGGTAAGAGCTCCCAACTCCGGCATTTGAGTATTGATCGAAGACCAAATCCTCCTTCCCGTCTGCGTCTACTTACATGGATTAAGTGGACCAAAACACTAACCGCCCTTCTTGTTGGTGACCAAGTATTGATTGATTGCTTTCCGTTTCTTGTCCGTATCGAATAGTAATCGATCGGACACCTCTAACCTAGACTAGTTGTTGGATATTGACCAATACATCGTCCTCTGCCTTGAACCATCCTAGTATCACTAATATTTATTTTTCGCAGGTATCACCAGTGATCCATACCGCCGTCGATTTTATTCGCTGAGTTTGATTTTACTAAGTCTGGTGTCTAATAGAGGTACCCGTTACATGCTTCTATGGTTTATAAATTTATTGATTAACACTTATTAATTGACCTCATTATTATTACATTTCTCGTTCTAACAATTTCATGGCAAATAGTTCTTAGATCTCTAGATAAAAAAATAATCTTTATATGGCTGGTACCTATATATTTATTATAACTTGAATTCTTCATTGAATTTATAGTAAGTAGCTTATTAATATAAATATCGCGGTATATGCTGATTTTTACCCATCATTTTACAATGTGCGAGAGAAGATAGACACTGTTATAACATAAATACAATGTAACCAATGTTTGTACTATTGGTTCTTCTGCGATGATAGAAAATATGTTTAAAATCTTTTATTTGAACCAATTTTTAATGAATTATTTTTGTTGCAGGTGAGTCACAAATAATTTACATAATTGGAATTTGCAGTAAGTAAGTAAAATATAGTATAGATTTGTAGAGTAGAAGATAATATATATTACAAAAAAATCCAAATGTTGCAATACAATGGTGAAGGACCTACAACATATTTTGATAAATGATGAAAATTGATGACATTATAAATCACAGTTTATAAATATACTTACTCCCTTACATTAATATATCTGAGCTCTTTTCAATGCTTGGCGTATACATATTATATGACTCGATTCTACTATACACGATACCTAACGTAATCACAACCAAATTTATATTTTCCCAATTATCGACGAGTAAAATTATCACGAAAAATATTAAATCATCTAAATTTTAGTAATTATCCTGGTCAATAACCATTCCACTTGCATTCTATAATTAATTGCCAGTCATAATAAAACTTTAGCTGATGCAATTAAATATTTTATCGGCGTTTTAGCAGCTCGCTAAGCCAATTTATAACGAATCTGTCAGTAGTTGTACACCTAATTTAGCCGACAATATATTGGTTTGGTATTTATTTACCAAAATGTATAACAATACCGTAAAATATATTTGGTTGATTAATCTACGGATGCTACTAAAATATTTTTTTAATTAGTGTTACACAGTATTAGCACAAGCACTTTCCAACTCTAAACACCAAACGAGGCATTATTCTTAGATAGCTCATAACTGGATGAACATAATTTAAATAAATTCCAGAAAATAATCTAATAATAGTAAGAATGATATGTTTTTGTAGACTATGGAAAAGACTAAGTATATCTTGGTTCCATTCTCCTTGATTATATTTATAATATACGCTACATTTCATAGAAAAATTGATGAAAACCATAAAATGTTCTAAAACAATAAAAATGTGAAAAAAATGTTCCAACAGCGACGAAAACTTTTCTCAATCAAATATTTATAGACGTTGCGTTTCTATTTAATTTGAGTCCCGCTATTCTACTAAACGTAATTCGAGGTTTACTTCTCATCAGGGAGTCTTGTAAGGAATGAACTGAATTGAAAGGTAATGTTTTTTATCGTTTTTACCTACGAAGAGAGTACAGCAATGATGGTGATTTGCATGGGTAAAAACTGTTAATTTATCTGTGGAATAAAGATAATACTAACATCGTCCGTTAGCGTTCTAATATTTTTGGATTTACAGTTTACTTAAATCATCATCGATGACAAGCTTTCTCAATCACTTAGGTGGCCAATAAATGGGCATTAGATCCATTGCGAGAGCTATGCACAAGAATCCCATCGTAAATATAATCAATGTATTTCAAGGACGAACGGATAATTGCAAAACTAATCCTCGCGTATTTCCTTAGATTGAAATCTGCTGCATATAAAAAATGCGAGTGCCATGAACATAATTTGGATTCCGCGATGTCCTAGGCATACGAGGGGCCCTATTTGCTTAAAGTGCTTATGCTGAGTTGCACGGATGTCAACTGTGAGATATATATTTGTTTTATAGATACAAAAAGGCATTTGATAGAGTAAAACTTGATAAGCCATAACCTCGTGAAAGAAGCGGGCCTAAATGATAGATACTTGAGAATAATATTATATAATTTATATTACAACCAAACTGACAACATTAAAGTGAATAATCAGGCATTCTACATAGATAGAGGACTAAGACAAGGATGCTCTCTGTCCCCGGTATTATTTAAAATTTAGTCTGAACATATCTTCGAGCAAGCACTGGGAGATCTACATGAAGGCGTATTAGTCAACGGAGTGTGTCTAAACAACATTAGGTATGCTGACGATGTAGTAGTTTCTGCTGATAGTTTGGATGGTTTGCAAAATATAATGCAGCGCATGATAGGTATAAGTAGAGAACATGGACAGGATACGAAAAAACAATGTAGATGGGTCAGTAGGAGCGAAATATTAAATACACGGCTTCTGGTTAACCAACAACCAATTGACAGGGTAAACAGCTTCACATACCTCGGTACCAACATAAACAGCCAATGGGGCCACTCTACTGAAACAAAACAACGCATAGGGAAAGTAAGATCAGCATTCGTAAAGATAAAGCCACGACTTACCACTTGGTACAAAAATCTTTATCATCAGATATTATTTATTTTTGACGTTAATATATGGATTAGAGGCTTGGATACTTTCTAAAGCTTCTTTAGGAAAGCGGATTCTGTTACCAGTGTTGAGGTTCTACGTATAATTGACAAGAAATGCGAGAGTTTTAACACAATCAAAGAGCGCAAATTAGAATATCTAGCGATGGTTTGAGAAATGAACAGAGATATGGTTTGTTGCAACTCATTCTTTAGGACAAGGTATTTGGAGAGAGAGGACCAGCGAGACGAATAATGTCTTAGCTTCAAAATCTGAGAAAGTGTTTCAATACGTTTACATCCGTATTATTACGAAAAGCTGCAAGCGAAGTTGGGATAGCCATGCTGATCGTCAACATCTTAAACTGATAGGCACTGTAAGAAGAAGAATAAATCTACTGGTTTTATTTTTGTATGGACTTTGATGAGCAAATTCAGCAACGGATTGTACATCGGTTTATTAGACTACTCAAAGTTCGCAGATGAATAGGACTGTAAATGAATTTAAATAAAACAACACGATTAAATTTTAGCCTCAATATTACCATAATTGATATCAAGGTAAGAACAAATGAAGAATGTGGAATACTATACCTACCTTGAACAAATCATCAAGTGGGTAAAGAAAACCAAAGTGCTGAAATGGCCTGGGCGGTTCAACTAACATGAGCTGCATTTAGTACCCTTTAAGGGTAGTGAATTTCCTGTTCCTCTCTCTAGCAAAGTCTATATACAAGATAGAAAAGAATTTTAGTTGGTGGTCGTCTGATAAGACGGTACGTAAAGAAGCAGAGGAGAAAGTAAATGTAACTCAGAGACTAATGGAACGAGCAACAGATTGATCAGAGTTTAAAGAATTAACGCAAAAGTTCATAAACAACAATTATTGTTAAAATTATTGTATAAAACGATAATTATAGTAAGCCTGGCAACGCAGGTTGTTATTTTAAACAGTGATACATTCAATCGAAAACACTCGGGTATCAATCGGCAGACTAGGAGGAAATATGATTTTGATCTCTGTCTTATAAGTGGAAACAGAATGCTAGTATCTCTGTTGTTTGTTGACACTGCAACCAAAAAATCTAGATTTTTTGGTTGCAGTGTCGAAAGGTCTACGTTCGGTTTTTCACATTATAGTTTACAGACATTGTTATTAATGTATAACGTACGACAGTAAAACTGGAAAGTATTTGATAAATTAATAAGCCTATAAAACATGGTGCATACATATATCTCCAATCGCAATTCGGTTCATTTTTCTATCTTTTTTATAACCTTTCCTATGATACAACGAACGCATGACAATTATCAATATTTCAATATCAATATTGTAATATGTAATATTATTTTATTTTATTCTGACAGTAACTTATAGTCATGCATGACTAGAATTTCCTTGTAATTGATTTAAATTCACTAAGAATATTTTTGTCACCATTAACAATCATCTCTGCAACACAAAGTTGTTCCGGAACGACGCTCAGCATTTCAATATCAAACGGATCTCGAACATCAAAAGATTATAAATTATTTAACAAATATAACGCCAAATCTACGCGAGCACATTAACGCTACGGCTATGTATACATCTGCGTTGTTAATGCGGGTTAACTAAGGGATATCATCAAAGGGCCAACGCTTACAGCGCCAGATGCGAATTACCCTTTGTGTCATGTATATATACACACATATATATGGTACGTCCATATACATACTGCCAGATTTGCCCTAAAGGTCCACAAAGCCGTATTCCCTCATTTTGTTTACATAATACTGAAAAAGCTCTGTATCAATTTGGCCCCATTATCCATTCCTTTCGATAATCAATTTCGAGGTGGACAGCAGCTATTGGTCACTCTACTTCGGTTACATTTTCATGTGTATTCTAATAACACAACTTGTTACAAGTGTTACATTACAACTGTTGTTTATTATTTAAAGATATTATGGTACATCTAACTTAAAACTTTTAAATTAAGTAAGTTTTTCAGTTATATTATTTTATAATAAATTTGAGCAGGGGTCGCAAAACCCATATGTCCATGTGAATACAATGTTATATAGTGTGTAATTAAATGGTTACATTACAATAGTAACATATTAAGCACTACTAAATAAATATACAAACGCCTAGGTAATAGCAAGTGTTTAGTACAAATAAAATGTTCAACTATGGAGCAAATGGTCATCCAGTTTATTTTTGAAAATATTGACAGATGGAGCATCTATGATCTCGGCCGGAAGGCTATTCCATATCGAGAACACTCGATTACAGAGAAAAAATTGTCTAGTTGTTGTTAAAAAAGTTTCCTTTTTAAACATAAGTTTGTGGCCACGAAGACGATTGTCATTGTCTAGTATAAACATATCCCCCACATTTCCAGAGTTGTATTTTACTATCCTAAACGTAATAAATAAATCACCTCGAGGTCGACGTTGTTCAAATGTAGTGAGATTGGCCATATTAAGTCTTTATGTATACGTAGGTCTTGATCGACCAAACGACATTCTAGTCCACTGCCGCTGTACGTTTTCTAGAATATTACGATCGCGCACTAATACCGGACACCAAACAGTTCCGCAATATTCCAGAACTGGACGAATGTACAGTTTATATAGATGAACTGAGCTCATAAATGACACTTTCGGAAACGTTTTATTTAGTAGATATAATTTACTGTTAGCTTTTTTAGAAATATGCAAAATATGTTCGGACCAACTTAGATTGTTCTTAATTATAACACCTAGATCATTATGTGATTTCACTGTTTTTAACACGCGCCCATTAATAGAGTAAGGAAGACACGGATTATTTTTACCCATGTGAAGAACTTCACATTTGCCCACAAAGAGGCAGCATCCAAGTAGAGCACCATTCCGATATGCAATCAAGGTCATCTTATAGTAACTGGAAATTTACGGAGGGATCGAAAAATAGCTTCGTGTCATCTGAATAGAAAGCTTTGCTGCATTTAATGTGAAATTGTAGATCACTTGAGTATGCTATGAATAAAAGTGGGCCCAGAACTGATCCTTGTGGTACCCCACTTTAAACCGTTCTCTCAACTGAGAAAGAGTTCCCAACTCTAACACAGAACTTTCTATCTGTTAAATATGCGTCGGTCCGTCTCAGTAATTGACCACGGATACCAAGGTGTTCCAATTTATGTAATAGTCTTCGCTTTGGAACTCGATCAAAAGCTTTAGCAAAATCGAGGTAAATAATGTCTACCGGGGCTTTTCTGTCTAATGCTCTTGACTCTTCATTGACACACCAGAGAAGATTTGTTATTGTAGAACGTCCTTTGACAAAACCATGTTGCTGTGCTGGTATAACCAGTTCATTTTGCAGAAAATCAGAAATTGTCTCGGCAATAATAGATTCCATTATCTTAGATATTATAAAGGTTAAGCTGATGGGACGATAGTTATTAGGATTCAATTTGTTCCCTTTTTTAAAAATCGGTGTTACAGATGCGGTTTTCCATATAGGAGGCAAAATATGTGTGGTGAATGATAAAGACATAATCACATATAGTGGGTAAGCTAAAGCATCAGAACATTTCTTTAAAAATAAAGAAGATATTAATTCGAGACCAGGAGACAAATTATTTTTTAGGCTTTGAAAATGATGTTTAACTTTTTCAGGAGTGATGATTATATTTTCAAGGGAAGAAGAAACTCGTGGCGAAGTAATATTAGGCAACTGATGATTAGTGGGTCCGACAGATAAAACCTTAGAGAAAGTACTGGCGAGGACTTCGGCATTCTCATAGTTACTTTGGGATATGTCCCCATTATCATTTTCCAGTAAAGGTATAGAAACTTTTGTTGTCAACGAAGATCTAATATACTTGTACAATTTTTTACAGTTATTACTAATGGCTATTTTAACATTTCTCAACGTACTTCCTATATACATTATATATAAATATATATATATATATATATATATATATATATATATATATATATATATATATATATACAAATAAGGAAAAATAAATTAACTACAGTTAATTAAAGGAGCCATGCGACCAATTGTGGCAGTACTGTCAGAAGACTGACAACAGTCATGGTGGCTGTGTTAGTTGTAGCTCTGGAATACATGGTCTTCCATAATTTTTTAAAATAGATTTATTTTCATGCTCAGCTGTCCATTCCACCAGATGGAGTTCAGTTGTACAGTTGATGTTCTTGCTTTATATAGCGTGATTTATTTCTTCATCACGTAACACACTTTAAGTGATCATTATGGTAAACCCAAGGCACTTGTTTTTAGGTTTATTATAATTTTTTTGTTTATATGTAAATCTTCTATCTTATTTTCTACTATTGTGAGATGCTCTATTTTTTCGAAGTTAATCACGACATCTGTTTTAGTGTACTTATTCTTCTTGAGCATCTTTACCATGCATCTGATATAAGTGTTCAGTTCTCACAAATATTCCCCTTTTTCTCCAATGATTTTATTATTTTTTTCATGTATATTTTAAATAGTAAGTACTAAAGATGTGTAACATATAGAAGTTTCGTACGAATCTTGTTCTGACATACAATATTAAATTAAGAAATAATGTTACCAGTTACATGTAACCGTTATTTTCTCAAAATGTCACCACCTCGACGATTGAGAGTTCGCGGTGTTTACATACGAATAGATGGTCTGTCAAATAAAATATTGATATTCAGAATATCCTCTTATTGTTAGATTTGATTTATCTCATTTCGAGGTAAAGGGAACTTTGGGCATGTGGGCTGTTTACGGATTTACGAATAACAAAAACTACCGAGAAATGCTCGCTTTCAACCGAAATAAATTTTCCTGTGCTTGTATGAGAATGAGGCTTTTATCAGGATATTTTTCCTACGGCAGATTTTTTCGAAACATTGTAGGTAAATAAAAATATGTTTAAGGTTAAGAAACTAAAATCAATTACACAAGATTTTTATATTTCTATCTTTGTTCTCTTCTTATTTTTTATATCCTTTCGTCTCTAGTGATAGGCAAGTTATTTTGTTTTCTACGGAGAGAATATGTGTGTTTAGGCCTACACTGCTTTTTTATTTAAGTATTTATTTCTTGTTATTCCACAATATTTCTATCTATCTATTATATTAGACCTACCTTTCTACTCTATATTCCGATTTTTTAAGCATACCTACCTTTTCCGGTAGGGATCATGTAGGAGTAACACCGAACCGCAAGCCTTCATTTCTTACTGTACTGCTTATACATAGGTCGATCCGATACTCCAGCGTATTCCAGTCTAAGTAGCAGACCATTCACAGTGAGCTAAATATTTAGATTTCTGTACCCAGATATGTGAAGGCATCCACACGTTCGATATTATACTTGTCTATTGCGATATTATTTTCATTGTCAGATATCTTTTGATGGTCATGTAGTTGGTTTTTGGTTCGCTCGTTTTAAGCCCACCTTTTCGTTCCTTGCGATCAATTTTCCTGGACGCTTTCATTATTCGTAGTCACACGGATCTCCTCCATTCTGCTTATATGTTTATTCCATTCTTTTTTTCTATTTAGTGTCTATTCGAATATACACTGTACATTCAGTTTCTTTTAATGTCTTCACTTCTCTTTCGATCTCTCAGTGTCTTTTCTGTTATTCTTCTCAGTAATGCCGTTTCCAGTAGCTTTGTGTTGTGACTGTGTCGAGTCTTGTTTCAGATTCATTATTGGTCTTACAATGGGTTTATAAATTCTTGGCTTCATCTCGAGTGTTAATGTGTCTGTTTATCCATATAGTGTTATTAAGGAATCCTGCCAGTTTATTTGTTCTTTTTATTTGATCTCTTACTTCTTTGTCTGTATAGCTGAACAGTGAAATTTCAATGCACTTTTTTCCATTACTTATTCAATACTGATGCTATTAATTTCTATTTTACATATGATTCATAGTCATATTAAATTCTTTTGCTCTTATATTGAATCTGTGGACTAGTCTTTGCAGACTAACTTTATCTTGGCTGCATCGTCTGCGCAACAGAGTCTTTTTCCCTCTGTGTTTCCCATTCTTTATCTTCTTTCTTTGTTGACACTTTTGATGCTTTCATCCATGATTAAATTGAACAGCATAGTCTCTTGTCTTATTCTGCTGTCTATTTCTATAGGTTCTATAAGTTGTCAATGTATTCTGACTTTTATTTTGTTGTTTTGGTAGATGTTTTCAATAGTTTTTATGATATTTAGGGGAACTGCTCTATTATATAGAAGATGGATTACATCTTTGAGTCTTACTTTGTCAAATACTAAATAGACTAGTCCACTAAAAACCTTCACCAGTTAAGGAGGGCGTGTTGGATAAGGTGTGCGATAGTATTCACTACGTCTCCTCCACCCACTCAAACGTTATCTATCGTACTTTAGTTTACTATTTTTTTTTTCTTCGCGATTGCAATAAGAGCATTTACAGTATAGTTTCAGTCTTTCTTGCTATGGAGCATCAATTTACTCTTGTTTTTGTCTAGTGTTTGTCTAGTAATAGCTTATTTTAAAAGTTCTTTCTAGAGTAATATTATGCTTGGATATATAAACATTTTAACACTTACTAATAAATTAAATAAAATATAAACAACTTTTTATCCAAATTGGTGGTTTTGCGTTATATTTTTATTCATTCATTACAATGTAGACACCATTAAATCCGATCCTGGACGGAATAGGAAGTTTTTGAGTCAACAATTAAACTCTACTCAAGAAATGTTTATGCTCTCAAAACAAAAATCGTTTTGATGTTAGAACCGTGAAGTGTTGGAAATATTAATTGGGAATTCGAAAATCAGGAAGGGATTTGTTTGAGTAATAGAGGGAGAAGTGGAACTTCGTAATTTAATCCGAAATAAAACTGAGAAGTGGAGTGGAGACGTTCGACGGACGACCTACTTTTAAGTTTTAAGATTATTTTGTATTTTAATAAGGAAGTAACCGACTGTTCGGAAAATTATTAAGGAATTCATAGTTTCCTCGACTTTTTTGTTCTAGTTTAAGAAAAACTGGGAGCGAGAGGGTTATGTTTATCAGTTTCATACATGGTTTAGCAATTTTATGGCTTAAAATATGTCTAGAAGATACAAGAAGTTTTTAATCTTTTTTACTGACACAAAATATGTATTAATCTGCATTTTGATAAACGAGTTAGTTGCTAAATAGGAAGCAGATAAAAAACATGAAACGTTATTTATCATATAAATATAGTAATTTTTAATAGTATACAGAAATCTGAAAATCTTGGACAAATTTATTGATTAAATTCTTACTCCACATATAAATAAAATAATTTTCCTGCTTCTTTATCCTGTCGCTCCTCCTCCTAGTCTTAAAACGCTTTCGCGCTTTAATACCTGTTTCGTTAGTAAGTCTCTCCACTTTTTTGTGTTGGTTGGTTGTTTGCATGTTTGGTGTTCCTTTTATCTTATTTATGTATAGTCTTGATCTGCGTACTTTATATCCTACACATTCATCTTTTTCTTTATTGAAGTTTAGAACTTACCTTTTAATACATGTAATATTGTTCTTAGGCTTCGGATTATGTGGGCATTTATACATTTCCACTTTCTTATTTTCATTATTTTTTCTATGGATTCTTTCTCTGTTGAACATCGAATTTATTCTGTTTATCTAGCAAAACATTTCTGATACACGAATTTCAAGTTTTACTTTGATTTTCGAGAGTCTTATATGCTTTCAATTGGACATGATTCAGGAGAAACTGTTGGCCATGGAATCGTAAGAATTATACTACCGTTCAAGCAAGTAGTAGTGGATCACGAACATTGTTTTTAGTATCATCAGTCTTCAGAATAAAATAATTGGCTGCTTGAACATTGTTATCACGATAGTTCAGTTGTTTTCTGTCCAAAAGCCATGTTTTAATCATTTAAAATAATACAGTGACCTTATATTATCTGGTCAGCCACCAATAACTATCGATAATGTACTATTCGGTTATATAACGTCGTGAAATACTGCCTTAGGTTGTAATTTTCGTAGGAAAAGCGGTTGTTCTTAAGACATAAGCTTCATCCGCAATGAAGAGGTTTTTGAGAAAAACTCGAAACATTGAGGTTTTATTACTACATAACATTACGCATAAACGTCAGCTGAATAGTTTGTGAATGACCAGCAGTACTTTTTTATTATTTTCATTGTCTTATAACCCGAAATTCCAACGGTCGAAAATCTTGTGTATTTCTACGATGCAATTACAAGGCCATCAAATAATGATCTCGTATTTTGTGGATGGATGATGTGTATTTAGAAACTTGTCCATGTTTGATGCAATACCATTTCAGGTGTGGTTTAATACTATTACTACAGATTGAAGGAAACATATAAAATCATATTTAAAACGCAATGTACACAACCCTTTGGATATATCGATGCAGATGAAGTTAACACATAACAAGAAGAGGTAACTAAAGTTTGAACATCTCTTACGAAACATCAATACACTTGTGCGGACAAATATCAAAATCGTATTATTGACATCTGAAGATAAAGCTTATTCAGCAATGTTAAAATAAAAAAGACTTACCAAAATATGACCTGGTCAAACCTGGTTTCTCAGCATATTTGCTAATTACTTTATCTTCTCGTCTTCTTTGTCGACCAAACGTATGTATAAACGACCAGAAACGTCACCACCAAAAGACTACGGGTAACAACACAAATGAAGACACGTCATGGTATAACTGGAAAGACACTTCTACATAGAGAAATAAGCGGGGAAATAAGGAGACACACGCATAGTCGAAGATATTATAAAGAAAAAAAGACTAATGTTGGTCTGTATTTTGTAACTATCACTTCGTATCATAAGTTACCTAAAACTTGTTTCCTCTTTATTGTTGGGTTTCCTGTCAGTGATGTTTTTAAATATACTACCTTAAGAGACATTTTTAAAGAAATCTTATCTCTCTTACAAACACAAAAAATTATATGTTACTGCATATTTGAGCGTATCATGCATACTTTGTGTGGTTTACTTTACTTATCATGAAAACAAAGTAACCACGAGTTTTGCAGCGTTAATCTTATGTTAGTCTGGTACGGTCTGACAGACCCAAAGGTTTATATCATATATCTCCCTCACACGCTGAATTCTCACTAAGCGCTTGTGCGCCATGTATCTGTCGTTATAGACCAACTCTATTGATTTTTAGTAAATGGTTGGCAGTTTAGTGATTTGCTCCAGTTCTTTTTTTTTTCTGCCCTTTCCTTCTACTAAGGACCATGAAGGGTTTTTCTTCTTTTTTTGCATGACTGAGTTTTCTTCCTCTACCATTAGGTTTTCATTTCAATTAATGTTCTTTTTTTCCTTTCTTGTGGCCATTTGCTAGCCTAGCGAGGTGCACGATAAGTAAGAGGGATAAGGTTCATAGTAGATTTCACCATATTTATGATACCGTGACGACCTTGTAGGTTAACAGGTGGAATTTCCGCTTGTTGTAAATCTTTTTTAATCTGTCTTGTCCATTTTGAATGAAGATGGTGATCTTGAAATTAAAAAGTGAATGTGATGGGTAAGTCTTTGAGGATTGGTACGTTCTACTGACCATAAAACATTATTCTCCGTTTTCCTATGTTGGTAACAATGTCTTCCAAGTATTATTATTATTACCACATACAATTTATGATTGTGTTCAGCAGAATTCTTTATTTTGTTATCGTATAATTTGTTTCAAGTTTTCGTAATGGCTCTTTCTTTACCATATTTAAACATTCGGATGGAAATGGGGCTGACTGTATTAAGGTGACAAACTTTGAAGTTTAAAGATAAGGTTCTGCTTTTGTTTAGGTCTTTGCACATATGGAATGCACCATCTAATTTTAAACATCTACTTTCATTGCGCCAGTTTAATTAGTAATAAGTTTTATTACTTCGGACCCTAGCAGACTCAATTACTGACATTTTTATAAATTGATGGTAAGTTGATTTTTTAGTTTTTTATGCTGTTTTTGTATAAGCAGTGTATTTAGATTCCCTGTAATTTTACAGAACTCATGTGTTAGGAATATTGTTTTCCTACATTTATGGACCGATTTTCGCAATTTTGAATATCATTGTAATTTCCAGTGTATGTAGTATTATATTTTATCAATATAAGCTCAGGTTAAAAGCATGGGAAAGATTCAGAAAATGAAAACTTATTCGAGAAAAATTCCAGTAGAAGAAGAAAACCCAAAAGACAATATTGACTTCAGCGAAGAAACTAATTCAGAAACTGACTGCGATTATAATCTATATTTGGAAAAGTCAAACATACAAAACGGTTGAAGATGCCAGCTGTATCAAGAAAATATGATAAAATTCGTGCTGAAAATATAATTGTTCATTTGTTAAGTGTTAGAGGAAAGTTCGGACAGATGATATGCTACAAGAAACTCTTCTAAGGACTAATGAAACATACCGGGAAAAAGCAGCATCGTATTTAGAAGAAACTAAATATAAGGCAAAAATACAACCATTTTGGAACTTTGTGTGTTATTTGGTCTGCTATATATAGCCGGATTTTGACAAAATGATGTCTCTATATAGATTCAGGTTACTTTTGACAGTACTGATATATGATTATTTAAGAACAGGTATTAATAAATGTTTTGCAAATGTTCTTGTGTGCTGCATATAAAAAAAATGAAAAGAAATTTCCGTAACTCCGGCGGAAGTTTAAATAAAATGTAATTCAAAAACCCTTCCATGTTACTGACCTGTCAAGGTAATAATCACTCAGCACTAATTTAAATTACCACATTGAGACGATAAAACAAAACTTCCGATAAGTGGCCACAAAAAGGCCGAAATGCAACATTCCTGTACGTGAAAGGAGCAGAAACGCCCTTCATTATCATTATTTCCTGCTACCGCATTTCGTTCCATGTTTTCGATTGAAGTGCTAATTATTGTTACCTCATGTGTCGTAATTACGTCATTACGTCATTATTGGCACGCTCGCAGAAAATGCGAGCACCGGTATTGACACCTTTCATTAAATATGATGAAGGTAAAACACCTCAGTGATGATTGGAAGCAGTGTGTCCACAGCATATTAATATATTCGCAAAATATTGTTTTACATAATAAATTCCCAGATTTACCCTTACATAATATAATAAATCCCCGACTTTATGAACACGCATATAATATTGCAAGGCTTATAGTTTAACTTATAGTGGTCATTTAAACGGCTTATATCAGTAAAAGAGTCGATTATTATAACTTGTTAAAACAGAAGAATCACACAGAGCAAAGTAACAATTGTATGCTAGAAAATAATCATTTCTTAAACATTTTTCAATTTTTCATCTTAAAATAAAGGATTTTTTAGGATTTTCCCCTACCGCATTGTATTGGTCATCATCTCACATTAGTTCAATACGTACGTGGTTATTTTAAGATTATTTGAGAAAAAAAAACCTAAAAAAAGCGTCTAAAACTGTCAGTGTTTGGACGCGTTTAAGAGTTCCTCGGAAAAATTTGTATATTTTTAAGCGGTTCTAATATCTTTTTTATTTGATTCCGATCTGTTGTGAAGTGCAAAAGTGTGTTTCAAGATATAAAACAGAGTATTGAGCTGATTTTGTTTGTTTTGCTTTATATTTTAAGTTCCGTTATTCTGTCAACTGTATAAGAATTTCTACTGTAAGTAGAAATTCTTTATATATAAAGAACTACTACTTATTGTTGAACGCCGTGCCTCGGTATGTCCGCGGGCAAAAAGATCCACCAGATCCTGGTGTAGAGGACATTGAATTTACAGATGGGAATGACATAATTATATATACAAATGTTTTGCATAATAATTGTTAACTGTTCTGTGTAACAGAATTAATACCAAAAACTTGCCATCGACTTCAGATAAAACAAATATTCAAAAAAGTCAGGAATTTAATTTATTTAATCGATTTAGTTCTAATGATAATGGTCCGTTTTTTATATTTGTTCAACATATTGATTTACATATAGGCCGTTTGCATTCAATCAAACTTGAAGAAAAACTACTTTCGTTATCTAATTATGATAAAAATATTATTGAAATTGTCAGTGTAGTTAAAAATCATATTCAAATAAAAGTCGATTCAGGTTCTGTTGCTAATAAGTTAGATAAGTAACATTTATTTCGAGAAAAATAAGCTAATAGCATATATTCCAAATTATTTAACAGAAAAAAGGTCTAGTTCGTGGAGTGGATACTACTTTAAGTACGAATGCACTGCTCAATACCTCAATACTATTAAGTCTACTATTCCTATTAAAAAGTTTATAGAATGACTAGTTTGGTTCAAACCAACGGTATATCGAAAGAGTTCCTAGACTAATGGTAATTATAAGCTTTGAGGGTAAATAATTCTCCAGTATATTTACATCAATAAGGTTAGATGCCCGGTTGAAATATATGTTAGTCTAGTTATGTAATGTTTCAATTGTCTTCGGCATGGTTATTTAACAACCCAATGAAGGAAAAATTGGTTGCTTTAATAAATTTATTACATTTTGCATCTATTGTAAAAATAATAACCATAAGTTAATTTTTAAAGAATGCCCCAAATACTTAAAACAAAAGAAAACTAAAGAAGTTATGGCTAACTTAAATATCTTGTTTAAAGAAGCAGAAAAAGCTATCGAAAAGTTATTCCAGTTTAGTTAGAAAAAAACAAATTTGCTTCTTTAACCACGTGTGACAGACTTCTCGTCATTAAAAAGATCTTCTTCTAAACCTTCAAATTCTAGCACTGCTTATAAAAATAGTAATATTCAAAAGCATATATCCTCCCCTACAGTTAGAAGAGGAAAAAGAATAAAGTTAAAATAATAGCAAAAAATGCAAAGTGTGTTTCTTGTTTAATTTGATGATGCTGACAATTAATCTACAAGAAGTGTGATATTTCGTTTTCGACTTAAGAAGATAGCTAGAGTTATAAATAAACGGTCATAAAAAGGATCAGTAAAATCGTGAAGGTGGCTTCACTGTCGGAGTCAGAATTATTTTTTTTAACACCCTTTTTTCGGTAAAATTTGCTATCTTTGTAAGTAGCTTTTTTAGGAGCAGGGGAAGTTTTGATAACGGTAACTACATAAAGTACTTAACGAACCTATAGGCAAAAACCAAAATCCAGGAAATCCTGTGAAGATCCTTGCCTGTGAAGAAGCTACCAACAAGGGTAGCGAAATGTTGAGATGGGCTCACGTCAGGATCGTCAAAAAAGGTATGATCCAAACCTGGATAAAAATTAATTAAAAAATGGTGAGGTTGAAGCTAGATTATGTGACTATGTCTTGTGCGGCTTGCATCCAGTTATTGCTAACACGTTTTAGATCGGTTGTCTGATAATCTGGCGACGAGTCCTGCCCAATTCAATTTTAGCGATGTGATTTTTTTAACGGCGTCTGATGTTTTTGTTCTACCATAGCCCTCTGAGTCACGCGAATCTTATGCACTACCTTTTTTGTGAGCGTTAATGTTTCTGCTTCATAAGTGAGTACAACACACATTGGTCAAAGATTTTTCTTTTGAGGCATATGGGTAGGTCGGATTTAAATACATAGTTTAATTTACCAAACGCTGCCCAGGCTAATCCTATGCGACGTGGGAGCTCATATGCCTGGTTATCTCTGCCCAACCGAATTTCAGGTCTTAAGTACTTATACGATACAGTCTGCACAATATCCCTTCCATCAACAGCAATATTTCGATTTAGCACCAGGTTAGTCATTACTTGCGTCCTGTTCATATTAATGTTTAGTCCGACCTCCAAGGAAGCGTCATATAATTTTCAAATCAAACATTGAATCCCATTGGTAGCGAGTGGATACTTCTCTCCGATCCCGCCTGAGGATAGATCTACTTCAGAAATAGCATACCTGCCCACGCGAGCTCATGGATTTTCCCAGCCTCCCATACCTGGGGAAACCATATCGAAACCTGTATTACCATCGCCATCCTTTTCTCCCTCCACTTCCAAACCAACTCACCAACACGCACTAGCCAAGCGTGGTGTTTTAATGGTATAAAACCCCAAGAGTTACTTTCCATGAAAGACAAAACTACTGAACGGCCCTCGGTCTCAGTTGGCTCCAACACCCCTATAAATACAAGAATTTTGTGTCTTAATGTCCTTTTTATTTTTATTTAGATAAAGTATTAGAATACCCATTGCAAGATCAGAATATATTTTTATAAATATCAGCTACTTTAGTGTCGAATGAGAAGTAAACGTGGATGTCGATATTAATGTAAAAATATATATTACACCCTATATAATTGTTTGCAGATCTCTTGTTATTAAACCCAAAAGAATAAATCTTCAAGTTTCTCGTGTCTTTTGATTAAAACATGAATGAGAATCCATGTGGGCTTAGCACTGGCCACTGATAGGAGCCCTAATATACTTTTATTGCATTTTCATGAATATAGTTTTTGGCGTACAATATGGGACGGTTTATACGTCTACGTGATGAAATATTTGGCTCGAGTATAGAAGTAATAAAGTCCGAGGATCTCGAAATTTAAAACAATCATGACCAAAAACGACTCTCATTTTATTTCGTCTCGTCCCCAAAGGAGAAAGAGCCTCGACATCCAGCCGACACGATAAAATTTCAATAACGCAATTTGTCTCTAGTCCACGTCCAGCCCTAGATCAGCATCAGGATAAAACGTCACAGGCGACGGTGGCGCACATCCCGTACTCTACGGTTGGCTGGCTGCACCATTTCTGGCCGACAGATGGCCAGTCCAATATTTTACCATCGCTTCGTTGCCAGACGAAATACGGTCCAGCCGAATGTGTCACAAATCTCAAATCTAATTTAGGAAAAAAATACAATTGTGTTGTTTGGAATAGTTCAATTTTAGCCAGGTTGGATTCCAGACAAAAAACGAAACAAATGTGTAGAAGCAACGGAAAGGCAATTATTTAATACATATTAAACTTGTCTTTAGCATTAGAGATCTTTAAATAGGTGATAGCATTTTTGTCTTGCACTTAGTTCTGCGAAACGTGAAAGAGTTTATGTTGAGAGAAATGATTAGAGTGTTATTAATGTTTACGAAAAAATTGGCGAACAATTTTACCCAACGAAACATATTAATAGAAAACTGATGGGCTCTAGCGTTTCTGGTGTTTTAATATCTTTTAGAATAAAATACTACTTAAAATGTTTCATTTTTTTTCTGCTTTAACTAATCATATTGTCTCATTTCTCCACATCGCCTAACTATTGATGACTAGTCTCGGGCTATTCTAACTGTTCAATTTACCCTTTATTAGTGTGTCTCTTCTTTTCTTTCTTTCTATCTTCCACCCACTCTATTATGTTGACTATCTTGCACGAACTTCTGATCTCATTACTCCTTGTTCTACGAATCAATGTTATTCTTCGTAGGATTCTCGCTTTATTTGTTTAAAATATCTTCTTGTTTTGATCCAATTTTCAAGTGTTTGTTTCTCAAAACTATGTCATTAAGACATCCTGCTATTTTGTTTCCTCTTCTCCTTTTTTCTACGTTTATTACCATCTTGCACAGTCGACAGTAATTATTTGTGGGTTTTTGAAGTCGCTGAACACGAATAATTCGGTGATAAATGACCTCAGAATACCTCTTGTAACTTTACAAAAAACTTCAAAAAATTATTCTCAAACTTAAGTTTTTTAAGGAATTGAACAAAAAAAAAAACAAGTATATAGTTATAATGCTTAATAATAATGAAAATTTTCGATGATCTACTCATAGAGAACATAGGTTAAAAAATTCTAGTGAACAAACGAATACAAAAAATCTAACACACTTTTTATGGAAGAACATCACAACCGTCTTTACACAGGACTAGTCAAGTTATTTATCCAAATATCAAAATAAGAATTATCAAAACATTATACGATAGAGTCCATAACACCTGCTCCAAAGAAAATACATTTCAGGAAGAAAAAAATCTGCTAACAAAGGTTAAACAAAACATGATTATCTACTGTTATTTAGAAACAAGAATACACTGAGATCTATTTTTTTCCAAAATCAAAAATACATTGTCAATAAAACAATTTTTATGTGGGAAAACCCACAAAGTTGTGTTACTCTGTTCCTATTCTTTTTTTCTTTTTCTCTACTCTCCTGACAGAAAAAGAATTATCCTGTCCACCTATGTCGTACCTATCGATATGATAGGTACACTATATGGTATAACAGTTTTGAATCCGTTTTATTAGAACCTTAAAATTGCATAAATGCTACTTAATCTATTGTCTATTACATAGCTTATTTCATAGTCTATTAGGTCGCATCATATTTTTGCTTATAATTATAAGAAATCAAAAAGTATTTAATTTGCCAAATAAGGCCACAAAAAGTTGGGAACCGATCTATTGTTTTGCAATTTATTTTGTTTTCCTGTCGTGGATATCTGGTTGTTTTGATCTCAAGAGGTGGCGGCGGTGATTGTTATAAGGCGGTCAGTCACCAGCTACCCGTCACATGAAGTAATCTCGATACCATCGGCTGTCAAACGAGTCCTCGCGCCTAATACCGTCACACACAGCATACATCGACCACCACTCACCACACCCAACACCTAAAACCAACAGAGAAACAAGAGAGAATGCATCATAAATCTAATTAGGTGACCCCGCAAACGAAATAGCCTGTCAGGTCCCGGTAATAAATAATACTCATCACGGCTAAAACACCTGGTCTAAAACAAACTAACAGGGCAATGAGAAACAGCGGCGGGATTTATGGAGATCGGATGCAGAAGGGGTTTTCCAACCTTTTCGAGGAATGTTGTAATCGTTTTTAGCGTCTCTTTTTACCATTTTTTACAGACGTAATCAAATATTTAGTTTATGGAAATTGCTTTACTAAATTCTGAAGATTTATTAAAAATGTTACGTAATATTAAGGGTCTGTTCATACTATCTATCTGCTATAACAATACGGTCACAGTTTAATCAAATATTCTTACATGAGAATCAAATCAGAACATTCTCGTTCTTATTTTAATCCTACGTCAATATCAACATGTTTACGTTTATTTGACTGTCTTTATTCTGCGTTTGGTTTTTATTCCTGATGAGTATGTGTGAATTATGAATTTGAATGAAAGTTCTTAGATTAACAGCAGAATTGATCACAGATATACGGAACTAATAGCCAATATATATATATATATATATATATATATATATATATATATATACATATATATATATATATATATATATATATATATATATATATATATATATATATATATATATATACCCTTGTATCCAGATCAATACGCCTTTCCGATGATGCAAGTAGGTCCGCTGAGCTTTCTTGTTTAAAACAAGCCCTCATCCAAAATGGCTACTGCGAAAATCACATCAATAGGAGCATCCACAGACATCAATCTCCCACTCAATCTCAATCCAAAGACTCAGACCCTTATCATACAAAAGCGTTTCTTCCTTACATCAAAGGTGTCACTGACAAAATCGACAAAATTCTTAAACCAAGAGGAATAAAAACAATATTTACCCCCCAACAAAAACTTTCATCTCTTGTCCGATCAATCAAAGACAATATTCCAAATGAACAGCACGGAGTTTATGAAATTCCTTGTGCAGACTGTCCCCGATCCTATATAGGCCAAACAAATCGTAGAATTCAAAATAGGATTTATGAACATTCCATTTCTGTTCGCAATTCCGATTCAATTTCAGCTCTCGGTCAACACCATCTTCATACAGGTCACAAAATTGATTTCGAAAACTCCAGAACCATAGCCCCCATCCGCTTTTATAAACCAAGAATTATCCGAGAAGCCATAGAAATAGAAAAAAGACCAAATTGCCTTAATAAAAGAGATGACGCCATACGGTTACCTTCTACATGGAGACCTCTCATAAACAAAATATCGCCCCCTCCATCTTCGAATCAAAGTCCCACTGTCGGAAATGTTCGCGCCAACTCTCGCACCAATCCCCACCCTAACCCCCACCTAGGCCACGCCACCATCGACGGTATAAATGAACCGTCCCCTGGTCCCAGTCGTAGTAGTGAACTAGTGAGTGAACTAGAAGTGACTAGTGAGTGTAGTAGTGTCTGGGGGCTCGGGAGACTGAGACCTCGGAAGCCCTGAAGAAGACATCAGAGAGGATGTCGAAAGCTCGGCAAAATGTATATCGACACGGTTCAACCCGGAAGACTGGTGAGTTTAATATTAATTTTTATAATAATATTAATCTTAGCTCTAAGTTTAATATATATATATATATATATATATATATATATATATATATATATATATATATATATATATATATATATATAAGGAAGCCAAAACAGCAATTAAAGTATATGAAGGAACAAAATCAATACAAATAAATAGAGGCGTGACATCGCATTGATAACCGATAAAAAAGAAGAATTATTTGAAATTATAAAAGAACTGGACGTAGAAGCTGGAAAGATAGGCCTTAATATGAATTACAGCAAGACCAAAATCATAACAAATACCGATGAAGACATCACAATGAGGATCGGACAAGATGAAATAGAAAAAGTGCAGGATTATATATAGCTGGGTCAAACTATAAAACTTATCAAAGAAAACCAAACAGTAGAGATAAAAAGACGAGTTAGACTGACATGAGCGGCATTTGGCAAACTAGGCTACATTCTTAAAAACAAAAGATATCCACAGCATCTTAAGACCAAAATATATAATCAATGCGTACTCCCTGTTCTCACTTATGGTTCCCAAACGTGGACATTTACAAAAGCAAACATGGACAAAATCATAAAAACCCAAAGAGCAATGGAAAGACAAATGTTGCACATACGACTAATGGATAAAAAGAAACGAGTGGATACGAGAGAAAACATAAGTGAGGGATGTTAGACAAGAAGTTGTAAAATTGAAATGGAGATTTGCCGGACACAATATAAGACAAAAAGAAGACAGATGGAACAAAATTCTTATAAGTTGGAGACCGTGGGAATATAAACAAAGCAGAGGAAGGCTCCAAATGAGATGGGCAGATGATATCAAGAAGCACGTGGACTCTAGGTGGATGACTACAGCGACAGACAGAGAAGAATGGAAAAGGATTGGGGAGGCCTATGTCCAAAGATGGACCGAAGAAGGCTAATTAGATAGATAGATAGTTGTGTGAGTTTATTAAAATTATAAATTATAGAAATATATGAAAATTATTACGAATAATAATATAACATATGTAAAATATAATATTTATAAAAATACCCTTATGTCCAAGATACAAATTTCTGTAATTCGTTTTATAGAGAGCGGCGTATATGTACCAGAATCCCTGCCATTTCTCTCAAAATTTCGTTTCTTCGTTGACACTTTGTTATTTCTAATGAAGAATATATTTAATGTGTCATATCTAATAAATTATATATAAAGTCTGTTAAAAAATTAATGTTAAGGTTTTAAAACGTTTGAATACCATTTGTTAAATGAAGCAAAAAAGTCTCTTTTAAAAAAAATTTTGGTATCTGTACTAAGTAAAAATGTTGTGTGAGAACAAAAGGTGAATATAAAACCGTCATAAATCCAGACCCCATGCACTCTCAAGAAATCCGTGGTTAAGTCCGGGGACCCTGAGTACACTGCCCAATAAGTTCCAATTTGGGTAGAACAGGGCACATGGGAGGTTTGCCTTACATTTAGGAGGTATCTTATTCTGGCAGAACAAATGCTCCTACGAGTAAGTCTCCAGATGAGGATGATACGCTAGCCACCGTGTGGGGCTCCAACCCCCCTCCCCCACGGTGATATACGTACACTTGGCGGTTATCCCCGTGGAGATGGCCCAGAGAACCAGTGAACGCACGTAGGAATAAGGTCCCGACCTTATTCTTGCCGTCGATTTAGTATGACTAATGATCTCGTCTCACTTCTGGCAGCTCATATACCGACCACTGACACCCCAAACGACAGCCAGTTTACTGTAGTTACATTCATTAAAGTAAGACAAATCGCGTCCTGATGCATAGGGACCAGGATCCTAGCAGTATTCTCTTCATCCATTGATAAAGGTGTTTCTCTAATGTTATCTTTAAATTTAATAACTACATCTTGGTTATGTAGTTCCACTCCATCTACAATAATATCTAATTCAAATATTGTTAACAAATCTTCACATATTTACACAATAAAAATATAAAGGTAACCAGTAAGTAGACCTCGGTCGTGGACATCGCTTCAATTCATTGGAATCTTGATGACTCCAATTAAAGTCATGCAGCCTAATAAAGCATAGTAAGGTAGCTTGGATAGAACTTACCGTTGCTATGAGGAAGTTCGATGTCTCCTTGATAAAAAAGCTCTTGGTATACCGGGGTCCAATAAGAGATATATGAGGTGTTTTCGGAGAGCTTATATATAGCAGGTCTGCCGAAGTCCAGAGATCTTGTGTATACTAGTTAATGGAAGATAATAAGTCAATTGGATGCAGTACGACCGGTGTAAAACAGATGACTGTTAATGAAGAACAAAAACAAATGTGTCTTCGTTGACAAATGTAGGAGAAGTTCGTAAATTTCAATCTAACTATTCAGAGAAGCTCCCTCGTGAGTTCAAATTGTCATGATGTTAGTCAACTTTTATAGTGCAATTTGCAAATGGCATAACTTCGTCAACAACTTTAGCGGTTATACACCTTTAAAAAAAATCGTAACTAATCTTTTTTGAAAACGATTTTCGGAGTGAAAATAGAAACAACAATTTTTTTAGTAATTTGTATTTATCATTACAATCAATTGTGTCTTAATCACATATAATCAACATATTTACCTTGGTTTGACACAAGAAAAAAGTTCAAGAACTGAAATTAATATTTAGTATTGAAAATGCCATAAAATATTTTGTGTTAACCTGTGAATATCCAGGAATCATTATTCTTCATATTTTTTTGAAAATATACTGCTAAAAGTTCCTACTGCGCCAATGACGGAGAGAACAGAACCGTATGTTGGACCTCCCGCCTGTCACATTCCACCGGGAAAGGGAAAGATAACAAATAAAAGTGACTTCTAGAAGAATCAATCATATCAATTCTATCATTAATACGTCCCCCAGGTGGTTGAACATTTTTCTTAATGCAATTTATTTGTATAATGTTCCTATTTATTACAAGTGAATTTTTTCTTGTACCGTATGCGCTTATTGACTGTGATTGTTTCTCGACTCAGCTTAAAAATGAATTAAAGAAATACGAGGGAGATTGTTTTACTTTCAAGAAAAACAAATTTATAGAAAGTATTTTATTTTATTATTAATTGAAGATCTAGGGGAAAGGGATAAAAAACAAAGTGAACATTTACGATTTATTGGAAGATACTGACAGTTCGACCCATAAAATGAAAAAACAGAGTCGTGTATCATACATTAAAAACTATTAAAATTGCATTATATTCGACGAAAATGGATGAATGAAAATATATGATACAATCAAATAGTTGAAAACCAAAAAAGTTCTTAACATGGGCAAAGAGTGTATAGGTGATGAGGGTGAAAAATTATTTAAAGATTCCCCTACACATTTTATTGTTATTAAAAGAAATAAAAAAAAATAAATCGGAATATAGAAGAACCTGAAACATTTCTGCATCGTTAGTTACCATGGTTCAAGCTACGCTCCATTCAGAAATATATTAAATGAAGCTGGACAAATGAAGCGGCTATCTAGCAGCCGCCCTGTCCAAGTAGCACTTCGGAGCGAAAAAACGAACTGAATACTGCTAGGGCGTTGGACCCTACAGAGCGCAAAAGTTGGGCAATGGGATGGACCGAGGTTTGGTGGTGAGCCGTCGCTTGAGGTGTCGGGATAGCAGCAACGAGCACAGGGCACGATCTAGTTATTACCTCCCTTACATAGAAACACTAACGTGGTCGTCGTTTGAGGTGTCGGTAGTCGGCATGGGGGGCTACCAAAAGCGAGACGAGTCCAAAAGTCGCACTATTCAACGGGTTGCGTCCGTAGTATCCAAGACGAACTTACATGGGACCACTCTGCTTTCGTTCCACATAACTTTCATGCAGGAGGTTTTGCATGTCTTATACGGTCTTCAGGGTTCGCCCTTCAGGGATCACGGGCAGAGACACGTATGGCAACACAGATACTGCGAGCGGGGGAGGGGTGACAGAATATGATAGACTTCCTGCCCTTTATGCACCTACTCTACCCAAACGGTAGCTACCGTGGGTCGCCTGTCTTTATCATCCGAAGAAGGAATCTTTGTTATCCATTTGTGTTGACACGGATTCCTTAATGAGTGTAATGTCCAGATTTTATTGGATTCCCTATGCTTTGAATAAATCCCGCTGCGCATATGCGTCCTGTTAACACGGGATGCACGTGGCAGGTCTGCCCCTAGGCCAGAAGATCGCGTAGTGTTTAAGATCATAGTTAGTTCATACAGCATCGTTAGTCACCAAAAGTCGACAGTTTAGATAAATAGTACTGTGGAAGATATGGTAACACGGCATAGTTTCGTTCATTCTTTCATACTTCATTCTTTATTCTTTCATTTTTGTCTTCATCTACTTCGGTTCATCATATCTTCTACGCAGTCTTATATTTCTAGGGTATTTAAATCTTTTAAGGTGTTATTACTCTGAGTGTGGATTTGCCTAAGGGTCTCTTGCCTACAGAGTTCTCCTTGCATATCCGTTTGATGAGCCGTTCGTTTTGGGCGCTCTGCAAGTGTCCTGTACACTTGAGACTCTGTGCTTTTATCTCGTTGGTTGTATCTGGGAGAACATATATACTTTTGATTTCTTCATGTGTTCTAATTCAATATTGCCTGTTTTGTAATATTAACTATGGGCCCATATATGTTCTTAATAGCGTTGAAAACACATTATAGTTGAGCCGCTGAAAAGATGGAATGATCATGTGAATGGCACGCACTCTTAAATATTCCTCTTCCTATGTTATCACTTTTCCCACGTTTACACCGCTCAACAAAAACGAACTAACAATGTTGCTATAATATATTTATACCGTTTTTTAGAGGTTATTGATGTACATTAATTTTAAACATTTTCACAAAATTCACCAGCCGGCGAAACTGAAACACAAATCATGATACATAAAACATTTAAGTTATAGTATCATAACACAAATAATGACGGTGTAAACAGTTTCCCATAAGGTCTAGTTTCGAGCGCCTGTCGATGCCTGCATTAAGTGATCATGCGACCTTGGATTCCATGTTTTCAGCGGCCAGGGTATAGTAGTACTTTGTTTTGTTTCGTCCAAGTTTCTGAGCTATATCTTACGACTGGTCTAGTCACTGTTCTATATATTTATATTTTCGATGTTCTGGATAGCATATTTGATTTCATATACCATGTGGTCTATAAGAGTAGAAACCTCTGTTGCCTTTTTGTATTCAAGCCCATATTGGCCTGCTCAAATCATTGTCGTGAGTTGTAATGGCACTCAAATACTGGAGTTCTTCAAACATTCAAAATTTGTGCGTTTAAATTTATATTTTGTCCTATTCTGTCTTCGCCTGCCATACAGCTGGTGTGCATATATGTCTTGTCTTCTCTTCATTTATTTTATTCTATTTGTACAAACATTTCCTTTTTGGGGTACTACTGACTAGAGTGTGTATGTCGTCAGCGTATGCCAGAATCACATTCAACACCCGTTGCGTCGCCTTGTTTTTAAACCACTGGTAATATGTATACTGTCCGTGGTATGTTTTCCTACTTCGACCTTAGCCGTTGAATTTTCAATACATATTTTAGTTAAATTAATAATCTTATTTGGTACCCCTATACTTTCCATGACCATCCACACACAAACCCTTACGATGCTGTCATAAGCTTGTCGGAAATTTATAAACAACTGTGCACATCTTTATCAAATTCTCAACCATTTTCTAGCAGTTGTCTTCTAGTGAAAATCTGATACACTGTTGATTTTCCCGGACGAAAACCGCACTGGTAGTTTCCAAGAATAGTAGCTTGTCTATTATGTTTCGCAGTTTGCTACGCATGCAATGATTCCATACAGCTCTTGTCACTTTTTTATGTAAATGTAAATAATTATACTTGCATTCCATTCCTTCGGCAGTTTTTCAGATTCTCATATATTTCCCACCAAGGATTTTTTTCCCACCAAGGATTTTATCGCCTCATGCAGCTGTTATACACGATCTTTTATGAGTTCAGCATTTATATTTTTACTCATTATCTTCTTCTTGTAGTGCCTATCCGTTTCGCATGTTGGCAACACGACCATCATGGCAATCTGTGTTTTGCAAACTGCTGCTCTGAAAAGATATGTGGTTCTTGTGTTGAACCACGTACGTAGGTTTTTCAGCCAGTAAATCTTTCGCCTTCCTGGTCCTCGTTTTACTTCTACTTTTTCTTGTAGAATTAATTGGAGCAACCCATATCTTTCGCTGTTCCTCATCATGTGACCGAGGTATTCGATTTTGGTTGCTTTTATTGTGGTTAACAACTCTTTTTCTTTTTTGCGTTCTTAATAAGACGTCCTGATTAATAACGTGGTCGGTATAGGATATCTTCAGGATTCGACGAACAAGCCACATTTCGAAAGCCTCAATTTGCTTGCAGATAGCGTCTTTGAGAGTGTACGACTCAACTCCATACAACAGTATAGGAAAGATATGTATAATATTGTAGTAACCTGATTTTTATGGGGGTACTGATAAATCATGACATTTGCATATCTTAGCCATTTTTTGAAATGCAAATATTGCTTTCTCTATCGTACATTTTATTTCTAGGGAATGGTCCCAAATTTCGTTGACGTTCGTACTAAGGTAGGTGTATGTTTTTACTCTTTCTATTTGTTGACAATTCACACTGATTCTTTTAATTCTTTACTCATAATAGGTTGTTCAAATATTTCTTTCCTGTTTTTAAAATATCTGACGCAGACGTATATCTTGGCTGTCCAATCTTAGGGAATGGACTGGTCTAACCTCAACTGATCTATTTCAAGCTACTGTGAATAGAATAGGAGGGGTCAATGTTGTCGCCAACATCACTAGAAGATAGGCACCTTTAGCTAAAGATAGTTAGTTTGAACACGAAAATATTTTATATAGTCATCATAATAATCATCATCTGCGGTGCTACGACAACGTTGTGCCTCGACCGTCCTAAACTTTTTTCTCTTATTCCTTGCTGCTTGATTACAGTTAGTAACACCGATCTTCCTGGCATCCTCATCTACATTATCTCTCCTGCTTAACCTTGATCTATGGCCGATCGAATACGTGGTGTAGGATAGCTTTCACTTGCTCTGGTAACATATCCTGCTCGTTAAAGGTACCTAACTTTTATTGCAGTGATTATATATCTCTGGCCTTAGTTATTTTTTTTTGTTTATTATATAGCTGAAAGTTATATCGACCAGTCCAGATTCCATGCTCATTCATTGAGCGTGGTATTTTTAGGAGCACTTTAGGATGACCACGATCGTGGTTTTCTTGTTAAAGTTAGACTCTTGGTTTTTAAGTTGCCTGCTTAGTCTATAAAAATTTTATTTATGACTTATGCTTCGGTTTATCTCTTCCGATATTATGTTTGTGGTTGGTGTTTATGCTTTCATTAATAGAGAACTATTGAACAACTTCGAAATTATTGTAGTCAATTTTATATGGTGGATTTGTTATTATTATCAATTTAAGTGTCTCAACATGAAAGATATATAAGAACAATAATAATGACTAAAAACCTATTCGGTCAAAACCTATACTTATGTGATTTTTTCTTTTATGTTTCAGTTGTAACATAAATTTTTCCTTTTAAGCTTGATGTCAAACTGTGTTTTTTCGTGACTAAATTATTGTCATATTTCGAAACTTTATCATCAGCCCTCGTAACAGAAATGAATTGCAGTGGGAAATTAAACCGAGCGGGTCTTTTATGCTGCATGCACTTTATGATTTGTCGTTCTACGGCCGGGCCATATTTTGTTGTAAAATTAATGAAAGAAGCTTCCTCGTCTTGCAGAAAATGAATGTTATTGAACTCTTGAGAAAATTACCACAACTGTTAAACAAAGCAACTCGTAGGTAAGATTTAGTGGTGTGTAGTGTTTAAAATTCTGCAAACTGTAAAAGATACTCATAAAAATGCCATAAAAAGTAATAATTGTGATTTTTAAAGCGGGAACACATTCTGTTTATCAGATGCATAATAATAACTAAGAAATAATTAGTTTTTATTCATGCGTTTCTTTTACAAATTATTTACGGTCCATATTTCAAATGATGAAAATGAGGATAACCGGTACCCAACTTTGTTTGTTTTTCTTAACATTCCTTTGTGAGGCTTAAGTCACAAATCATCATGGCAGTAAATACATCTTTCAATGACTCTTGATCCATTCTGAAGCAAACGGCGTCCCAGCAAATAAATGATATGGTGCGCAATTTTTTCTATCGTTTTGTTTTATTGGTGTATATTGAGCGAAGATGTAGGTGTTTGTCCTTACACCTTTGTCCTGATGGCTTTGTTTCACGCACCAGTAATAGGTCGCTGGTTTTTTCGCTTGGGGAACAAGGTTTTTCCTTAGGGAAATAGGTTCACTTTATATATATATTTCTTTGAAGGACCACCCAGAAAACTGGGAAAAATGAAGATTCGAAAAGAACGTTTAAACAAATATATTTAAACAAATACAATGTATTTTAAACGCCGATAACTTGCATATGATACACACTTGTCGGTGATACAATATTGACACGAACTTATTAATATACCGACTGGTTTAAAACACTAATATGCCGCTGGGGCGAGTAGAGCCTGACGCTCCTTCAGTGCTGGAATTTGAACTGATACTGATCCACTCTCTCCCCTCAATCACAAACATTCCGAAATCTCCCCCCTGACCCCTCGACGTATTAAAAGATATGTTTATTTTTCAAATACCTTTAACTTTCAAATCATTGATAAAAACTACCTGATAAGGGTATTTGTCTCAACTTGCGGAATTTTGGAATGCGATAGAGGGTAATTTGGAAAATACTAATCCTTTTATTGTTACGATTCTATGAAGGTTTTAGAAACTTGTGTAGAAAGTTATTTAAATGCAAGATAACGGCGCTTTACAGATTATTAGTTAGTACAAAGGAATTTTATATATCTAAACTAATATACAGTATTGTTGTTACGCAACATATATTTTATAATAATAAAGCTTCAATAAGATTGATTGTTAATTTTATCTAAAATAATGCTATAATTAATTATGCTTAAGTGACTACTCAATATTCAAATATTTGTCGGCAGTTCGACAACTGCCTACGAAGCAATCTCGCAAGGGCGATTCGACTGACCAATAAAGAAAACAAGCTGCAAGTAGGTAGACTGTATGCTGAAGAGCCTTGTAATATATGCACCATTACTGAAGCCTATAGTGTCACCATAGATATCGCCAGAGGTTATCCGCAGGTGCCTTGTAGAATCTGATTATGGATGGGTTGACAGTAGAGACGACAGTGGGCATCATGTCGTCGGGTTTTGCGGACTACCTGATCATCTAATCCCACGGAAAATTTAATTACACAGAGATATATTGCAACAGGCTCTTACTATAGTTACAGAATTGGACTTTAAATGTATGGTATAAAAAAGTTCCCAAAAGTTCAAAATCCTGAAATTTACTAGAAGAAATTTAGAGGGATAAAGTCCTCTAAACCTGAGGTTTAAAAGTCTAAATCTGGTGAACGAATAACCAAAAGGCTGGTGAATACTTTGATGGTAGCAAGGCCCACTATGAAAAAATGTGGAGTTTAACACCAGACATGTTATATTGGATTTGTAATATGGTGGTAAAACCAACAATATCATATGTACCAGTGGTAAACTAACCAAAAGTGCAGCAAAAAGTGTCATCCTTAAATTTAGCAAAGTACAAAAACTTGCTTGCTGGAGATAACGGAGGCTTTGAGGGCACTATAAGACCAGCTATGGGGGCTCCACTCGACCTCTCATCTGTGCACATCATTTTAAGGGGGAGTACCCAGATACAGACCCAAAAGAACCTGTCCAAGGGAGGTATGGGGCAGAGGAAATACACAACCCAGGTTGCTGGGTTACACTTTGTACACAGATGGGTTTCAAACTGCAGAAAAGTCTGGTGTAGAAATCTACAATGGTAGTTTGATATAGGCCCTTAACCATGACTTTTAACCGGAAAGGTCACATTTAATAACACAAATAGAAAGGTCTTGTCTCACAGATGATTGTATATATTCCCTATGTATTTTTGTCATTTTAATGAAAGATATTAATATTAAAAGATGATAAAAAAGAGATGATAAAAAAGAAAAAACTCGAATGTTTGGGGCATATAATGAGAGGAAGCAGATACAGGATAATGCAGTTGATACTCAACGGAAACATTGACGGAAAAAGAGGAATTGGTAGGAAGAAATACTCATGGCTCCGAAACCTTCGTCAATGGAATGGCTTATTAGCAGATGAATTATTATATGCCGCGCAAGATCGAGAACGATATCGGCAAATCGTCATGGAAGCTACCCACGCCTAAAAGTTGGTCACGTTACTCAAAGAAGAAAAAGAATAATATTAATTAATTAAAAAAAGACAGAAGTAACTGTTTGGGTAAAAAAAAATTGAAACTTTTTAGAAGATTGTGTAAAACTATAAAAAACTAAAAGTTAAACTATGTTTCTATGAGTAGTCGATAACTATTAAATTAAAAAAGGCAACTATACAGGGTGTTTCAAAAAAAGGTAACCCCGTCTCTAGGGTAGGTAAAAAACTGAAAAATAATTGGGGTTTGCTTAGTAAAAAATTTTTGTAACGCCATCCGTTTTCAAGATACAGGGCGTTGAAGAAAAAAAAATTTACGCATTTTTTACGATTTTGCCGAAACTACTAGCAACATTGCAATGGAATTTTATACGAATATGTTTTGGGAGCTGATACATCCCATGAATTTGTTTTTATATCTGATTCTCATAGAGGGCGCTAGTTACACGTATCGTACTAAGTATTTGTCAATATAACTCTTTTAAGAGTATAATTATTAATCAAAATTTCAAGTAAACTTAAACATCATTCAATTTTACACGAAAAAGGTACTCTTGGTAAAACTCGATACTGTGTACCGTTTTCGGAATATTTTGATTTGAAAATTATGAAGTAATAATTGATGCTGGTATAAAATAGTTAGTAATTAAACAAAACTCACAAGAAGAAAATTAAATTAATGACTAAGAACATAAAATAAAATTCAATTATAGTAAGTGTTCAAAATGCCCTCCGTTTTCGCGAATACACAAGTCTATTCTTTTTTCTAAAGATTCCATTAACCTTCTAAACGGTAGGGGATCAGCTATGATGTCATTAAATTGCCGTTGAATTCTTTCTTCCAATTCTTGGCATGAATTTACCTCTGTAGAATAGACTTTTTCCTTAATATACGACCAAACTGCGTAGTCCAAAGGGTTAAAATCGCATTACCGAGGAGGCCAATGAATCGGAGCTTCTGCACCTCTACCAACCCATCGATTCGGAAAATGATTACTCAACCAATTACGACACCTTCTATCAAAGTGTGGTGGAGCTCCATCGTGCATAAAAAATAAAGATCTTCACTCGTTTAGCGTTAAATCTTCTAATATCTCGATATGATATGATAACCTAATAATTTGTTACCTAAAGTTGCTGCCCAAACATTAACTTTAAATGAGTGTTGGTAATTTGATACCCTTTTGACTCGTGGATTCTCATCACACCAGTAGGGTGCATTATGGGAGTTAAACATACCTTGTCGCGTAAAGGTGGCCTCGTCCGTAAAAAGAAGGCATTTTAAAAAATTTGGATTGTGGGCTGTCCTTTGTTGCAATGTTTCACAAAAATCCACTCTAACCGGTAGATCATCTGGCAAGAGCTCTTGGACTTGTCTGTAATGATAAGGATGTAATTGCTGTTCTTTCAGTATCCGCCAAGTACTTGAAGAAGAAGTATTTGTTTGTCTTACTATATTCCTTACGCTAAATGTTGGATCTTGATCAAGTAAATTTAAAATATTATTTTCTTTATTAATTGTTCTTGTTGTTCTTGGTCTACCAGAATTTATTTTATTTGGTCTCACATTCCCAGTTTCTCGACAACGTCGTTTAACGGCTCTAAATGTTTTTTTACTTGGTAAGTTTCTTCTAGGAAACTTTTCTGCATAACGTGTCACAGCTGCACTAGAACATCCTAAACATTCGCCCAAGGTTAATAACATGTCAGTGTATTCAACATTTGAGTACATTTTGATTTGATTTTACAAATAACAAGGTTTCAAAACTCTAATTATTGTTGATTTATCGTCATAACAAACAATAAATGTCAGATTTCCATGGCACACTTGGAGAAAATAGAGGTATACCTATTAGAACTTTATCATTACTACCAGCATCAATTATTACTTCATAATTTTCAAATCAAAATATTCCGAAAACCGTACACAGTATCGAGTTTTACCAAGAGTAGCTTTTTCGTGTAAAATTGAATGATGTTTAAGTTTACTTGAAATTTTGATTAATAATTATACTCTTAAAAAAGTTATATTGACTAATACTTAGTACGATCCGTGTAACTAGCGCCCTCTATGAGAATCAGATATAAAAATAAATTCATGGGATGTATCAGCTCCCAAAACATATTCGTATAAAATTTCATAACAATGTTGCCAGTAGTTTCGGCAAAATCGTAAAAAATGCGTAAATTTTTTTTTTCTTCGACGCCCTGTATCTTGAAAACGGATGGCGTTACAAAAATTTTTTACTAAGCAAACCCCAATTATTTTTCAGTTTTTTACCTACCCTAGAGACGGGGTTACCTTTTTTTGAAACACCCTGTATGTAAAATGTATAAAAAAAAATTAAGTTTACGGTCTGCAGCAATCGGTGACTTTCCTCATGTTTATGTTTCCTCGTTTAGTACAGGAATTTTCATTATTGTTGTCTTTTCTTGTACAAGACTTCAGTTTGATACCATCTAAGTATATTTTTACCATACATATATGTAGTTTTTTTATCTTCTGAATATTCGTGGTCGACAATTGAAATATCTTCGTTGTCATCGATATTCGCTCATTCAATGAAACAGCATCTATATCACTAGCATCAATCTCATAACATTTTCTTTAAAATTTCTATATTTTTAGCTGGAATTTGTTTAAATAAAAAGGATGATGGACCTAATGATAATTTACATCGATTTCATTCTTTCTTTATGATAAACATCACTATGTACATTACAATACAGAAATATTACTAATTTATTAACCATCCAGTGTTCCCATTGTTTGACTTTACCTTGTAATAAATAATATTTCTTGTTAAATTTCTGTAAATTAGTAGAAGTTTGTAATCAATCATTATTAATTGATCATTGTTTTGTAGTTCACCCGTGTGGTAATCAACTTACGTCCTATTTTCCCTTTTTCCCATCAAACATTAAAGCAATTAATTGTTATGACAACAATTTTTACCACCTCAACTAATTACTGAGTTACTCCGCTTTGACACTCGCACATTTCAGATTTGACTGGGAAAGTTCCAGTTACTATTGTGTTTCTTTTCATCCATAGCAAAGTAGAGGAAATTGAAGATAATAATGGCAATTTAGATAAAAAGTACGAGATATGGAAACGAAATGGTCGGTGTGTAAAGTCCATTAGTTCTGTCTTAATGGGTAAATGTGTGACTCGGTTTTTTCTTTGTAAAGTTTCACGCTGGTAATTTAGCGCAAATGGCTTTTTAAAAGAGAGGTTCACGTAAACAAAGTAGTTTAGAAAGTCTTGAATCCGTGTATTGTTACTGTTTTTATAACGTAGTTATATAATTTAACCCTTAAGTATTGACATGCAACATTAGTAGTTTAGTTAATCTACGGAAATGTGCTCTGTTTAAAGTACATATATTAACGTATAACATATTTTACGTATTGCCATCAATATGTTACAAGATTAATTAATGTATAATATTCATACTGCGTTAAAATCTCGGGTAGAGTCTTTGAGACGTAACCCAAAAAACGTAGTATACATTTTATACAGAATTGACGATCCGTTTTCTTTTGAAGATAACATTATATTTAGATAAGATTCACATCTCTTGCGATAATGTATTTTTGCAATTTTGCGCTAACGTTCTTAGGAAGCTTTTCCTGAGGGTGCTTCAGAATTGAGATCTTTACTTCTTAAGGGGTGTCTAAAAGGTCAGAACTTCGTGCCACAAAAGCGACTTGATCTATTTCCTCACCTTTATACCATCCTCCGGAAACCTTCTTCAGGATGTAAACTGAAATTTATATCTTGGTATACGTTCCTGGTCTCTGGATATTATCTCATTCAAGTACCTCTTCAGATAATTCTAACTGCACTTAATAACTTAGACAGTTCATATACACACAGTTCTTCCTTCGTATAGGTATAGGTCTATAGACAGTTCCTTCTTCATGTATATTTATAGACTATTCTCGTTCTACTATGTCTATAGAGAGTTTCTAGTTCACATACGTCTATAGACATATGTGATTGATAACTTAATATATTCTCTCTTTCTCTCTCTCTCTCTCTCTCTCTCTCTCTCTCTCTCTCTCTCCCTCGCTCTCCAATGGCCCTACATTGCAACACAATGTAACACAACAAACGTTGCAATTGCAACAAACAGGTGAAATTTTATTAGGTAGTTAAGTAGTTAAAAGCGAAGTGACATTTAATACACAAATAAAATTAAATGTAAAACAAAATATTCTCTTAACAAAAATAACAAAAATATCTTTGTTTATAATAAATGTTCAAAATGCTCTCCGTCGACGTCAATACATAATTGCAAGCGAACTTCAATAGAATGACTTACACTAGGTAATATATTTCTGTTAAATCTGATACATTAATTTCTGATTAATATTCTCTCATTTATATTATTCTTTAGTTGTAGCTGGTGTTTTGTAAACATTATATTCTATTTATCCCCAGAAAATAAAATCTAGCTCTAACTCTGAAAATCGTGAAGGTCACCTTTTCGCTCCTTTTTTTCTATATTTACATTATCTTACATATGTTCAACGGTATTACTTAAAAAAATTCCGGCAATTTGTTGTCCAAAAAATGTAGATACATTTTTCTGTTTACTTTATCCTCGAAAAGGAAGGGTCCTATGACATAATTTTTAGGAATTCCTGCCCCAACATTTAACGATCATGTTGTTTAAATGTGGGTAAAAATGTGGTGTAAATTAGAAATAGAGTAATAAGGAAAATTAGTTCTGTTTAAATACCATTCTAGAATGGTATTGTCACAGGCAAGAAATATGCATCATTCTAAATTTGTTTCTTACTAATATGCGGAATCTTAGCGATATTAAGAATTACATATAATTCATTTTCTTCATTTACAATAATATTTGTTCATGTGATGAAAAGGTTGCCAATGTGAGTCCATAATTGTCCATGTGTATATAGGAAATGAGAATACTCACAATCTTAAGTAGATTTTATTGTTTTTAAATTTGGGCTAGCGGTTTCAAGGCTTACAATATATATGCTCCATCATCAGTGCCCAGTACATAAGTCTTTGTATGACCAAAAACTACAACATGAAACAAGCAATGATTAACTAAATCAAAATAAAATATTAATAACTACTAACTAAAAATAAGCAAGCAACTATAAGATTAATTAAGTGAGAGATTGACAAAATCTATAATATGTTTGTATCTCTTACGACAAATGAGAAATTGCACTTCCTTGCACTAATGCCGCAGCCTGTGCATCCAAAAAATAACAGCGTTATACTGTTGGCGTGTTATAACCTCTATTGGTTCTCAAGAAATAGACACGAATATAATATTGAAAAAAAATTTACGATTCTCTAGATTGAGAAACTGTTTTCTTTAATATAAAAATAAGTAAGGACGGTTATCTCAAGTAAACGTGGGAGAATCCCTACTGTATAATCAATCGGGAAACCTATCTAAATACAACACATTATTTGAAGCATCGTTAACAAAATTGTTTACTAACTATATTAGACAAGCATTTGCATTAGCCACATATGTTTGCGGATACATATTACGACGTGACCGTTATAATGGGTTTACAATGACCTTTGACAAAGAGCCCGCCGTTAATTGTAAGGGTTCTCTCCGCAATTAATACGCTTATCGTTATAAATTCGCCGTCGAAGAAGGATTCATGTATAATCTGCATAAGTGGCGGTCACCGTCGTGGACTTTTGGGATTAGACCACGACAGTTGAATTTGCTTTGGTGAAAAGCGTCAAATAGAAACGAGAGATTCACCAAGAATTCATTCATGAGCGCGTAAATACATTTCTAGAGGGACAATAATTATGTTATGTATTAGGAATGTGTATGCACGATACAATAGAAGCTTTAAAAGTATTCTATGTATAAGCTTTATCGCTGTATATATTAGGCCCACTCATCGTATTCAAAGATTTTATATTAAGCCTTTTTATTTTAGCGTAAATAAAAACGTAATTGACTTTAATTATGGTTACATAATATTAATATCGTAACACCTTACTCGTAAAATATTTTCTATCCGTGGCACCATTTCTTTAGTCATCATTTTAGCGCAAGGGCCCGTATCCTAGGGGTTCATTAATAGGCCGCAAGTGACGTCAAAGTACGTTTTATTTGAAATAATTTATTAATAGGTAAGTTTTCTAAATATTGTGATTATAATTTAATACTTTATTAATTTAAATTTATGGTTAAAAAAAAACGTTTGTTTTTAAAATGGTTTTCAATTTTGTCTTGTTTTGGACATGAAGAAAAAAAAAGATCTGTCACCTAAAAAAATTGACAAAATTAAAATTGCATGGAAATCTTTTCCAACGCCAAATTGCTTCCAAAATCTACATTTCCAAGACATTTGTGGCTTAACACCGAACTTAAGGAATAAATGTGGGAGAAAACAAGTTATTACACCACTTAAAAGTACACACAAAGAAACAAAACAATTACAGAAAAGTTTACTGAAACTGGCGTCCAAGTATCAACGCGTACATTGCGTCGAAAAGTATTGGATTTGAGGTTTAAAAGTCGAAGTCTAGCTAGGAAGCCCCTTCTGACAGAAAATCTAAAGACAACACGACTAGCTTGGGCAAAAAAAATACGAGAACTTTATTGTAGAAGACTGTAAAAAGGTTTGATATGTTTATAGATTGTAAAAGATGATTAAAATAAAATTATTTTCGTCCTTTTCTTAATAGGTTTGCTTCAGTGACGAAAGTATATTTGAAATACTAACCAATAAAGCTCAATATATTAAAAGAAGATCTGAAGAAAAGTATTTAACGGAATGTGTTAGGTAAACTAACACTGTGAAATATATAACAAAAATAGTGGTGAGAATAATGCTAATGTACCATTAGCGGTAAGAGACTTGGCAGACTTCAAAAATAGTTAAGGGGATAATGCGACAAGATCGATACATATCAATATTTAAAAATCGCATACTAATATCTCAAGTGCATGAATGGTTTCCTAATGATGAATGTATATCTATGCAAGATGGAGCACCATACCATACTGCTAAATTAGTGAAAAAATTTTTGGTTGAGAATAGTATTCCTCTGTTTAACTGACCGGAAAATTCTCCTGACCTTAATCCCATAAAGAATGTTCGGGAGATTTTGAAACGAGAAATTTCCAAAGAAAAATTCACCAACAAAATTGTTTTGATTGAAAAACTAATTTATCATTTGAACCACAATGACCCTCAAAAAAATATGATTGTGTTATTTATGTTCTAATGTGTTATTGTTTTTTGTTATTAAATATATTATAATTAATGTATTTTACATAAAAAAATTAAATATAAAAATACATTTTTAAACAAGAAGTAGTGGAATAGTTGATTTGTGTAAAAATTCATTCGTGGTTATAATAATTTGACCAGCGACTAACATATAAATATACATATATATATATATATATATATATATATATATATATATATATATATATATATATATAAATTAAGGATCACTCAGAAGAGTGGTGGGTTTTTTCGGTCAAAAGGCGGAGAAAAAAGACAAAGTTGATGGCTACTTCATCTATTTATTGAAGAAGTTTAAGGTCTTTTTAGATGAACTGATGATGCTTTCTGATTAAGAAAGCGAAACGTCTTCAATAAATAGATGAAGTAGCCATCAACTTTGTCTTTTTTCTCCACCTTTTGACCGAAAAAACCCACCACTCTTCTGAGTGATCCTTAATTTATATTGGATTGACGGTCGTACTCCTTATCTCGATATATATACCTATATATATATATATATATATATATATTTGATATCGTTACATATTTTTCAAATAGGCGTCAAGATACGCAATGACCTCAGACGGAAATAATAACACTGGAACAACAGAAAACAAACACTTGGAAATAAGTATTTCTACTTCCTGAATAATATCATGAAAATAAAATATACACAATGATTACTAGACTTGAACCTTCGGTTTATATACAAGAGGTCTGGATGTTCTGGGGCCAAAAAAGGTCCATTGGATTTGAGCGGAGAGCTTACATACAGCAGGTATTCCCGAGGACTTCTAAAATAGTTAACTTTGAAGATATAAAATAAGTTAGTTGGCTGTAGTACGACGGGTGTAGAATAACTCTTCCAAAGAAGAAACAAAACTGACAATAACTCTTCCAAAGAAGAAACAAAACTGACTGTCTTACATATGAGAATTGTAATCTTTCTCTATACTATTCAGGAACCTCTATGTTATTTACACAAATTTTATATTTATGGCAGATAGAATTCCCATAGTAATAAAAATAATATTGCCTCATTAACAGCGATTAAAAAAAAATATACATTTTGTTCTTAGTTAAAGTGTTTATGGTTTGTGAAATTTTAACAAATTAACTAGTTAATATATAATTTTGTTATTGATACCGTGCATCGAAAAAAGGACGCTTCTAAAGGTTTCCGTTGTACAGTTGTCGTCATTAGGTGTAGTAAATTGACTGTTTATTTGTTTCGGAACGATTCCGTTTCTTCTCGGTATGTTTTCTCAGGAATTTCTTTTATAGTAAATCCATTGGTCGGAACAAAGCTGTTGCGGCTGTCGAATTTCCTTAAAGTTTGGCGAAATGGTACCGCGTGTTTACATTAAATTGCGAGCCATTCCACCGTATCATTAACATTTAATGGGAATTATATCGCAACGACAACCATATTTTAGTTTACAAAAGGAACATGTGTTCTTTTGCTCCGGTACAGGTATCCGCAATGTTCAATAGCCCATTCTTCGAATTTAAATGGTCGTTTCAATAATCAGCGGTATTTATGAATGCGTTCGCTGAGATGACCATTTTCGTCGCGCCATCCTCTTAACTACAAGGACGTGCTCAAGACGGTTTTGGTAAGGGGTTAAGACAAGGATCCTAATTGAAATTCCTCATTACTTTCTACAATCCACATAAGAATGATGACATTTGCACGAGCATTTCCCCGTTATCTTTTTTGTTAAGCTCTAATAGCATTCTAGTAAACATAATACGAAGTTTGGAAGATTTAAGGACCAAGATATGACAGTGTTTTAAATATGCAAGCAGAATACTCTATGTAATTGATGCTAAAATTAACTTTATGGATAACAATTTGTGGGTGAATAAGTTTTTAGTGAGTGAGTAAGTAACTTGATTAACTAAGATTATCTATTAATTAGAAGAATTATTTATGGAACGTATTTTATGATTGGTGATATCACATCATTTTACTAAAGTTGTAGCAGTTGTCTTTTAGTCAAGCTTCTTCTTTAGGTACCGTCTCCTCTATGGAGGTTGGTAATCACCACAGCTATTTTCACTTTTGAGAATGCAGCTCTGAACAAGTCGACGGAACTGCAATTATAAGACTTTGTTGAGCCAGGAGATTCGTCTTCTTCCAATACTTCGTTTTCCCTGTATTTTTCCCTGCATTATGGTTTATAGCAACACATATTTATCCCCTCTCATAACGTGGCCGAGATATTGTAACTTTCTTATCTTAATCGTATTCATGATTTCCATTTCCTTTTTCATCTTTCTGAGGACTTCAACATTTGTTGTTCGGTCTACCCAACTTATTTTTAATATTCTTCGGTAGGTCCACATCTCGAATGCTTCAAGCCGATCGCTCACCTCTTTCTTTAACGTCCAGCCCTTCACCCCATACAGCAACACCGAAAACAGGGGATTTAGTCAATCTAGGAGTGTTTAAAGAAGAAAAAAGAACCATCAGAGAAATTTAACGGTGGAGAAAGCAACAGTAGCTTCAATAATGCTTGATAAGAGTTACTCCATTCTTTATGTTGCCATTATGTCAAGAATAAATTATTCTCGTGTGAGTTGCATGATTAGATTATTTAACGAAATACTACCAGACATTCGCAGGTTATGTTGTAGGGGAACACTATTTATCCATAAAAACGTTGATTAGTTTTCTTTTGTCCCGGCAAACAAGGAACGCGCTCTTATAACCGATCACAATTAGTTTCCAAAATTGGAAAATTTCCAGTGATGCGTTAAAAAAATAGTTATCGGTGATTCATACTAGGTTTCTTCCAAGAAGAAGAAGAACCATTACGCTCCTTTGCAATAAACAAAATACTGTAACGATTTTAAATAAAACGAGCGTTTCTATCTGTTCATTTAGAACACAATATTATCTTAAAAACTAAAACTAATCTAGCTCCTCGTATGTAGAAATACTAATTCTAGAATCATCTCGATTACTCCATTTCTATTCGTTACTACGCCGTATGTTCTATATTGCCAAGATCACTATTGATAAGTATTGTTCTGAAGCTATTTTCTTGTGGTATCTTAAAGCAATTAGTATTTTAATGGAAATAAACCACAATTGAAGTTTAAAATAAGTTTATTGACGGTTCACTTTCTACTTCCACATAACAGTTTTTTAACCATGTTTTCTCAAACACTTAATAATGATCCTTGTATCGGCATGTAAGTAATATTTATTTATTTAGATTCAATTTTACTGCACTGTTTTTTCACTTAAGTTTTATTTTGTTTTATTTAATCAATTTTAAAGTAATATTTAATAATCACACACATATAATATTTACATAATTGCTAGATATTATATACCAGACAGCAGCCTAATACGGGTTATTATATTTTTAGAATTTACTTTACTATGTACCGTTGACCTGAAGATGCATAGCAAATTATAGTATGTTTTATTCTTATTTCTTTTTACCTATTTAAACAAATTTGGTTTTTTATTATTTGGTGAAAAATTCTTCTAATAATTTAATTTTATATGACTCGTTTGTATTGACAATTTAGACATATATTATACATTTTAAAGTAGACGACTTTAAAATGATATTGCCAATATTGCTAGGTTGCGTGCCTGGGACGATTTTATTGTAAGATAGTTCATTTGATTACATATTATCAACTTTAACTTGAGAATATCCGTCAGAAAAATTATAGCATGTGATTCTTCTTTAAAAAGACAACCACATGCCATGATGACAGTAAAACTCTTCTGTTAGTAATTTTCTAGTAAATAATGAGGAAAAAACCAGAAAAAAAAACGTCAAGAGACTGGATTAGTAGTCTAAAATATTTCTTAGGAAGTATGCTTCGATCTAAAGCAATAGAGCAGCTTAAGGACTTAAAGACTTATGGACAAAATATGCCAAATTAATATTCTAAGGAGGCCTAATGTGTGACGTAATTAATGTGTAATAAGCTTTTAATGTAATTTTAAATCTTAAATGTTTATTAAGATTTTATTAAATTTAAATGTTTTCCGATTATTTCTCCCGCTCAGTTACCCAAAAACAAGACCGTGTTCTCTTAGAACAGTGCCAGAGCAAGATTTAGGACATTGGCGTGTGTGTGTGATAAAATCCTGTTAGCGGTTGCCATAGCGACATCGTCGCACGAACCCCTTGTAATTCAGTTATATAGACGATGCTGATGTTGGATGATGCTCCATGGCGAGACTATCCGAAACTAACGAATCTGTCGTCACATTTTGTTAAAACACAAGATACGTTCTATTGTTGGACAGTTGGTAATCTGAAAAACAAACAGTTGTCTTGCTAGCCTGGAAAAATTATATTTGAGGCTCATCTTATAAAGAAGATTTGTTTGTTTTTGAAACGTAAAGCAAAGCGACCAAATCTCAAAGCAAACATAGTTTAGGTACTTAATTTATTATCAACTGATTGCATAATTTGCTTATCAATGATCCTCGTGTGAAATTTGTTTTATCTGAACAGTATAACAAAGTGTATATCACATTTATCTGCTTAGGTCTCAGAGAAGAGTAGATGATATTATCTTGTATATAAAATTTTAATATTACGTGATACACCAAGAAACACACCAGTTTAGTGTAAAAAATGAGTTTAGAGATATATTCAGAAGCAAAAATTTAGAATAAACTTTGTAAATGTGAGAGTTACATTTAAATTTCTACAGCTGGAATCTTGCTAAATTAGAATTATGTTTTATTCGATGTTTTTTGATTTTATTGAGCTTTTTCTTAACACGTAACAAATACGGAAACGTTATGGAAAATTGATCTACTTTGGTTACCGGAATAATCGCCAATGTCCTTCAAGGATAAGGCATACTAAAAAGAAACTTTTTTTTATTGCAGCTTTCTTCTGAGTAATAATTTAAACCCAATAATGTCTGTTCTTATATTTTAAATTATATGTTCTTGCTCAGCATACTTCAATGGTATTAGCCATTTATGTGGAATCGTGGTAGCGAATATTAGTTATTGAAACGTCATACAACGAATATATATATATATATATATATATATATATATATATATATATATATATATATATATATATATATATATATATATATATATATATTATATACTTTCTATATAATATACTTACTATATAGTCATACTTTTTCTTTTCCAACCAAAGAAAAATAAATAAAAAAATCCATCGAAATAAAATTTTAAGAAATCATTAGAAACAAAAATGTATATATTAATTTAAGATAAGATTTAGTGTAGATAAGAATAGAAATTTGTTTGGCAAACGACCTGTTTCCGTTGCAAACAAAATTATCAAAAAACCTTTGTTTAGAATTAGAAGACATTTTACCTGTAAGTTAATCTCTTCATTGTTGGTAGAGTCGAGTATTAAATGACCATATTCTAATCTTTTGAAATATGTATAAATGATGTATTGAAAAAAACCAATTTTAAAGTAAGCTATTTAGTTTTCTCTGAAACCGAAATTAGGCTTTTCCAATATCATAGTAAACACAATTTAAGCTTTTTGATTGGACGGTCGTTTTTAAATGGGAATTTGGGAGTCGATGATGAGACAGGAGAAGTCAGTGATATTTTGGTCATCGAAAGGAAACAGTCGTTTTTCTCAAGATAGGGTGTGGATCGTGAGTTTGGATACCGGCGTAACGAAAAGAAGTGAATAGTTTGAAGAAGGAGATAACAAGTAGATTAAAAGAGGTCCTTGTATCTACCGTGGGCATTTTATAAAGGATATGTGAAAGTATTCTTACGGCATCAAGTTGACAAAAGGAGGTCCTGGTGTCATAAATAAGTAGCGGAGTTTGGAGAAGTAAATCAGGTGTTTTTTTGTGTAGTCTGCAGGAGGTTTGCAGACGCGTTCAGAAGGAGCCGAGGTGCCAAAGAGGGGAGATCACATCTTTGAGGAGACTGGACTTTTCTGGGTATGTTCCAACATACAACTCAAAAAGAAAATAAACTGTAAGTGTTTGTACAATTGAATTTTATATCTGTGAAGGATCGTTTCGACATCATGGTCATTAGCATTCAAATTTAAGAACTGAGGTTTTGTTAGGCTAATCAAAAGTTTAAAGTTTTGTGGTTTCTTTTTTTTAAGTAAAGAAAAATTTAAGTAAAATTGGTTTTTCACGTAATATAAATGTATGTAGCTTTATAATCTTATTATCATAATAATTTGATTTATTTTCTTGTATGCTGATTGATAAGATAACGACAGAATTTAATAATTGTTTTATTCGTTCATATAAAATAAAGAAACGTAAATCTTTGTAATATAATATATTTGTATTATTATCCTTTCTTCCCTCCCGATAAAAGACAACTAGAAAATTTTTTGAATCCATCGAACACAGGTAATATAAGAATTATTTTACTTTTGATAACAGATAAGCTATAATTTTTTTATTGGCTCAATAAACTAAGTTTGAACTCAAAATAAACAATCATAACAAATGGCCCCCAACGTGTAAGGCGTAGAAAGTATTTCTAGTTAAAATTTAAACGGATAGAGAAAGAAAGCAGATTGATTGAAAATTTATTTGTTAAAGTTTAAAGTTTAAAGTAAAGGTTAAAGTTTATAATATTTGCTTTTATGACATTACATTTCAAATTTCTCTAGGTACAAATTTTTACATGATATAATTTATGATATTTGATTGATTTTTACAACTGACAAAAGTTTTAAAATTTTATTGCATTTATTTGAATTTATTGCATTTGGGATAAGAGGAAAAGTTTTCGTCTTTGAAACATTACTCGAATTTCATATTTGGCGGGGATATTATTGCACAAATTTCAAAGCTTCACATTTGGCGGGGATAAATAATCTAACGAACATGTCGACCACAAGGAGTCAAAGCAAAACGCAAGAAAGGAAAGAGGATAAGATAGAAGAGGAAACAATTATTGATGAAGGATCGGATAATGAAGGAAATGCGACAATAATGGAGGAAAGAAAAGAAACAGGGATGCTGGAAAAATGAAAGAAGACAAGAAAGAAATAGAAAAACAAATTGAGGATATCAGAAAACAACGAGAGACAGGAGACAGGAGAGAGGTACTCATCCAAAGTCCGGGTGACATAAAAACACAATTTGGCGGGGACGTAAAAAAATTACACCCGGTAATTTTCATCAACAATTTAAAAAAGAAATTACGACATATCGGTAATTTCGAAACAGCAAAGGAAACGATAAGGAACCATCTTAAAGATGAGGCAAGTTTATGGTTTGATAGCAAAGAAGAAGAATTACAAAATTGGCAAACATTTGAACAAAAATTTCTGAATTATTTCTGGGGGAAAATACAACAGATAGAGATAAACAAGGAATTACAAAATGGGAGATACCAGGATAATATGGGTATATCAGAAAAAACATATGCCCTACAACTATACAACAATGCAAGACACTTACATTACAACTATTCGTCCGAACAGCTAGTGGAACTAATAGCCAGACATTTTGAAGATACCTTAGAAGATCACATAACCCTACAAAACTACAAAGATATTGACAGTTTATGTCAATTCTTACAAATACGAGATAACGACATAATAAGATAACGACAGAATTTAATAATTGTTTTATTCGTTCATATAAAATAAAGAAACGTAAATCTTTGTAATATAATATATTTGTATTATTATCCTTTCTTCCCTCCCGATAAAAGACAACTAGAAAATCTTTTGAATCCATCGAACACAGGTAATATAAGAATTATTTTACTCTTTTGATAACAGATAAGCTATAATTTTTTTATTGGCTCAATAAACTAAGTTTGAACTCAAAATAAACAATCATAACAATATATATATATATATATATATATATATATATATATATATATATATATTATATTCGTATTATTATTCATATATCATAATATTATATATATATATATATATATATATATATATATATATATATATATATATATATATATATATATATATAATATTATGATATATGAATAATAAGAAAATGGACAGTGGGAGATTTCTTTTATTGACTCAAATTAAATGGAGCTTTTGCTTTCACACGGAGGAACGTGTGAATGAAGTATCAGGACCCTACGAGATGCACAAATGGAGAAAACCTGTTGATTCCAAATTCAATAGGATTTGTAGGTAAACAAACACAAGTTTGAAGACTCTAGAACTTCTGTTAACAAAAATAATATCGGAATATGACATACAAGAGTCCTACTGATCCCAAATTCCAAAGGGTTCTCCCTTACATCATGAGCACCATATTTATGTACCAAGTTTCACGACGCTTGAACTTCACCTTTAAGAAAATAATCATAATATTATAAGAAGACGAAGATCAATGAACCCCAAATTCAATAGATTTCTTCGTTACACCAAGAAGAACCTACTTACTAAGTTTCAAGATACTAGGACCACTCAATTGAGAAAAAAATGTAAGAATGCGATACAAGAAGGCCTGTTGATCCCAAATGCAACAGGGTACTTTCTTAAACAAAGAAAAACCTCTGGCCAAGTTTTAAGGCTCTAGGGGTTGTAACACATCAAACGATGGACAGTGTTTAAGGTACAAAAATTGAACCGCGTTGCTCAGAATCGGAGAATATGTGGGTATGGTTTTTTGGATAATCTTACTAGCACGTCAAAAATTGAAGAAAGAAAAATTAAGAGATGAAGGTATGGGATATACCCTCTCAAAAAACACTAACACTGTACTGCACTGGGTACATATAGAAGAAAAATAAAAATGATAACAGGTGTTTTCCCCCTGCGTAGGTCACCATCATTGAAATATTCAGCATAGGTGTTGTCTGCCATTGCAGGATAAATACAAAAAAGACAAAAACCATAAAAAAGGTAATAGAGATGTTTTCAACCACTCAAACAAAACAATCGTCCATATGGCGAAAAGCCGGTATCGCTTCACCTAGCAGTACGAGATCTTCAAGAACTTAGGCGAGAATGGTTTAATTTTTGAATCTCAGGCCACATCGACTTTTTTCAATATAAATATTATTCCATTCGACGATTTTAAGATGCAGTTACATTACAGAGAAAGCGTTATTCGGTGTACTTGATTAACATTGTATAAAGTTTCTTATAATCGAAGATTTGTAAGGCATGGATTAATTTGAAAATGCTATATACTTATCTTCAAGAAAACAGCAGCAATATGTGAAGAGGAGACTAAAAGGCCTATACCCAAATTTAACAAGTGTTCTTCCTGTGTACGCAAGTGCTAACGTATATAAGACATATTAAATATATATTTAATGATCATTAGAATTATTCGGATATAAGCCACCATAAATATAAAATTTTTAACTTGAAAACAATTTGTAATCTAATATTGTTCCCAATTTACAATTATACTAACTTAATTCCAGAAAAGTTTCTTTTGTTTCAAATATAAAATCGTTTAAGAAGAAACTCTTAAACAAAGTTAACTGTTTTCAATTTAATTCTATCGCTGGAGGTCGTCATATGCGGTGGCTATTTTTCCGGCCCAACGGTCAAACTGATTGATTATTGAACTTTTACGATCGTTTCCGTCGTTGCAGCTAATTTCACAGCCGTTTCAAAAAGCATTCCAGACGTTCCGCGAGTCCAAGTCTTGGAAAATTCCATCCACTTCGAGTTAAATTCCAGAGTTATGTTATCAATAACCGAGTTGGTAAAGCCAGACTCGATGGAAAAGGGCAAAAAAGATGTAATATCGAAGTTTGAAATTCTTCTTTAAAGAAAATTATTTTGTTGGGAGAAAAGCGAGAGAGAATTATTTTCTTTGAACTTTTATAATGCCCATATTTCAGATTAATTTTTAAGTAAACTACGGTGTGTTTTGGGAACGATTTGTGGAAGTTTGGAAACAATTTTACAAATGTCGTGAAAAGATAAAAGCAAAATAATTATATTGTAAGTGTTCATTTTGTTATGAGAATAAAAATATTGTTGTTGAAGAGAACAAATAATTCTAACCGTTTTATGTTGTAGGTTCTAGACCGAAAGGGTCGTTTGGCTTTATAGATCTTTCCAAACTGTGAACTGGAAGATCTTTAGATCTATGTTTTAGTCCAAAAGCAGTATCCAGTGAAAACTAAGCTTTAAGAGTAATTTTGCGTAGTAAGCGGAAGATTGTATATCTTTTTTTCTTGCAATTAGCCTGGAATACTTTCCAAGTAGTCTGCGCTAAGTTATTCCTTCATATGTATTAAAAGTTTAAAAAGCGAAACCTTTTTTTGTGATTTTAGCGAGAGAACGAAATCCTCTTTTGCTCCATAGTGTCGTGGATTGTGTTGTTTCAAACCTTAGAATCTCCAGTTAGGACGTTTTCAGATCTAGCGACTGTGTTAACCGAAAGGCATTTGCTAAAGCGATCCTCTTTACTTGTATACGTATCGGGAAAATTTTTAGTAATATTTTTAAGCTGCAGAGGGAGGCGTTTTTGTACCTGTTATTCCTATAAAAATGGATTTCGCATTTTAGTCGTTTTGAATATTACCAGTATACAAGACACAGACAACAAGTTGAAAAGAAGATCTTCTTACATTACCAACCGATGAACTTGAAAGTATTATTATATAGGAGAGACAGATTAAAAATATCGGAGAGATTATTAGATATTAGAACTTAACTACGCATTGGAGAAACTAAAGGTGAGGAAATGCTAAGTTTACACCCTTGATACCGCTTCACTCCACGTAAAAAGTGCAAATTGTGTAAATTTGTGTGTATGTGTGTGTGTGTGTGTGTGTGTGTGTGTGTGTGTGTGTGTGTGTGTGTGTGTGTGTGTGTGTGTGTGTGTGTGTGTATTTGAAGTTCAAAGAATAAAGTTTGTCGCATGTTAATTTAATACTTTTGACGAGACTGTATTTTCAGTTAACTCAGTCTAGAAATTATTATTTTTATTGGCTTCGAACACGTCAAGTGTGTGTATTTAAAAGTTCAGTTTTCGTAATAAATTCTTTTTCGGGGTTAGAGTATTCATATGTATCCATAAACGAGCACGTTTTCTTTCTTAAACTACTTCATTCAAGTAGTTTGTTAAAGCGTTATTATTTTTTGAAAGGGAACAAATATTTTGAAAAAACTACACTTCCTCTCCCCAAAAATAAATTGGGGAGAGAGAAATTATTAGGGCTAACCTTTAAAAAGAAATAATACAACTTTTCTTGGTTCAGTCCGTTTTTTATTTCCGAGCAATATGCATTTTGACATAAATATTTCTTTTGTTCGAAGTTCAGTGATGAGACCTGCATAAAATGCGGTAAGCTAAATAATTATTCTTTGACAATTTATCATTAATAAATTAGATTAAAAAGAGTTTCACGGACCATATGTTTCCAATGACGCTCCGCACATTCAATGCCAGGTTCGATACTGTCACTGCCCTTTGTTTTTCCTTTATCGCTTTATTTTGTCGGAAGACGATGGCTGGTTTGGCGATTAGAAAATTGTGAAAATGCACCTGTTTTCGCAAGTATCAGATGTTCTGTACGAATGTCATTGAACTATAATGTGAGTGTTGACAAAGTTATTGACTATTTTTTTACGGTTAATTGCAGACGTATCTATACTTCATCTAATTTACTTACCGTTGCACGTCATCCGCGTCATAGCCCGTGAGGTCACATGATACCAACACGTAATATTTAGGCGGTAGGTGTGTTCTATTTTAGAATCACTTTGCCGAGTACACTGGCATTACAGCCACTAGACATATTTTATTATATACGCATAGAAATAATATTTAAATATTTCTATTAATGTTAACTTAAAGAAATACACAATAATTTGTTTCATTTAATTTGTTTAAATGCATTATAAAGATATCTGCACTTTTCTGTCATCTATCTTCTTAACCATACCCAATGAAGCTGCTGACGTGAGCAACGTGGTCTTTGTTATGCATTGGTGAACGAGAAGTTTTTTATTATCTAATTTGTCAGCTTTTTCGCCACAAGTTTTTAAATCCTATTTGTAGTAATTAGTTATAAAGGAGTTGTTTACTCTCAATTAACAGAAAATAAAATATTTATAGGCTTAAAGTTCTTTAATTGCTTTATACATTTTTTCATTTTTTAAATTGAAATGTGTATCTTTTCCTCGGCCGACTATGTATTTAAACTAGATATAAAGTTTCCCAAAACGATTCAGATTCAGGCTCGTTTTTCCACGCATATCAAGGAAAAAATTTTGTCCACTTATCCACCGAAGCTTACCTTTGTAACATAAACCAACATTAATGCCATCATCTTCTTCGGCTGTTTATTTCATTTCTTTATCATCGTACATATTATCTAATTTATTTTAACGACAAGACGAACACGGTTATCTGAGTTGTTTAATCGTGAAAAATTATTGTCGAAAAAAACTGCTCGAATGTGCGTTAATCGATGAAAAGACGCAAATGAATTCCTAGGAGAAAGGGCTTAAACATCAAACACATATGGAAACCCTATATGAAATAAAAAATTGGTAGAAAATAGGAGATTATGTGACAATAGATAAGAATAAAAACTTTAACCTGGCAGAGCACTAAGATTACATTAAGATTAGAAAGAGCAAGAAAGAAAATAGGAACAAAAGAAACATTAAAGAAAGAAGAAGGTCAACTAAATTTTTTATATATTATAGTTCTAACAAACTTTAAACAGTTTCAGATTTTTTATTAGATATATTATTCCAGTCATTTTCCCCTCCTTGCATCACCGTCGGATAATAACAAATTTGAAGCAAATATCGTCGATGGGCACGTTCTCCAAAAAGATATTACCGACGGACGGCGCACCGATGATCGCTGGCCTGGTGCCAGATTAATATCCCCCCAGCTGATGGCGTGCATGTTGTGCTACGTGAAGAAAACATTTAGGTATCAGCTTTTGGTAAACAATCTCTGACGCTCAAACGTCCCTCCAACTTATTCGGGTCGGGACTATAGTATGACGGACTGTTCGGCAAACTTCTAATATATTCTATACCATTCTTATTTCATTATATTAAACATAAAATGTTAACATTTTGTTGCTCTGGCGGCGTACAAATATTTTTTTTAATTTTTTAAAATTTAACTAAACAATAAACTGTTATATCCATACTGTCATTAAATTTATCAAAACTATATTAGTTTTAATTCTTTTTTAAAACGAAGATTGGATACTGGACTTGAATTACTTTTTCTTCATAGTAAAATAGTTGGAGAAGTCCATTTACGCGGCGAGGAGAGTACTTTATATAGTATGTAAAACTTTGTAAATCGATGTAGTCGCGCTAGTCTACAGTACCGCCTACTGCGCCACTTTTTTTGTTCGCAGTAGTCAATTTATGACCTGGAAATCAGTCTTATGTAACAGAAACCTGTTGATACGTGTTCGCAAGAAGATCCTGAAATGTTATGTGTGGTCTATCCCATTATATGGTTGTGAGACATGGACATAAAAAACCACAATGCTTAACAAATTGGAAGGAAAAGTGGAAGAAAAGAAATTTGGTCGAAAGAAACTTTCATGACTAAGTAATATAAGACAATGCTGTGGTACCACAGTAGAAAAAATATTTTGCGCAGCAGCCGATAAAGAAGGGTTTCAGGAAATTGTGCACATGATGATGGCCAACGTCTGAATACGGACACGGCGCCTAAAGAGGAAGAAGTCAATTTAGATTATATATTTTATAGGAACAAACTATTATAAATCTATTTAGTTGCTATTCGGACAAGCATTTTACTAACTATTCATGTAAAATGCTGGTTCCAATCCTAATTTCTCAGTGTTCCCATCGTGCATTATTTTGTCGTTTACTGGGTACTCTTCTTTGGTATTCTGTCAATGTTTTTCCAGCAATTGATATCTTATTTCTGATTTCTAAATATTCTTTTAGTTTTTGCTGGATCTGCTCTGGTTTCTATGGTATACGCTCTTATTGGTCTTACTCATGATCTGATGGATACCTAAATTCCCATCTAATGTCATATCCTTGTTCGTCCAGATGACATCCCAATACATGAGCTACTTTATTTGCTTGTTTTTCCCCTTTTTAAGGTTTTTGTACCTTAGTATTTATTAAGCCCCTTACACACGTCACTACAAAACCACCCAACTGTCGTGATTGACATAGTTGGGTTCGACAGTTGGTGTACGTAGGCTTGTTATATATGTATATATTATATATTATATATATATATATATATATATATATATATATATATATATATATTATATATTATATATATATATATATATATATATATATATATATATATATATATATATATATATTTCTTCTACTTTTGCTTGAGCGTTCCTCCGTTTTTTCCATTATTAATTTATTTGTTGCATAGTATCTAGATCAGGCATCAAAATCGGTTAAGAATTTTAGAGGAAACTCTTTTTCAAAATTTATTTCCCTCTTATATATATATATATATATATATATATATATATATATATATATATATATATATATATATATATATATTTTAATAATCCCCCATACTATTCCACCCACCGTGTCGTCAATATTGGCACGATGCGGCGAGTGTTTATACAGCGCGATCGAGTTTACCAGTTAGAAGTGGCTATTCACACGATAACCGGTCCGATCACAATACAGTGTCAATAACTGAAATTCTATGGGAAAGGAAATTCAATACTAATTAAATTTATATCCGTTTAATTGATAGTTACTCCTAATATGACTGCAATATCGCCTTTTAATGATTCGAAGAAAACTGGATGCAAAAAACTCTTGAATGCTTTCAGTTCGTTTTTATTTTGTATTATGTCCCTTTGAAATTAATGGAAGATGTAGAAATGATCGTTAACAGGTGCAAGTATTAAGCACTTATAGATGATTATCATCGTAAATGGGAGGTCTCAGCATTTCAATCTTCTACTAAGCGTGACATTAAGATGTCGCAAGTGTAACTATTAATAAAACACATTTTTTAATGTTTCAATCAATATTTTGAATCTTATATTTTACTAAATAGTTCCACTTATTATTGTTATCCATAATAAAATACTGGTGTTGAACAGATGATCATTATAAATGATTAACAAGTAATCGTTTCCTCTTTAACAATTATTTTCTGCACGGCAATGTAATATAATAATCCTTTGTTGGTTCTGTATTTGAAGATTTTGTATTAGTATTTGTCAGTTTTTTATCACGGTGTCATGTGTATTATCTTATCAATTTAAAATGTTTGGTTTAATTTCTCTCTACTATGTTATATTTCTCGTATAATCGCTTCTTAAAGAAATCTGCTGCCCATGAGCACATAGAGGCTTATCTATGGTTGTAGAAAAATTTAGATAGAAAAAATTTACATAAAAATTTTTTCGTGAACAGTTTCTTTTAACATACCTATATACTTAAATATATTTGGCTTGCATATTTTTCAGACCCAAAACTGGAACTATCACTAAAGGAAAAAGGTAGTCAGTAAAATTTTAGCTATGCTTGGTAAATTATTTCTTCTCTTCTTCTTCTTCTTCTTCTTCTTTTTATGTAGACACGACTCTGTCTGTTTTTCAATGTGCCTCTAGTAAGTTGTCGTTCCATCGTTTTCGTGGTCTTCCTACTGTTCGTCTTCCTATGTGGAACCTTCTCTTGCCGTCCTTACTACTCTATTTGTTGTCGTTCGGATTATATGATCGATCCATTCTACTTTTCTATGTCTTACCCAGTTCTTAATGTTTTTCACCTTGCATCTACATTCTGTACATCTGTATATCTGTGCTTCTAGCTCTGTCCCATAGTATCTTACCATCAAGTGTTTTTATGTCTGCTGTTACTAACATCCTTTTTGTCCTGTCTGTGTCAGGTCGTGCTTCTGCCGCGTATGCCATTTTTGGTCTGATGACTGTTTCTTTCTCCATATTGTTTCAATATTTGTCAATTCAATTTGTCTCCCTTTTTGAAGAGTAGGATGCTTGATCTCCATTCTTGAGGAATTCTGTTTTGTTGTATTATTTTTTGGATTTATTTATATTTATTTATTTTGTAGCAGTTAATCTAATAATTTTTTAAGCTTAAAATACCGAGAAGAGATATAATCGGATAAATTGAGAGGTAGATACGCAGAATTCCCTGATCACCTGTTTGAAGAAAAATATTTTTGTTTTGTATATATATATATATATATATATATATATATATATATATATATATATATATATATATATATATATATATATATATACATGCAGCTTTAGAAAAAATAATCTAGTTTTGGGAGGTTAATAAAATTCTCTTATGAGTCATCGAAAAGTATAACCAAACCCAAAATAAATTATATTCCACACGGTCAGTTACACCGGCACAAAGAAATATCTCGTGGGGTTTGTCGTTGCATCCCGAGTTGATCCCACCACGTGAAATACATACAAGGGAAATGGGGGATAATGATGCGAGGGAGAGTTTTGCTCTTTGTAAATTTAATATTTTTTTGAATTCTTTTGACTCTTCGTCCCAGTCGTAATTTATCCTATAATTGGATTTACTGGATTCAATCGACAATTACTGATAAACAGCGTACACATAAGGGTAGATTTTTTAGGGGAGTTACATTGAAAATATTCTTAGTATATTAGCTGCTGAATATATGTTTTTTATTAATATTAATGGCTTTTGATTCACTGCACATAGTAATTATAGTAAGAATGCAAAGTTTTTTTTAAATTTGTTTTTACTTTGTAACTCCCAACAGCATTTTGTTTTTATTTGTTTTCCGTATTCCAGTTTATTTTTGCTGTTTGAATACCGTTTAAATGTAATTTTAGTGATTTATAACCGGAAATTGATTCATTTTCTCGCATATTCTCAGTTCTTTATTGTAGTGAAAAATAACCGTTTATTTTTGTCGTTACAGTATAAAAAGTAGTCCTCATGTGACCTTAATACAGTACTTACTCAAAAGTGTTACAAATTTTTTATCAATAAGCTATTATTTGTAATAAAAATAATTTGACAATAAATTGTAAAAGTGATTTTAAAAAGTTGTGATAAAGTTCCCTATGTATTATAGTATGTTTAAATAAATGTTTATAATGGTTCATTGGATGATACCCGTCGGCGATAGATTACTCGGTTTCAAATAATACACAGGGTCCTCCAATATACAATAACGAAATATCAATAGACTTAAATATTTCACGCTCTGACTATTGCCTCAAAATCTTGCCTCTAATGGCCGCTTGCTATAGAGAGCAACCAAAATATTTAACAGACCTGCTGCTACAATGAGTCCGGGATCCCGGGCCCATATTCACCCTTCATTACTAACAGGCTAATTTTTCGTGAGTAGGTTCAGTTTGATAAGACGCCCAACTTTTGCCCTTACAAAAATTTGCATTTGTTGTAGAAAACAGAGATAGCAGGAAAGCACTTTTTAGTTTGCAAGTTCTAATACAGAGAGCCAGGGATGTCAACTGCGATGTGTATGCATGTTTCATTGATTTCGAGAAGGCATTCGATAAAGTTTCACATGGAAAACTAATCGATATCCTAAAAACATCAGGACTCGATGGTAAGGATATAAAACTGATCTCAAACTTACATCTCCAACAAAAAGCAACAGTACGATTAGAAAATGAACTGTCCGAGATCTTCACAGTCGAAAAAGGAGTTAGACAGGGTTGCATATTGTCATCGGCATTATTTAACATATACCCTGAAAACATCTTTAGAGAGGCCTTGGACGAATCAGAAGATGGGATTGCTGTAAATGGCCAACTTATAAACAATATTAGATATGCAGACGATACAGTGTTGCTGGCAGATAGTGCGCAGGGGCTTCAAAGGATAATTGATAACGTTGTAGAAGCAAGTAACAAATACTGCCTAAAACTAAATTGCAAGAAGACAAAAGTAATGATCATTAGTAACAACACGAACATAAACGCCCAAATTACAATAGGCGATACACCGTTAGAAAGAATGGAAAAAATATGCTGTTAGAGCTGCAATATTGACGATACTTGGGATCTTCTTCTTCTTCTACTTCTTCTTAGCCTTATGTCTTCCATGTTTGGACATAGGCCTCTCCCAACTCCTTCCATCGGTCTCTATCCTGAGCAACATATTTCCAATTTGTTCCGGCTATTCTTTTAATGTCATCAACCCATCTCATCTGTCGTCTTCCTCTTGGTCGTTTACTTTTGTAAGGTCTCCAATGTTGTATTGTAGTATTCCAACGTTGGTCTTTTTGTCTAGCAGTGTGGCCCGCGAAGCTCCATTTAAGTTTGGCAATGTTTGTTGTTATGTCCTCGATTTTTGTTTTGGATCTTACCCAGTTGCTCCTCTTTATCTGACAGTCGTATACCTAACATTCCTCTTTCCATTGTTCTTTCTGTTGTGGCTAGTTTATTCATGTTTGCCTTGGTTATGGTCCAGGTTTGACATCCATATGTCATGATAGGAAGGATGCATTGGTTGAACACTTTGCTCCTCAAGTATTGGGGTATTTTGCGGTTCTTAAGTATCCAACTAAGTTTTCCAAATCCTGCCCATGCTTGTCTTGCTCTTCTAGTAATTTGCGTACTTTGATTCTCTTTGTCAAGTTCCAGGATTTGGCCTAGGTAGATATATTCCTGGACTTGTTCTATCTCACTGCCATATATAGTTATACGTCTGGGGTCATCTGTGTTTGTCATTATTTTTGTTTTTTTCATATTCATTTTTAGGCCGACGTATTGGGAGCTGGCTGCTAGTTCCCCCATCATAATTTGCAGTTATGACTTGGGATCACAGCTACGAAATAAAAACTCGTATTCAACAGCCTTAGGAAGATTCTCTGCAACTTATCTTTAAGTATCAATATACGCATAAGAACTCTTAGATGTTACGTCTTTAGCGTCCTCCTATATGGAGTAGAAAGCTGGAGCCTCACAGAAGATGCAATAAAACGATTAGAGGCATTTGAAATGTGGTACTACCGACGTATGTTGAGGGTCTCGTATATACACCACACAAGTAACATAACTATTCTCCAGAGGCTAAGAAAAGAAGAAGAAATTATTAACATCATAAAAAAACAGAAAATTGGCTTACTTCGGCCACATAATGTGTAATGATAAATACCGACTTATACAGTTGATTCCACAAGATAAGATTGAGGATAAGAGAGGCTCTGGACGTAGACGTATATGCTGGCTGGCCAATCTTGGGAGGTGGACTGGTCTAACGTCAACTGATTTATTTCGAGCTGCTGTGAATAGAATAAGATTGGTCAATGTGGTCGCCAACATCTCTAGAAGATACGCACATTTAGGTGAAGATAGACGATTTTGATTTTAACTGGACTGTGGCCTGATGATGGGGCGTGTATTGTAAGCCTCGAAACTGGTAGCCTAAAATTCAACAACAATAAAAAACTACTTAAAAACTAATAAAAACTATAAGGATTGACTCATCTTCTACATATTAGTATTTTTGTTATTATTTAGCAAAATGCTTTATATCGTATAAGAACAATTACTATTATAAATTTATGACTGTTTTTACAAGAAATATCCTTAGGTGGAATAATGTTTACATAACGAGATGAATATTAAAGCGAGGCTTTCAATGAACAATTATTTTATAAAAATAAAATTAAAGACAGTCAAGATTTCCTTTCACGCAAAAATAGTCTATGTATCTGTTGATACGTATTTCGCTTTAATAAAGCTCATCAGAACAGTTATTCATAGGCTTTCTCAACGTGAAAATCAATCTTTTACTGTCTTTGTGAAGCAACGATAAAATGGCTTCGAAACGGACGCAATAGCGACATCTGATATTAAATCCGTAAAATAGTTTCGAAACACAATTCAGATAACTGCCTTAATCTGAACCTTCTATAAATGCAAGGTATAACAGACGCTGATAAAGATGTTAATAGAGACATGGGGAATCTAAAATTTGCATTCCACGACATGTCTCCTCAGCTAAGCAGAAATCGTTAGCGAATTGGTTTCTTGTACTCATACAGAGTAGATCCGAATAAAAATAAAATTAAAGACAGTCAAGATTTCCTTTCACGCAAAAATAGTCTATGTATCTGTTGATACGTATTTCGCTTTAATAAAGCTCATCAGAACAGTTATTCATAGGCTTTCTCAACGTGCAAATCAATCTTTTACTGTCTTTGTGAAGCAACGATAAAATGGCTTCGAAACGGACGCAATAGCGACATCTGATATTAAATCCGTAAAATAGTTTCGAAACACAATTCAGATAACTGCCTTAATCTGAACCTTCTATAAATGCAAGGTATAACAGAGAACTAGAACTTACCGCTTGCTATAATATAGAGTAAAAAATACATAAAAAAGAAATAAAAATGGATAGCGATGATGACTACACCTCAGAAGACAATAAAAAAAGAAGTCGAAAGGAAGATGATGAAGATATTTTCAACAAGAGCAAGAAACTTACCAGAACACCAACCAAACAACAGAAAGATGAAAACAAAATAGATCAGCTTTTAAAAATGATGCAAAATTTAACAGATCAAACAAAACATCTAACAACGGAGGTAAAAGGAATAAAAGAAGAACAACGAGAATATAGAAATGACCTCAGAGAATTAAAAAAAGAAATAAATGAATTCAAACAAAGTAACCAACAACTAAAAAAGGAAAATGATGAAATGAAGCAGGAACTAAAGATAGTGAAAATGAAGGTAGAACAGCTCGAGAAAGAGAGAAAGGCTAACAATGTTATTGTCCAGGGTCTACCGTTGGATACAAATAACCCAAATGTAGTCAACGAGATTATGGCAAATTTCGTGGAAAAAGAATTAGGCATTAAAGTAGAAATAGAAGATGCTTATAAAATAGGCGACAAAACATGTCTTGTAAAACTAAAAAACAGAAATGAAAAAATTAAAATCATGAAGAACAAAAACAAACTAAGGGCATCAAAGCCAGAAATATACATCAATAACGATCTAACGCAAGAAGAGATGAAGATCCAACAAGAAATACGGAAAATTGCAAAATTTCAACAAGAAAAAGGTATGAACACCAGAGTAGGTTATCAAAAATTAAATATTGACGGGGCTATATGGAAATGGAACAAAGAGAAGAATGAACTGGAAAAGGCAAACCAAGACACGCCAAAAAACCGATAAAACAACAAATATCGTACACACAACAAAAAACGGAAACGAAAATGACAAAGGAAAAGGACATGAATAGATTAGATAAGATAAAACAGACGAGCAGGAAAAAATATAATAGAAAAATGAAAAAACGCGATGAACTAAAAATAAGTACGTGGAACATCAGAACAATGCTTGAACCAGGAAAAATGCAGGAGATTGTCTCAGAACTAGAAAGATACCAAATTGATATTGCAGTGATTCAAGAAATTAGATGGGCAGGTCAAGGAGAAATAAATAAAAAAAACTACACACTACAGTATTCGGGACATGGAAAACAAGGTCAATATGGAGTTGCTTTCATAATTATGGGAAAAATAAAAATTAACATTATGCAATTTAAACCAATAAATGAACGTATGGCTTACCTGAGAATTAACGCCAAACCATTTAATATATCAATCATAAACGTATATGCTCCAACTGAAAGTGCTGCTGCGGAGGAAAAAGACAAAATGTATGAGGAACTTGAACGAGAAATGGAGAATTTACCTAGAGAAGACACAATACTGGTAATGGGAGATTTTAACGCCCAAGTAGGTAAGGAAGACTACATTAACCAAGTAGCAGGTAAACACACATTACACGAAAAAACAAATGACAATGGTCAAAGATTATGTAACCTAGCAGCTAGTACCAATATGATTATCATTAGTACAAATTTCGAACATCCTAAATACCATAAAGTAACATGGATTTCCCCAGACCAAAAAACATGGTCCCAAATAGACCATATTCTGATTACAAGAAGGAAACAAACATCGGTTACGGACGTGAGAACTTACAGAGGTGCGCATGCAGACACAGATCATTTTATGGTGACTGCAAAGGTAAAACAAAAAGTCAAAAGAACTCTAAAAAACACGACAATGAAAGACAAATGGTACGTAGAAAAACTGAATGCTCCAGACATAAGGATTAAGTATGCTGATGACATGAACAAAAAACTAAAGGAACAGTGTAAATATACAAAGGATATAGAAACAGAATGGAGAAATTTAAAAAAATGTATAAATGAAACAGCGGATGTACACATAGGAATAAAAAGAAACAAAAAAAAACAAGAATGGTATAATGAAGAATGCCATAACATGCTAAAAAAGAAGATAGAAATTAGACAAATGTGGATAAGAACAAATAGACAGGATTATAGGGAAGAATACAATAGAATAAGGAATGAATGTAAAAAAAAATAAGGAAAATTAAACGCGCCTGGTTAGATGATAAGATAAAAGAAATAGAAAAAGAAAGTAAGAACAGAAACACAAAAGCATTTTATAAGAAAATTAGCGAGCAAAACAAAACTTTTAAAGGAAAGATAAAAGGCATAAAAGATAAAAATGGAAAAGTATCAGAAAATGATGAAGAGTATAAAGAAATTTGGACTCACTATTTTAAAGAATTATTAACAGAGCAAGAAGATCAAGACCTAAATGAAAACGTAGAAGAAGAGACAATGATGTTAGGAAACCAGCTAGAAAGACCAACAAAAGAGGAAGTTGAGGAAATTATAAATAGCAGCCGTAATGGTAAATCTTCAGGATCAGACGGGATCAATATGGAACTTATAAAATATGGTGGTGAAGAATTAAAAGAAAAACTGTACAATTTAATAAAAGACATATGGGACGAAGAAAAAATGCCGGAAGAATGGAGCAAAGGACAAATTATCACGATTCATAAAAAAGGAGACCAACAAATGTGTAATAACTACAGAGGACTGACGCTATTAAACACAGCATATAAAATTATGTCGACCTTAATACATCGAAGACTGACCAACGCTATGACGAATATCATAGGACACTATCAATGCGGATTTATTAAGGGAAAGTCTACAACAGATGCCATACATACAGTTAAACAAATTATGGAAAAAGCTCATGGATATAAAATAGAAATTGAACTGCTTTTTATAGATTTTCAGCAAGCATTTGATACAATAAAAAGATCAAAATTAATGGTAGCTCTGAAAGAAATGGGAATACAAAACAAATTAAGACGATTAATAAAAATGACAATGAGTAGAACTGTAGTGAGTATAAAAACTCAAGTAGGAGACACAGAAGAATTTGTCATAAATAAAGGGGTTAGACAAGGAGATTCGTTATCAGCAACCCTGTTTAATCTTGCCCTGGAATACATCGTCAGGAAAATAAACAAAGGTACCCTTAGAACTAGAGAAGGACAAATAATAGCATACGCTGACGATATTGTGCTAATAACAAAAAATAGAAAAACAATGGAAAAAATGTTAAATGAAATGGTAACAGAAGGAAAAGTAATGGGATTAAAAATAAACCAAGAAAAAACAAAAATAATGAGATTTGATAAAAACTTCGAAAACAAAAAGGTTAGACTAGGCGAATACATTTTTGAAGAAGTCGAAAAATTTAAGTACTTGGGAATATTAATAACAAACAATGGAGAAAGAGAAACAGAAATCAAAGAAAGGATTATTACAGCAAATAAGACCTTCCATGCAAATAAGAAATTACTAAAAAATAAACTATTGAGTAAGAAATCGAAAATGAAGGTATACAAAACAATAATTCGACCGACGATGATGTATGCAGCCGAAACCCTCAGCATGACAAAAAAACAAGAGGAAAACCTTAGAATACAAGAAAGAAAAATACTAAAAGCAATACTGGGACCAATAAAAATAAATGAAAATGAATTTAGACAAAGAACGAACCTTGAGCTACTGGAAGAAATTAAGGAAGATATAGTGTGTAAAATAAAACAACAAAGAGCAAAATGGCTAGGACACGTATGGAGATCAGGATCAACTACGACGATATTCTCAATATTGGAATGGACACCAGCTGGCAAAAGAAGACGTGGAAGACCAAGATCTACATGGTTACAAGAAGTTGTAAATGATCTCAACAAGGCGGGCATACGACAGTGGAAAGGAAAAACCAGAGATAGGACACAATGGAGAAAAATAACTGAGAAAATTAAATAAGGAACATGAGGACTGATCTACCTCAAAACATAGATCTAGAGAGCGTAAGCGGCGTAACCCCTAAAGGGGTGTTTAGCCACATATATATATATATATATATATATATATATATATATATATATATATATATATATATATATATATATATATATATATATGTCTTTATTAACATCTTTATCAGCGTCTGTTATACCTTGCATTTATAGAAGGTTCAGATTAAGGCAGTTATCTGAATTGTGTTTCGAAACTATTTTACGGATTTAATATCAGATGTCGCTATTGCGTCCGTTTCGAAGCCATTTTATCGTTGCTTCACAAAGACAGTAAAAGATTGATTTTCACGTTGAGAAAGCCTATGAATAACTGTTCTGATGAGCTTTATTAAAGCGAAATACGTATCAACAGATACATAGACTATTTTTGCGTGAAAGGAAATCTTGACTGTCTTTAATTTTATTTTTATTCGGATCTACTCTGTATGAGTACAAGAAACCAATTCGCTAACGATTTCTGCTTAGCTGAGAAGACATGTCGTGGAATGCAAATTTTAGTTTCCCCATGTCTCTATTAACATCTTTATCAGCGTCTGTTATACCTTGCATTTATAGAAGGTTCAGATTAAGGCAGTTATCTGAATTGTGTTTCGAAACTATTTTACGGATTTAATATCAGATGTCGCTATTGCGTCCGTTTCGAAGCCATTTTATCGTTGCTTCACAAAGACAGTAAAAGATTGATTTTCACGTTGAGAAAGCCTATGAATAACTGTTCTGATGAGCTTTATTAAAGCGAAATACGTATCAACAGATACATAGACTATTTTTGCGTGAAAGGAAATCTTGACTGTCTTTAATTTTATTTTTATTCGGATCTACTCTGTATGAGTACAAGAAACCAATTCGCTAACGATTTCTGCTTAGCTGAGGAGACATGTCGTGGAATGCAAATTTTAGATTCCCCATGTCTCTATTAACATCTTTATCAGCGTCTGTTATACCTTGCATTTATAGAAGGTTCAGATTAAGGCAGTTATCTGAATTGTGTTTCGAAACTATTTTACGGATTTAATATCAGATGTCGCTATTGCGTCCGTTTCGAAGCCATTTTATCGTTGCTTCACAAAGACAGTAAAAGATTGATTTTCACGTTGAGAAAGCCTATGAATAACTGTTCTGATGAGCTTTATTAAAGCGAAATACGTATCAACAGATACATAGACTATTTTTGCGTGAAAGGAAATCTTGACTGTCTTTAATTTTATTTTTATTCGGATCTACTCTGTATGAGTACAAGAAACCAATTCGCTAACGATTTCTGCTTAGCTGAGGAGACATGTCGTGGAATGCAAATTTTAGATTCCCCATGTCTCTATTAACATCTTTATCAGCGTCTGTTATACCTTGCATTTATAGAAGGTTCAGATTAAGGCAGTTATCTGAATTGTGTTTCGAAACTATTTTACGGATTTAATATCAGATGTCGCTATTGCGTCCGTTTCGAAGCCATTTTATCGTTGCTTCACAAAGACAGTAAAAGATTGATTTTCACGTTGAGAAAGCCTATGAATAACTGTTCTGATGAGCTTTATTAAAGCGAAATACGTATCAACAGATACATAGACTATTTTTGCGTGAAAGGAAATCTTGACTGTCTTTAATTTTATTTTTATTCGGATCTACTCTGTATGAGTACAAGAAACCAATTCGCTAACGATTTCTGCTTAGCTGAGGAGACATGTCGTGGAATGCAAATTTTAGATTCCCCATGTCTCTATTAACATCTTTATCAGCGTCTGTTATACCTTGCATTTATAGAAGGTTCAGATTAAGGCAGTTATCTGAATTGTGTTTCGAAACTATTTTACGGATTTAATTATTTTCTAATTGGTATTCTGCTAGAGTTAATGGCTGATAAAATATTTTCTAATAACCAAAGCTTAAAGAGTTTTTATGCAATTAATAACGTTCTTGTTAGTAACATTTTTGTGTTAATTTGTTTTGACAGCTGGCATTTATGGTTATATTTTACGTTTATGGAATGTTTATTTTTATTCTGTTCAATTCAATTAAAGACGGAGCATTCGCAACATCTACTACGAAGCGATCACAAGGACGATTCGTCTAAAACCAGGATATTAGAGAACGTGCAGAGGGGATTCTTCATCGGCGAAGAGAAGTTGTGCAGAAAATACATAATAGAAAAAGTCAAAATCTAAAAACGGGAACTAATGCAACGTGGAATACCGTTTTTCCCACCAATATTTGTTGTTTTACGATCCCTAGGATAGGGAAAAACTGTCTATTTATGGTGGGTGTGTACTGTCTCGTCGTTTGTCGGTAAATTAACACGGTTCAAAGAAAGGTTGGAAGCTGATGCATAGCACGTACTTACCCCTGCTACCCTTCCGACGCGGCTAAGGTATGGTACGGTCAGTGTAGTGCTAATTTTACAATGGAGTGCTAATTTTACAACGAACTTGTGTTGGAATTTTAATCTTTGTATAAATTACTCAACTTACAAAAATTTTTACCGTCAACACTCGTGGCGTACAAGAGACAAAACTAAACTAAACCCCTTGATCTCGAGGGGACACGCTCCATTAGGGTAGTTATTAAAAAGTAAATATTTATTAATCTCACACTAACGCGGCGGGCCAACCGTGCTGTCCTTTATTTTCGCTATTATCTATTTATTATTTTTTTTTTTTCATCAACGTGAACTGGCAAAGTGGCAAAGTGCACCTCTCCAAACTCCATGAGATCCCGGTTTAAAAGGAGTAAACGAAATAAGCTGCAGATATATAGACTGCATGCCGAGAAGACTGCGTGTTAGACGCAACGTTACTAAGGGAGTTTTATTTTTTCCCCTGTGGAATTTGGTCATAGATGGACTGATAGATAGACTCAGCAACGACAAGCAGTGTCAGTCAGAGATAGAATGCAACAGGCTCTGACTGTAGTTACAGAATGGAGTTTAAATGTAGGGCTTAGCATAAGCCCCTAGAAGACGAGAACTATAAAATTTACCAGAAGGAGGAATTTAAAGGAATTTGGTCCTCCAAGCCTAAATGGTACACACCTAAATATGGTGAGTTAAGTAAAATATCTTGGTAATATTATATTCGAGGCTTACTTGAAATCAGCAGATAGAACGAGTAACCAAGAGAGCAGTAACTACGTTAACGGTAGCCAGATGCTATAGTAGTAGTATCATTAAAAATGTGGGGATTAACACCGTACATATTATATTGGACTTAGGAAACCAACAATTACTTTTGCATCAGTGGTATGGTGGCCAAAGGTGCATCAAAAAAGTGCCATCCTCAAACTAAGCAGGGTACCAAGCTTTGCTTGCCTTGAAATTACAAAAGCTATGAGGGACACTTCAACGGCAGCTATGGAGGACCTATTGAGCCTCCTTCCTTTACACGTAGTTATCAGGGTGGAGGCGAGAATGGGATATTGTAGATTATGAGAAAACCTGAGCAATGTAACGGTTAGATAAGAACATAATAACATCATAAACGAAATCAGGGATACCGACTGGATGATAATTTTCGACCATCACTATCTTCATGACGATAAACATCCTCCTGGCCTACTCTTTAATTAATAGAATTTATTTTGTCGACTCATAGCGATTTGTCACTAGTGCTTCCAGGTATCTGAACGATAAAACTGATTCAACAATGCTGTTGTGAATACGAAGGACAGATTGTGTTTGAAAACTTCCGCCGCATTTACAATTTCATATGTAGGCTGCTGGAGTTCAGGTAGGCTGTTGGCAATAACAACTGTATCGTCAGCATGTCTTATATTACTTATTGTTTTGCCATTGATTTTAATTCCGACACTACCATCTTTGACAGCTTCTACGAGTATCTTTTCAGAATACAGATGAGTGGAGATAATATGAATCTCTCTTGCACAGCCTGTGTTATATATTTCAGGGATATCTCATCTAATATGTTACTCTCCTTCCTTATTTGGGCTGTGTGATGCCAATAGACCTCGTAATTCACCCTCGCATACACTACTCCTGAGTTGCTCTGAGTAGTGCTGCTAGTTTTTGATGTGGGACGCAGTCAAAAGCTTTGCAATAGTCTATGAAGCAAGCATATATTTCCAAGTTCATGTGCCGGGCTCTCTGTGTAAGTACGTTGCAAAGTTGCAAACAAAATAATGGTGTAGGTACATGGAACAAAATAATTTAGACTTTTCTACCACTAATGAATTTATTACTTTTTATTTAAAAATAGAAAAGAAGAACAATACCATTTGCTTATTTCTTCTCGTGAATATTTTTAACTATATATCAGCCAATCTGTTTGAACATTCCGACTGACTAACGAAATTACTGAATTGCAATGGGTAATTGTACGCATCTATCTGTGAAAGTTTCAACGGGCGGTTCATTTCCCCAGTCTACTTAATTATTATGACGTACCTATAGTTGCCGATTTTTTTAGTTCAACAACAAAAGCCGCATCAACAGCTGAGAGTTATTAACGGAAAATCGCAATCTACTTTAAATTAAATATGCGACTCAGTTAAAAAGTGGTGTTATTATTTTTATTAATCTATAATTTTCTGTTACAGGTATGTGCTGACTACAAAGTTTTGGAAAACTCGATTGTAAGTAATGAGCATAGTTAAAAAATATTTATTTCTTTTTTAATGGCGTATTTTTAAAAGTTGTTAATTACATAGTGAACCAAGCTACTAGGAACCAAGTGTTCCCCAAAAAAGACGCGCCACTTTTTTGAAACATTCATGTTAAATAAATTTTTAACGGGTGTAAACAAGCAAAAATAATAATAATAAGAATATAGGTAGCGATATATATATATATATATATATATATATATATATATATATATATATATATATATATATATATATATATATATATATATATATATATATATATATATATATATATATATATATTGTTATGATATGCAAAATCGAGAAAAATATTGGGTTGATTAAAATATTTCAAAGTTCAAAAACATTAAAATAATTCAGATAAGTAAGATAATAAACAACAAACATTTCAAAGAAGGGAAGTTATTAAATTCTTGGATTACCTGTACTAAACAAAATGTAAGCTATACATAAATTATTTCTTTGTTATACTTGAGTGACCCGCATAATTTTAAGTGAAATCCAAAGACAATTGAAACGGGTTTTCCAAAATACATTAATGCAGTGATTAGAGACAAATAGAAGAGATTTTAGAAAGAGGTTTTTGTTAGTTTTTAAGAATTATAGAAAATATTATTTGTAAATAAGTTTTAGGAAATTTTTTAATTATAGGTAAAAATTTGTTTGTTATCGAAATAAAAAAATGGGGGAATTGTGACGAGTTTTGATTGGCGGAGATTGAAAAAGGTGGGATAAGTATGTAGGAAAAAGTTTAGCGAGATTGAGGAGAGAGAAAGGAGAATCAGTTGGTTTCCAAGTCTGTAAGACGAACAGTGATTGTTCTCTGGCGGTTCCTGAAATGTAGCAAGCAGTAGTGTTGAATGTTAGTGAGTTTTTGTGGAGTTAGTGTATCTGACAGAAGCTGAAGCAGCAAAATATTGTAAGTCATATTTCTCTACTTATATTCCAAGAGTCACTGTTCAGGCCAACGAGAGATTCAGTTTATCGTAAAGAGAAGATATTCCAAGAGTCATTTTTCACTCGGGCCAACGAGAGATTCAGTTTATCGAGAGGAGAAAGGCTATCATAATTTGAATGATTGTTGCTTTTGAAGGAGATCATTAAGGACGATATACTTGCAACAATCTGTTGTAAGATTGCTGATTACATAGGGAGCGGTTGAGAGGAGATAATACAGTCTACAAGGAACAAGGATTTGGACCACTCATCATCAGAGAGAGATATTTTTGTTTTCTGCAGTTTTTTTCTTTTATTGATAACACAATTTTTACACGTAATTTAGAAAGGATATAAATATTTTGATTAGGAGAGTTAGAATAGTTTGGGATTTTGAGTTTTCAATTAATATTGTTTGTACCATTAATTTTGATTGTTCACGTACGGAGAACAAAATTTTGAGAATCCTTATATGAGATTTGTTTATTGAAAACTTTTGAGTGTGAATTATTTCATTATTTTTATTTCAATATATAGTGTTAGATCATATGTGTTTTTTATTATTCCGGTATTCTCTGGACCTTACCTTTCACATGTAATAGCATAGATATTGAAGCACGAATTTAACCCTGAGATAAAAGAATTAAAAATTGTGATAGAGTCATAATCATATCATTTAAATAATTTTAATTAATCAAAAAAATTTAATTAGCTAATTATTGCTTGGCGCACCAAGACTTTAAATATCACAATAACTGGCTTCCAAAACGTGGGGCTTGAAAATATCGCAGCTTTACATTTGAAGGAAGGGAAAGAGATCTGGAATAAGTACAGGTGATCCGGAGATAAAAACATATAACATTGAGGGAATTTGAATTTGAAAGTATTTTGACAATTTTTCCAGGGAATATAAATTTGATTTATTGATTGATCGTAGTTAGTGGATATTTACTGCTATTGAATTATTTGATTTTATTTTCTTTACCAATCGTACATTTGATATTTATTTTGAATTATTTGAATTTTACTGATTGCATATTTGATATTTGTCGTGAAAATTTAATACATTTGGGGAGAAATATTGTCGTGTTCTGAAACATATAGAGTGTTGTAAAATTTCACATTTGGCGGGGACAAAAAAACAGTAACGAAAAGAAACAACATGTCGACCACAAGGAGTCAAAGCAAAATGCAAGAAAGGAAGGAGGATAACAGAGAAGAGGAAACAATTGTTGAAGAAGGATCGGATAATGAAGGAAATGTTACAATAGTTGAGGAGAAAAAAGAATTATCAGGAATAGAGAAAATATTACAACTAATGCAACTACAGACACAACAAATACAACAGACACAACAAATACAAGAATCAACAAAACAAACAATGAATGAAACAGCAAAGAGAATGGAAGAAAACCAACGGGAAACAAGACAAGCAATAGAACTAAATAACAGGAATATAGAGCAGCGTTTGGAAAACTATGAACAGGAAATTAAAGGATGTGTTGAGGGGATAAAGAAAGAACTGATACAACAGATAGAAGAAATAACCATAAAGAATGCAAAACAAGAGACAGAGATAAAAGATATCCAAAATACGATGAAGGAAATAAAGATTGTCCAGAAAAAGGAATTAGAACAGTTAGAAGAAAAATTTGAAATGGCGCTACAAGAAGACAGGAAGGAAGTAGAAAGAAGATTAAAGCAAAATGAAAAACAAATGGCAGAAATTGAACTAAGAGGGGTAGAGAGAAAAGAAGTTATCATCCATGGAACAAGCGAGTCGAAAATACAATTTGGCGGGGATATTCGGAAAACACAACCAGTACCGTTTGTTAAAAATTTGAAAACCAAATTACAACATATTAGATATTTTGACGAGTGCAAAGAAACAATTAGAAACCATTTGAAAGAAGGAGCAGCGTTATGGTATGAAAGCAAGGAAGATGAGTTTGAAAATTGGACAGATTTTGAAAATAAATTTCTCAACTATTTCTGGGGGAAAAATAAACAGAGAGAAATCAACCAAGAGCTACAGAATGGAAAATATCACGAAAAAATGGGAATATCTGAAGAAAGATAAGCTTTGCAGATATATAACAATTCAAAATATCTAGAATACAAATATTCTACCGAACAGCTGGTAGAAATGATCAGCAGACATTTTGAGGAAACGTTGGAAGATCACGTGATTTTGAGAAACTATCAAGATATTGATAGTTTGTGCCAATTCCTTCAATTAAAAGAAGCGAAAAGAAAAGAAATGAGAAATAGAAGACAACATGACCAATATAATGGAGCGGAAAGAAGGTATTCATCAAATTATGACCAGAGAAACCGACATCCCAGATCAACAAACGAATATAGGCCGAGAAATTACAATAATTACAATAGACAACAAAATTACTATAACAGGAATGACACACAACATAGAATATATGAAAATCACAACAGGAATAGAGATGCACAAAATCCTCCGAATAGGAATACTAACGAACAAAGGGACGATAGAAATAACCAGAGCTTCCAACAACAAAATAGAAGGGAGATGAATCATGTAGCAATAGGAAACGAAAGACAAATTTCTAATTCTAAGCTAATATTTTTAGATGCATTTATAAAACATAAAGCGATTAAAATTGTGATTGATTCTGGCTCGGAGATATCGCTAATCAATAAAAAACTAGTAAAAGAATTAAATTTGGACAGATTTGTGTATAAGATTCCTAGGGTTGATTTAGTGGGTGCAAACAATAAAAATTTGACGACAGTAAACGAAGGTTTGGGAGTACAGATAAGAGTGGGAAACAAATTCCATATTATGAAATGTGTGGTGATTGAAGATTTAAATCATGATATGATAGCGGGAATTGATGAATTGAGGAAAAAAGATATCACCATAAATTTTTCGGAAAATAAACTGGAAATCAGAGCAGAACCAGACAACACAGGAGAAGAAAAGCAAACAGATAGGAAAACAAATTCTGGAAGGATCAATGCACAGGAAAAACGCAAAGAAATCGATATGACTGTAGAGGATAAACCGAAAGTACAAGAACAAGATCTAACAGAAGAGAAAAAGAAAAGGAAGAAAAAGAAGAAGAGTTCGAAAAGAAAGCAGGAAAATAAGATGGAGACCAGAGAAAAACAGGAAATAGAAGGTACAGAAGAATTGTTGGCAACCGACGATAAAACAGAATGGAAGCAGGAAGAAAAAGAAAGTATCTTCAGAGAAATGAAAGGAATAGAAACATGGTGCTCGGAATACCAAAGGGAATTAGAGGATAAAAAGAAAACAGAAGAAAAAATGGCACTGATGGACGAGAATCCAGAATTTTGTGAAGAAGTATTATGGACAATGAACACATGTGAACAAAAGGAGGATGAAAGAAAAATAAATTGTGGAGAAAACATGGGAAAGAAAATAGAGAAGATTTTAGGAAACCATGGAGATCTTGTTAATGAAGTAAACCGAGTGGCTAAAAATTCTGAACTTTCTTTTAAGGGAAAATACTTGGAAAAATTTAAAACGAAAATATATCCAATCCCGTATAAAGACAGGCAATATACGGGGTATTTTAACATTCACGACATTTATCAATATCATGAATAGATTTTAATAACATAGTGAAATAATTTGATCCTGGAAAACTTTTGTCATTTTAAAATTTAACAAAGAGTTTTCGGCAGATCAAATGGCGGGGATTTGTTATGATATGCAAAATCGAGAAAAATATTGGGTTGATTAAAATATTTCAAAGTTCAAAAACATTAAAATAATTCAGATAAGTAAGATAATAAACAACAAACATTTCAAAGAAGGGAAGTTATTAAATTCTTGGATTACCTGTACTAAACAAAATGTAAGCTATACATAAATTATTTCTTTGTTATACTTGAGTGACCCGCATAATTTTAAGTGAAATCCAAAGACAATTGAAACGGGTTTTCCAAAATACATTAATGCAGTGATTAGAGACAAATAGAAGAGATTTTAGAAAGAGGTTTTTGTTAGTTTTTAAGAATTATAGAAAATATTATTTGTAAATAAGTTTTAGGAAATTTTATAATTATAGGTAAAAATTTGTTTGTTATCGAAATGAAAAAATGGGGGAATTGTGACGAGTTTTGATTGGCGGAGATTGAAAAAGGTGGGATAAGTATGTAGGAAAAAGTTTAGCGAGATTGAGGAGAGAGAAAGGAGAATCAGTTGGTTTCCAAGTCTGTAAGACGAACAGTGATTGTTCTCTGGCGGTTCCTGAAATGTAGCAAGCAGTAGTGTTGAATGTTAGTGAGTTTTTGTGGAGTTAGTGTATCTGACAGAAGCTGAAGCAGCAAAATATTGTAAGTCATATTTCTCTACTTATATTCCAAGAGTCACTGTTCAGGCCAACGAGAGATTCAGTTTATCGTAAAGAGAAGATATTCCAAGAGTCATTTTTCACTCGGGCCAACGAGAGATTCAGTTTATCGAGAGGAGAAAGGCTATCATAATTTGAATGATTGTTGCTTTTGAAGGAGATCATTAAGGACGATATACTTGCAACAATCTGTTGTAAGATTGCTGATTACATAGGGAGCGGTTGAGAGGAGATAATACAGTCTACAAGGAACAAGGATTTGGACCACTCATCATCAGAGAGAGATATTTTTGTTTTCTGCAGTTTTTTTCTTTTATTGATAACACAATTTTTACACGTAATTTAGAAAGGATATAAATATTTTGATTAGGAGAGTTAGAATAGTTTGGGATTTTGAGTTTTCAATTAATATTGTTTGTACCATTAATTTTGATTGTTCACGTACGGAGAACAAAATTTTGAGAATCCTTATATGAGATTTGTTTATTGAAAACTTTTGAGTGTGAATTATTTCATTATTTTTATTTCAATATATAGTGTTAGATCATATGTGTTTTTTATTATTCCGGTATTCTCTGGACCTTACCTTTCACATGTAATAGCATAGATATTGAAGCACGAATTTAACCCTGAGATAAAAGAATTAAAAATTGTGATAGAGTCATAATCATATCATTTAAATAATTTTAATTAATCAAAAAAATTTAATTAGCTAATTATTGCTTGGCGCACCAAGACTTTAAATATCACAATAATATATATATATATATATATATATATATATATATATATATATATATATATATATATACTTTCTACCTTTAATTAAACTTTGGAAACTATACAAAAAACAAGATCAATGGCTTTAAATAACCTATCTACTGCCGAACTTAAATGCGATTTAAATCTATTAAATATAACAACTAAGTATAGTTTCCTAGTTAGCAAGAAACTCTTTAAAAATAAAGAAGGTGTAGAATACCTGGTTTACTGCTTGAATATTATTTAGCCTCAAACTCCACAAATGGCCATTACGGTAATTGGATTAGCGTTGACTAAAATTAAATTTTTTGCGAAGATTGCATAGTACTGGTCGAAATTAGGAATAATATTTATGGCGAAGCTTTGGCACCGCTAGAAGATGGGAGCCTATCGAAATGGGAAGTGCAAAATTAAAACATATTTAAGATAAATATAATGTATCTTACCCAGTTAAAAAAGGGGATCTTTCGACGAACAGAAGTGGGGTGTACACCTTGCTGCAGACGGAAAATTACAAGATTTTTAATATATAATAAATTACTACGAAACGTCTCACAAAGTTGCAAATTAAAAATAAAATAAACAAATTGGAACTTGAAGGCTTTGGTTATAAAGCGATAATTTCGCTGATGTAAGTAGTTCTAAAGTTGTTGTATTGTAAAATCTCACATTTTGTCAAATATTTAGTTCGGCCTAAAACGCAAATATAAAATAAACTCTTTATTTGACGTTTAGGCATCCTTCCTCTATTTTTCTGGGAAGAAACTGATAATTTGTTTATCGGTATCCATACCATTGTAGACGAATAGAGCCTTTCGGAGGTCTTTTTCCTTTTACAATTAATTCTTTGCATTGTGCTGGACTTTTTAGTCAGTTCTAACATTCGTACAATTCGTAATACTAACGTGTAATATGATTAACAACTTTTAACTACGGTCACCCTATATTATGTATCCTTCAAAAGATATTTTCTCTTTCATCCTTGGTATCTTTATATACAAGTTCTTTTTTTTTTAACATACCTCTCCTGTCCCTTCCTTAAAATTGTCTGACTGAAAAATTATAAATAACATAAATGTATGCTATAATAATAAATAATAATAGTTATTTTAGATCTAGGAACGTTTACATCATTAGTTTCCTTCAAACCATCAATAACGTCTATAAATTTCACTGTCGATCTTCCTGCCTGGATTGTTTTCTTTTTACCCAACCGATATGGAATTTACTCCATCGTCCAATTTATTCTCTGCTATTATCTAGTATTGTAGTGCTCGAATCAAGAATGTACCGATATATATCCAAGGAGTACGTAATTGAATAATTTATTTTCTCATTTAAATGATATTTATGGGCTCTTTTTCCTATTTTATGGTACAGGAAATCTCAATTTGCATGCCGCTCAAAATGGCGGCTTTAAAAATCGAACCGATTGCCTCGATCGCTATTATAATCAAACTATTCAACTTGACACTGCAATAGACATTAACCTTCACGAAATACACTTTAAAAAGTTGGTTTTAATTCTCTGCTTTTTCCAATTAATTGAATTGATCTTTATAATTAGATATATTCAGATCTAGTTCAGCTAACAGATGCTCTAAAACCTACAAGATTTTTTTTAACATTCTACGGGAATAATAATAAGTAACAATCTTAATTATTACTTACTTTTTGTATTTATCACCTAGTATAATATATTCTTCTTAGGACATTTACATTTGTAATATGGTCGATATGGGTTTTGAGTAATCACATTTTGAATGTTTCGATATAGTTCTTCTTCTTCTTGTGTAGACATGACTCGTCTCTTTTTCAATATGCCTCGAATAAGTTGTCGTTCCATTGTTTTCATGGTCTTCTTACTGATGGTTTTCCTATCGGAGAACCTTCTTTTGCCGTCTTTACTATTCTATTTATTATCATTCGGCTTATGTGATCGTTCCATTCTACTCTTTTATTTCTTTCCTTGTCCTTTATGTTCTCGACCTTGCATCTATGTGGTATATCAGTACTCTATCCCATAGTGTCTTTTCATCTATTTGCTAAGAGTTTTCGTCTCTGCCGTTTCTAGCATTCTTTTGTCCTGCCAATGTCAGGTTGTGGATCAGCTGCGTATGTCCTTATAGTCCCGATTACGCTTTTATAAAATCTGCCCTTGACTTTTTTCTCGATATTTATATTTCTCCATATTGTTTCATTCAGGCAACCTGCTGCTCTGTTTGATCTATTCACTTCATGTTCCACTTCTGTTTCGAGCTTTCCGTAGGTAGATAGGAGATGCCTAGATATTTAAATTCCATCACTTGTTCTATTATCTGATCCTCCAGCTTAAAGGTACATCTTGTCTGGATCAAATGTAGATTTGCTATTATAACCATGCATTTTGTCTTTTTTTTGGAGAAATTAACATGTTAAATTTTCTGGCGGTTATGTTAATTAGTGTAGCATACGTTGTAATTCTTCTTCACTGTGAGAAATTAGTATTGCGTTGTCTGCATAGCAGATTATTTTAAGTTGTTTTTTTTTTCATTCGGTATTCTTTTTTAGTTCTTACTTTTTTATTATTTCATCCATAATAAGGTTGAACAATAGAGGACTTAGGGAATCTCCCTGTCTTGTCCCATTGCCAGCTTCAATTGGGTCAGTTAGTTCTTCTTCGATATAGTTAGAGATCTCATTTTAACCTAGGAGGCCTCACTAGCCTACCTTAGAATTGTCCATATTTAACATTTTTGGAACACCGTGATTTAAATGAGCTTCCCATCGTAGAAGGCAGTTATGAAATTTATTACAAGGATTTCTAGACATTGGTGATGATATCTCCACTTCTTCGTCACAGTCCCATTTATTATAATCACACAGCATTTAAATTTCTTAACTTTGTTTATGAATCGATCGTTTATTCCCAGTGGCTAACTACTATATTTTTAAGTTAATAAATAGAACATCGACATCACCACTAGGCTTACCATATTCATCAAACAAAATATATTGAGGTATTTTGGACATATTGTCAGAAGTGAAGGTATGGAGAGAATGGTGATTGAAGGAAACGTAGATGGTAAAAGATCTCAAGGAAGATTGCAACTTCCATGGTCAGACCAAATAAAGAGCACTACTAGTTACTCTCTTTCTGTCTCTCTCTGCCCTTGTATTGTCAGCGATTTGGTCTAATACAAATTCACACAAAGACCGATTGGTGAATGTCTCATGCTTATTTCCCACTTCAAGCGGATAACTACAAAAGTACCATCTATTCTGATGGCCATAAACGAAAACGATTTAATACCGTGGTTTTCTGTCTTTTGAGCTATACGAAATTTGCAAAAGTTTACGATTTCAGCAAGAGCTTTACCATCGCTTTGATGAATTGAAAGACCAAAATATATCACACAAGAGCACAATTCATCAAAGCAATATCAAAGGTTTTGTTGAAATCGTAAAATTTTGCAAATTTCGTATAGTTCAAAAGACAGAAAACGACACTTCGCGATTAAAAGATGTAAATTTCGCGATCAAAAGACGTAAGGTTAAAGAAAATATTTTAGATGAGCTATATGTTATTTACTTCTGTTTTCTATTTTCATATCTACTATATAATGTAATCCTAGCTAATAGCTTATAGCTAATAAAGTTGAATTCTGCATAAATTTATATGTTTCATTTTATACCAGTTTATCGCATTTTTTTTATATAATAGCAAATATGCCTCGAGCTCAAAATATTTATCTAATGGATTCTAAGTAAACCTCTGAACATTTCCGAGAACACAATCAGTCCCTCTGGTCCCGTTTTTAAAGTGTAAGTGTTAATAGCTTTTAATATCTATCGAAACAAGTCAGTTGGGATACATAGACGTTGATTGGCGTTGCGTTTGACCTGTCAGCAGCATTGTTTCAACAACATTTTGTACTGATGTCTGGTTTTTTGGCAGCAATATTGCATTTTTACAAGCATTACTCCTGAATTAATGATACTTTTCATTGATTTGATTGGTGTTGCCTACAATAATCACCTGAAAAGTGACATGACAGCGTGCAATTGTAACAGTTTATTAGACGCTCGGGAAATTGAGTTGGGTGAAAAAAAAATCAATTGCAACTGTTGGTATAAAACTACGAGGTATAAAATAAAATAGGGCTGATATTTGCGATCATATTGGCAATAATGCACGTTTTTAATAGTATATAAGTGGTATAAACATATATTTTTTTATTTAATAAAACTCCAACAGGAATCTTATGATTATGGCTATCTGATCATTCACTATGATCAATAAGCAAGTTAGTTCTGTATACAAAATATTACAAAAAACTTATCTAAGGTTACATTCAGCAATATTCCTTAGGCTCTAATACATAATAGTACTACTAGCTAACGTGTACACTTTGCTCTGCTTTTTCACTTTCATTCACTTATAGCACTAACTCAAACGGCTTCGTTCTCTTAAGTCTTCTTATCTGGTTGGCGTTGTCTAGGAGTTTGATGGCCTCGATATTCACGTGGTTGGAGAGCCTTTGTTCATGACTCTCGGCGAACTTACTTATTGTCCGGATAACCGTATCCATCTGGAGGTCTCGATGAAGATCACAGTTTCTGAAGTACCATGGATCGTTAACGATGTTCCTTAATAATTTATTCTGATATCGTTGTATAATTTGGATGTTACTTTCTTTTGTACAGCCCCATAGCTGTATCCCATACGTCCATATCGGTTTCATCATTATCATCATGCAACCTCTTCTCTCCATTGCTGGACATAGGTCTCTCCTATTTTTCACCACTCTTCACGTTATCTTATACAATAACAATTTGTTTTAAGTAGATAGAGTGGATTTTTTCCCGTCAACCAGTACATATTTCTAAACTTAATTTTTAATTCCTTTTTTTTTCTTAATATGTGCTTTCCAATGTAGCTTGGAATCTAATGTCATACCCAAATATTTTGTCGTATTTGCATAAGGTATTTGGTTTCTATTTATACTAACTGGGATATGTTGTTCTCTTTTGTTAGTAAAATTGACATGAACAGATTTTGTTTCATTCAATTTGATACGCCATCGCCTGGTCCAGATGTTAATTTGTTCAATAGAGTTGTGTAGCATAGTTGCTACATCCTCGTGGTTTTGTCCGACTGCTAGAATGCATGTGTCGTCTGCAAATATCACAATTATGTTAGGTTCTAATGATGAAATATCGCTGGTATAGAGCAGGTATATCACTGGCCCCAGGACACTTCCTTGTGAAACTCCAGCTTTTCCTTCTCTTAATTCTGAATATTCTTCCTCATATTTAACTCGAAAGTATCTGTCGAATATATATGATTCTAGTAGTTTAGAATATTGTTTTGGTAAGTAACATTCCATTTTATGATATATTTCGTTATGCCACATTTTGTCAAAAGCTTGCGCTACATCGAGGAAAATTGCAGAACAGACTTTTCCTTCTTCTAGAACTTTTTCTACTATATCTGTTATTCTATGCACCTGATCTATCGTTAAGTGGCTTGTTCTAAACCCAAACTGATGATTAGGAATTAGATTTATTTCCTCTATAATCGGTTTAAGTCTCTTCAAGAGTAATTTTTCGTATAATTTAGACATGACAGGTAACAGTGAAATAAGCCTATATGAAGAAGGTTCTTGTGGAGATTTTCCTGGTTTTAGTTTCGTTATAATTTTTGCCTCCTTCCATATCTTTGGTACTTACCTCAGCCTAAAGGAAGCGTTTATAAGATTTGTTAATTTTATTTTAGCTTTCCTTGGAAGTTGCTTTAACACTTACCCAGTAATTAGATCAAATGCAGGAGCTTTCTTTGGATTTATATTTTCTTTTATTTCCAAATACACTTCTTTTGAAGTTACAGGGCTAATCTCTATTTAATCTTGATCAGGGAGCTCCCATTTAATTATTTCTTGTTCTTTATTTGGTTGAAAAGTATTTTCTAGGTGGTCAGCAAACCTGTTGGCCTTTTGTATATTGCTTCTTGCACAGCTACCATTAGTATTTTTAATTGGTGGATTCTGTAAGATTGGCCTTTTTAATAGTTTGGTAGCCTTTCACAATGAGTAATCAGTAGCGCTATCATTTGATAGTTCACTTAGGTAGATGCTAACCGATTCGTTTTTAATTTTTAGTAGAGCCTTAATCTTCTCCTTGTTTCTTCGCCATTCACTGATATTTACTTCATTACCAGTTTTCGCACAACTTTTCTTAACATCCTCATCGACAATATGATGAGCTGAATAAAAATTGAAAATATGGAAATTACCGACATTAATTCACTGATGTTTTGTAGTATTTCTCTTAGCACAAAATCTGGTTTGTTGCTGATCCACCAGGTCTAATGCCACTTTGATATTCGCCAAGGTGCTCGTCCAAATATTCACTTAAACTGTACTAGACATGAACAATAAGCGTATAGGAAAAAATGCACCGGGGCGGCGTTAAGGAAAAAGATGACTTTATAAACTCAGCGACAATTTTTTTTCTGCGAAGGAAAATTATATGATAGTATTGTGAAATCTTTAGTAAATGACTAGTATAGAGTAGCACTTTTTAACTCTTTTAAATCGTTCTATAACCGCTAACTAGTTATCCGTCCTTTTTTGTGTGTTTGGTTAGTATTTGCTGTATACATGCATATTTCTTTCGGAATTCGTACACGGTACCAGATAATAGCGTAGAGTGAATAAATTGCCCTGTCGCATAACTTCCACATTCATTTACTCCGGTATCTGGAGACAACCCGGAACGTGATACCGATTTTTAAAACGCCCGCTATAATTATTCCGTAGGTTAAACAAAGCCGCTGGCATTTCTTTTCTACAAATAATTAAAAACTGTTCTTCCCACAGAGCATGCACGACAATGACACCGCTTGAATATGACCGGAGTACATCATAGTATCAGATATAGAGATGGGATTCTAGCATTGTAGTTTAAGTATCTTTGTTGACTATACATTTGTTGGTTGATCTAAACATTACTTCAGTATATGATCAGAAGCAAAAGATATTAACCAGCTATACTACAAAATTGAAGACAATGACGGTTCCGGTTAATCTCAGATTTTTAGTTGTTTGTCATTGTGTCGTTGGGGTGTACCGGTATTATTATATAAACGTATAGGATTTAAACGAATAGGCTTTTTTATAGTTATCGCCAAAAGAATACACTAAAAGCAGACGATGATCCCAAAGTATATTGCTTGCGCATGTGAACCCTTTAGTGCAGTTGTCATCATATAATCTTTTTGAAATAGATTACAATATCACTGAAGTATATGACACACTTATATACAAACTGCGAATGACGTCGAAATGATTACCATCAGCCAACGGCCAAGCCGGATAAACTAACGATTTGTACTTCAGATCAACACCGTAGACAGAGCAGAGACAGAGAGAGATTTAGAAGAAGTAGAAAGATTTGTATACGGCTCACTGATAATCAACAATGGCGATTTCTCCCCAGAAATTAACATATGAAGATATACCCAAGAAATTTATCTATTCTACTTATAGTCTTACTACCTACTACCATTTTTCGTATATTTTTGATTTTTTCTTTGTCATTTACCTTATAGACCTATATATTACTTATTTAATGGAAAGTGTAGTTTGATTAACTGTTAAACGTATCTATTCCTAAATACACTGCGAATGATTCCTTAATTTCTAATTCCCGAGCTCAAGTTCGAATGCTCATGTACCAGTTTTTAAGTACTTTACAATACTTATTATATTTATTTAATTTTATCATATTTGTACAATTTTAATCGAATATGACGCAACCAACGTTTTGTTTATATATTACCTTCCCCTAGGTTCCTTTTATGTTAATAGTATAGTTACTGCAATGATTGGCGTGACTTCAGATAAAAAGTTTAATTTCAATCCATTAACCTTAACGATATTCTATCATACGCTAAAATTGAGTTTATCCCTATCTCTATGTTCCATTAGATCGTTTAGTGCAAAAAAATCGCAACAATATCGCCCACCTCTACATGTCGCAGGCGAGCAATCATTGCCTTAATGGTTCTAGCAACAAACACCTTTCGTAATGAACACTGGTGGTTTTATCTTTGTCTACACCGTCGGGGAGAAGGACCGACATAGGGTGTACTCCCAGTGATGGCTTAAGGTCCGGAACATACCAAAAAAACTATAAATGCAGTAGTTTCTGCAGTCCTGTCGGTCCAATTAAGCGTCTGACGTTAACAAAAATGTGTCGTTAAACTTTTGAAAACAAATGAAAAATACAGACCTAAACGGTAATTAACAACATAAAACAGATAAAGATTGGACTTTATGACTTTATATGGAAAGGTAGCTTTGTAGTTACGTAGATAATACAACAAAATTTAAAAAGATCTTCGGAAAAGCAAAAGATAAATTTATCGAAAAGGTATGCACTTTAAGATAGAAACACTAGTACAGTTAAATATGGTAGCTATATGGGATTAAACCACAATTGATTGTAATAAAAATTATATTTCACTTTGTTTTTGACCTTTCGTTTCAGGATCTCTTTCCACTATTACAGGTTACCACATGTAAAGATCGTAGTGATACCGAATAAACCAAAAGTCAGACTCAACTATGAAGAAAAAAACTTGATCATCATCATCACGTAGCGCTACAACCCTGGGTGGGTCTTGGCTGACTGTACAACTTTTTTCCAATTTGTTCGGTCTTCCATCAACCTAGAGTCAAATGGAATGTTCATTTTCCGGAGATCTGCTTAGATGTTATCTCTCCATCGCATTCTGGGACGTCCGAGTGGTCTTTTGCCTGTGGGAATCTCTTTCCATACCAGTTTTACCAGTCTATCGTTATGCAGTCTGTGCACGTGGCCTGCCCATCTTAGTCTTTGTGATTTAATTTCTTGGACAAAAAAACTTGATGTTGCATAATATATCTCTTCTTCTTTTTATATGTTTTCTTCTCCAACGAAGATTCATCACTTTTTTTTAGACGTTTATTTATATTAAAACGGTTTTTGTGGACAAGATACTAAGTGTTGCCACTAATATAGTAAAAATAAAAGTAAAAGCAGCAGTTCTTCATTGCAAACCAAGGGCAACAAATGTAAAAGAAGATATTTTACAAATAAGTCTCAGAGAAATATATAAATACCAAGAATGTTTTCGAGTATGTGAGGTATATTTAAAACTTCGAACTGTTATATAATGAACACAATTCAAAGTTAATTAACATTGTTTGCAAGTGTTTATCTGGGGAATGTCAGTTTTACATTTGAAAGTAACATTTGCGCGGTATAATTCCCGAATAAAATGCGGTAGAATCGAAGTGTGTTATTTTTACAGTTACTATAGAACCACTAGAACAGCCATTGGATATTGAAAATATATTTCATACTCTTAATTTGTAATAAAATAGATCTTTAAAAACATACTGGGCTGCCAACATATAGGAGCAGGCGATCGACGGCCATTCCTTTCTACGCAATATAGACGTGGAAGAAGTCAATTATTTACCATTTGTCTCGTTAAAAATACGAAATAAAGAAAAGGCTGGTAAATCCTCATTTTTCTCCTTTCTCGAAGGTATTCTTCAGAAGATATGTCCCAAATCGCCTTAAATGGCTTTTAACTGCCCAAATTAATTTTTGGGTGTCGAAAGTTTAAAAACGTTGAGGATAGGTCTGGTTGACATAAGTGCGCGGAGACTGAAGACAGCCATATTCATTTCCTTCCAGAATTTCCACTTGCTTTGGCTGCGGGCGGCCATCGAGCTGCCCGCTCGACTCTAAAACAGTTTACAAAAGTCACGGAGAACGATTTCTTCAACATGTACTAATTAATCAGAAGGTTCAAGAGGAAGAACTCATGAATTGGTAAATTCATAATATAAATCATAATATAAATCAGAGGGTATTTCATGAACTAAACAAGGGCAGAATTTGTCTTTCTTTGAGACATTCTGCTTCCTTATTCTCATTATTCTAGATGATATATTCTCTTTTAGATCCATTTATGTACCAGCTATAACCCTACAACCTGGGTTATGTGTTTCCTTAGCCCCATTCCTCTCGTATGTAAATGTCTATCAATAATGTTTAGAAACAGATTCAACGTTTAAGACATAATCCTTATCACTAGACAGTCGTTATATTTTTTTATGTTTTTACGGATATGGACAAAGGTATATATTAATTTATAATAAAAAAATCCTCATTGATCTTTAAATCAGATTTCAGCTCAATAAATTATCCTTTAATAGAACAAAACTTTATGGAAAGAAATAATAATTTTTAATCTTAATTCTACAAAAAACACTAATAGTTTATTGATCTTTATAATTCACCAACTGCCATTATCGCTTAACCCGTCACTGGCGGCCAAGAGTCATTATAAAAGCAACATGTTTAATTATGAAGGTGCACTGAAATCGTGACTTTCCAAGTCAAATTCGACGGAGGAACTGCGATTACCTCACGCCTTAGATGTTTTCTTGAGACAATTCATTGTTGAAATGTTATCTGGCTAGGAAGTTTGTTGCATAATACAGGTGCATTGCATTGTTCGCAGAGAAACACGTAGACCGGGGAATATCCTAAAGGACAATCCTTGCAATTTCAAGGTTCAAGGCGTAGCTAGGTCTTCGGGGTAGAAATGTTATTTTTTTTTAATTTGTTTAGCAGAGTTTATAGACGAGTTATATAGTAGTAAACGTGATAAAATGTTATATACATACATATATATATATATATATATATATATATATATATATATATATATATATATATATATAAAAAAAATTGTTAAAAGAAAATAAATACATTAAAGTCTTTAAAAATAAATAAAAACCATCCCAAATTAGAACGAATGGCAAAAAGAACGGGATGCAATCTAATGAAGCGTGAAACTATTCAATGGATTTAAAGCACTGACCGAGAAAGCAATGTATATTTTTAATAATGTGAAAAATGTACTAAGCTTTTGTAATTTTTATAAACTAGTTGAATATATTATACTTTTACGAACTCGAGGACTCAGATACTATGTATTTTCTACAGTATTGAACGATGTTGGGGGACGACGAACCATTAGAAAAGAAAGTGAAAGCATTTGAATTGTTGTATTATTGAAGAATGCTCAGAATGTCGGGTCATACAACGAACAATAAAGTTCTCCAAAAAATAATCAACCTAGTAAAAAAAAGTTTTAATACAACTCATTGAAGTTGTATTCCAAATCGTTCGAAGATAGAAGAGAACTACTAAGAGCACTGAAAAACTGTCTTAGGTATATACGATAGTGGACCAACAAAATATCAATATACTTGTTTAGATCAGCGACAGTGAAGATAAAATGTAGTGGTGAAGTCCCCAATGGATACAAAAGACCAACCTTAGACCAATCAGTTTATATATATGAAGATATTCTGGCTTCATTATTTTTTTTCATTTTAACGGTTGAATTAAGCTCGTGACATTCGGTGGCAAAAATCTGACAATTGTCACCATTTTGTAGATTTTGAGGGTGAGTTGGCGCATTGCCAACAAGCAACAATGCTTTGATGGGAAGGTTTTTGATTTTAAAAAGGATTTTACAGTTGGGACGAATTCATTTTCAAACCATTTTTTGCTTTTGGTTTCTTTAAAATGATTTGATTTGGGAATGGCTTGATTTCCCAACACACATAGGCATCAATCGGTGAGTGACATTAATGGAATTGTTTACGTTTTGCGATAAAAATTCACTTTTTATTGACGAAATTATTGAAACTGTCAGCCGTTTCGGTTAAACGATGTTTCGGTTAAAAAGGTTGCGGTTAAGGGAGGTTTTACTGTATTTATATTTCTAGTTTTATATTTAATCAGTAATACACAAATATTATAATGAAAAACTAGTAACTACTTCTTAATTTCACTTACGAATTGTTTTTATTATTACCTTTATTATTATTAAATTACCTTTACATATTTCATTGATTCGTCTATAAGATTTATTGTTAAAGATGAAATACTTTTGGTCAGAATGTTTCTAATCTTTTGTTATATTAAAAAAATGTATTCTAATATAACAAAAAAAAACTGGATACAAATGAGGTATCTTGTTGTTGCATATATAAAACAAACATTTTATTCCACAATGTGTATCCGTCTCAGCTGAAAATCATTTTAAGGTTGCCATATTTAACCGCGGGTAGTTATACATATACAACGTCGTTCGTCGAGATAAAGCTCATGTCTCGACTGTAATTGCTTTGCTACCTTCAGGGTATGTTTACAATTCTTACTTAACTATTATGTTGTTTTACTGACTTCTGAGTTAGAGATACCCGCAGCAACTGCATGTTTCTCTATTTACTGTGTAAGGTACCAGTATTATTTTTGCCTCTGTCCAGATAAGAATCCCTCCAATGAGTTTTAATCACATATCGTGGAAAATGGTGCTTAAAAAAATTTACTCAATAGTGCTTAAACAAAATGAAGACATACAATGTTTATATAACAAATTCACAGTAAACAGTAACTTTTTGATTTTAAATATTCTCTTTTTTTGAGTGTTTATCGTAATCATTATCTTGTCCTATTTACTTTTGTGTAATATCAGAATTACAAAACAAAACTATGTACTTACATTTCATCAGTGAGTTACTTCTCTTTTATCGACGATTTACATATTTTATTAAAAAATTTATAGTGCAAGACTTCAACCCGTTATTATCACAGTATTTTTGAGGTGTATTCCAAGAACGATTTGATGAAATCATCACAACATTCTTTATCATGCACGTGATATATGTTATGAATACATATGATTGATTTGTTTTGATACCACACAATCCATGACGTAAAATTTTAGATTTTATACTCTACAGAAAAATGTCTTTTAAATGAATAGAAATAAAAATTTATTACAGAAAACGTCTACAGCTTGTCTAATTTAGTCCCAAAAAATATTTGGTAAAGAAAATCAATAATATCCTTAATATAGCACAATAGCTGATTTTGGTTCTTCAGTTTCTGGCACCTTTGGTGAAGGCAGGCATGACATGAATGCGTGCCCTCCAAGTAAAAACTCGGCAGGACCCTGGGCTACCTGGCCTTTCGGCATACGCCCGTTAACGAAACCTCTGCCCCTACGAGTCCGACACCAAAGTGAAGGTGCCACGGGGCGCGTACCAAAGACGTCCCGTGGGTCCCCCCGTGGGGGTACCCCGTAGGGTTACCACGACACGTCTAGCACACGCAACCCGCGGGGGCTCCACCTTCCCCGTAGTACCTGTGTTGTGAGTACCTTGCCTACCCGTTACTCCCACACCACGGGCGGGTAGGTTCGGCAGGCGGAGGAATTTCCACCTCACACGTAGACAGGTCGCCGCCGAGGATCTCTCCTCTACCACTCTTGGATCTCCCGGTGGGTACGTGCCGGGGCACCTACACCACTCCTGACCGCCGTCAGGAGCGGTATATCCACACCCCTCCTGACCGAGGTCAGGAGAGGTATTTACGGGCCCAGCTCGTTCAACCTCACCAGGCTCTTTTGGAATGGGAGTAGAGTGGTCCCACGAGTAGTCTCGTCTCGGATACTAGGAGTGTAGACCGGTGACCGTGTCGCCGAAGCGACCGTGTGCGTTTCTACAAACCCGACACCTCGGGTGAAGGCAGGCAGAAAATTATCGCGGAACGAATTGCAATGGAATTTAAAAAAACATAAACTAAGCATAGTCCGCACACTGGCGTGAATTAAAACAACGCGAAATAGAACGAAACCTATTTTTTCGTGTTTCTGCTGCTCCCTTCTCTATTCAGTGTAATGTTTACGAAAAGGTGCAATGTGCTCTTTATCAGGCTCTTTATTCTCATATTTATAATAATTTTTTACAATAAGCTATATGTCATTGATGAGAAAATCGTGGAAAAATGACAAGATTTTCAACAGTTTTTTCGAGATGGACTTAAGATAAATAATTTGATATCTTTAATTGTATGAATGAGAAAACTCCCAAAAGTTTCTACGTTTCTATATCATTTTTCCAACCCTTAGTACTCCAGCAACACTAAGTCTAATAAATTGTATCATAAAAAATTTTTCTACAGTTTTATAAACATGAAAAAAGTGAGAAAACGTCCGCAGTATACGTAGTTTCTTAAATAAAAATTTTTGTCTTGAAAAGAATTTCTATATTTATTTTGATATTCGATCGAAATATATTTATTTTTATTTACAATGCTCAGCAGGCCTTGTTAATTTTAATAACTTTATACTATTTTTTCACTGAACTCCTACTTTCTTTAAGTCACTCTCAACTTTTTTCCCCATTTTGCTCTCGGTCTTCCTCTTCTTCTGCATCATATGGGTCTCCTACGTAAGAGATCTTTTGGCAATATTTTTCCTTGTAGGATGGCTTGTAGGAGGGCATATCTGGTTTCATTTCGCATAATGTGTCCGAAGTATTGTAACTTTCGAGATTTGATGGTGTTCAGTCCTTCTTGATTCTTCTGAGGACCTCCTAATATAACTCGGTCAGTCCACGGGATCTTAATTATTCTCCAATATAGAGACATCTCAAATGCCTCCAATCTTCGCCACATATCTTCGTTCAAGGTCCAAGATTCGACATTATAAAAAAGTACAGAGAAGACACAGGATTCTTACTTTTATTCCAAGAGAAAAGTTGTGGCTCTTTAAGGAGGCCCCCATTCGGTTAAAGGTGGATCTAGCTTTTCCAGTGCGCGCTTTTGTCTCCTGGTTGTTTGGATCATTTTTAATATATTATCGTGCCAAGGTAGTTGTAATGTGTCACTCCTTGGTTGACGTAGAATTGACCTTCTGTCATTTTTTCTTGATAATTATTGTGAGCTTGGTCTTCTTTACACCGAGTCCATATTGTTCACTTTAATACGTGATTTTGTTCATAAGAACTTGTAGGTCTTCTAGATTGTCCGCAAATACTATGGTCTTATCTGCATATCTAATGTTGTTTAGCCGGTACCCGTTTAGAAGAATGCCTTTGTCAATTTCGTGTAAAGCCTCGATTAATATTTTTTATCGAGTAAAGTTAAGATATAAGAGACAAAATATAGTCTTGCCTCACTACTTGTGAGATTTGCGGTCTGACTCCAATAAAGATTTCAAATTATTTTTAGATGGAAGAAAATGCTTATATACGTCGCAGTTCTTCTCCAACCTTCTCTGCTTTTTATCCCTCCAAAGTGCAGCATTTTATGTTTCCATCTTTCTACAGTCTCCTCCTCAGCTTTATTGTGCACCCAGTGCATATTTAGTATTTGACCTAGAGTTGGCAATTACATTGGTTTGTTCACGGATTCAGCTAACCGGAATGGTCAATCGGCACTGCGTATTCTTGTCGAATCGCGAATGTTCTTGACCCATGACATCTTCTTTCCAATTCCTGCGCGGCCATTGATTTTACCTTTCATTATAAGCTGAATGATTATGTACCAGTCTGCACTATTTATCACAGATCCGTTGGTCTGCATCGCTGTCCAGAGTATTCTGAGCATTCTTCTATGCAACCACATCTCGAAACACCTCTAGGCGATCGATCGTGTCAATCTTCAGAGTCCATTTCTCGGTGCCATGTAAAGGTATTTAATCGCTTAAGATTTAATATAACAAATCTAGAAAAATAAAGAAGATTCGTTACTACATGCCAAACTGCATTTAAGGCATTTTCAACTGGTCCATTTATGCGACGTTAATTTTATATCTGAGAATTTTCTTGGAAATGCTCGTCTTTGTTTTGTATATCAATATACTTTCAGTAATAATATTGCGCATTTTCTAGTTTGCCTCTTTATTTGTTTGTCATATAACCGTTAGTCCATATCCTTTCTTAAGTAATAATATTTACCCATTCGTAAAAAATGTTGGCTTTTTTAATAATATAATTAATTACCAATTATTAACTTTCAGGTGGGTAGTAACAACCTTAACAACTTCTTTAGAATTGTTAAAGCTTCTATGTTATTTTATTTTATTGCACAAACAATTTGAAAACTATAAAAAACTATTGTTTAAGAAGAATATACAAAATATAAACGGATTTCGAGTTAAAAGATATACATGCATTTCAAACACACACGTAGCTCTTTAAAATAAAGGAGATACACCGCCTGACTGATTTATTTGACGTTTCTCCTGATTGCTCTCAGGACGTTTTATTTATATGCATCAAATATAATCACGCTTATCACGGTCAGTTACTCCTGCACAAAGGAATTCCCAAAGGAGGCACAAGAGAAAAAGAAAATACAAAGGAAATTGGAATGATGATTGAAGGGAAAGCCCTGGAGTTTGTAGTTCCATTCTTTTTGGTTATTAGATTCCGACAATATTAACTTTTCACCCCCGACTGCAATTTCGCCATTATTTTGTACGTCTTACGGTCCCTTTGCGAAATAAACTTCATCAGCCGTGTGGAGTTCCATTTGGAAACGCAATAAAAAAATAGCTCGTTGTGGTCGACTGCAGAGGAAATATTTCTATATCCAATTAAAGACAAAAACAAGATAAGCAGGTCGTTCTTGGTGAAACTTTGGAAAAGAATAATTATAAAACGGTACATAGCGATTTGGATTCACTCTTTACCATATGATTATATTGTATATCTGAATGGAAACCGAATGATTAGTTGAAGTAGAGTTTGAAAACTTAGAGCAAAGCAATGTAATAATCATAAATTATTGGTAAGTTTTCTGAGCCATGTTTTGAAAATAAGTTATTCATAATTACTTCTTACTTTTACTACAAATGTGAGTATAAAAAGAGAGCTACACAATTGAGATCTACAAAGTCTTGTTATATGAGAGTCTTAATTTAGAACGTTCAGCATAATTCAGTAATTTAGTACGTAAAGAGTTCAGGGTTGTCGGGATATTAATGTTAATGTATGTCTGTTTCATTGATATTTTTTGATCCAACACAGCATGCCAAGCGTATTTTGAAAGTATTGGAACATGGTTCAGCTATTTCGCCTTTTATATTTCAAGTATATTTCAAATTTATTTTGTAAATGTAGAATCACAAAAGGTAATGTAATTGTCACAATATTAATGAAAGAGGAGACCCGTATTAATAACACAGAAAAAGATCATATATTTACTATGATCTGTGATTTCATATATTTGGCAGTCAGTAAGCGATCTATCTGCACAAACAATGATTTATAGAAGTAACTTAATCAAGAAAAGTACAGCGAAAAATTAAAAGAGAGAGCATTAGCCAAAGAAAAATGGATGAGGGAAGGCTTCGACGAAATGAGGATATGATATCTAGGCACGGTTTATTTAAAATACACAATAAAAATAAAAGAATTAACAGCTTATTTAAAAAAAAACTAGTTCCATCTGTACTAGTTAAGAAGAACAACAAACGCATTCCAAAAACATTAAAAGAACTTCTAGGAGAATCTAAATACGTAGCTGACTTGATAGAATTTTTAAAATCTATAAACTTTTTTAATAAAATTTAATACAATACATCAATAATTAAAATATATATTATATACCTTATTATGTAATTAATATTTTGTATATGCCTATGTATGTCCTTATCACTTTTTGTATTTTTCCAACACCAATAACCCTAAGTGGTTGAAGCAAAATAAATTAAAAAAAGAACAACAATATCATTGTTAATGAGAACGAAATAAAAAGAAAATGACAACTGTATATAACAGAGCTGTTTGACGATGATAGAAATAATAATACTTAATGCTATCAAATTTGTACTGACGATACAGAAATTATGAAATCAGAGGTAAAAAACGCTAGGAAACATGTTAAAATTAAGAAAGCTTGTGGACCAGATCGTACACCGACTAAGATGCTGAAACAACAGATGAAGATAACATAAAAGTAATAGCCAAACTTTATAATGCAACATATAACACTAGACTGCTTCCTATAGACTGGATTAAGTATATATTTGTCACATTACCTAAAACACAATGCTGGGAAATGCTCAGAATATCGTTAATTAGCCCAATGAGCCTCAATATTAAGATTTTTTTGAGAATACTGCGCAACTGAATTAGGTGCAAATGCGGAAAAGATCTCGAAAAAACCCACTTTGGTTTTAGAAATGCTAAGGGAACTAGGGAGATGAAAAAGATGTCTTTGCATGCTTTGTGGAATTCGATAAAGCATTTGATAAAGCACATGTAAAATTAATGCAAATGCTAAAAAATATAGGAATAGATAATAAATATAGTCGTTTCATTAATAATCTGTACTGGAATCAAACCGGCACAGTTAGAATTGGTGTTAGAATTACACCTTCATACAACGAGGAGTCGGACAAGATTGTATTTTGTCTCCAACATTTGTTTAATGTTTACTTGGAGCATTTATTTAAAAAAGCACTTGAGAGAGCCCCATAAAAATACTGATAGAACAAATTCATTTGTGAACAATTTTCTTTGTTAATGATCAGGCAGTTTACAAAATACAGTTTAGATATAAATATACACAAGACACAGTACATGACTAATGGAAGTACAGGGGATCTCGAAACAGAGAGCGGAATGAATAATAAATATTGTTGTGCAGGATGAATGTTTAGAAGTTATAATAAATGTAGGCGGGAAAGATAACAAACATATACTTAAAATAGGAAGAGAAAAAAATATGATAAAAGCACTAATCCAATCTTATGGAGTAAAAACCCAACAAAAAGAACAATACTAACGTATAGGTTAGAACCTTGGGTTATCGTTACAAATACCTCACAAAAACTTCTCTCAACCGAAATGATGTACTGAAAAAGATGTTCCGGTTTAACTTTACTTGATAATGTAAGAAATGAGGCCATTAGAGAAATAATGGAAGTTAAAAGATGAGGAGAGGATACCTTTAAATGTTTGGAATGGACAATAAAAAGAAATAAACGAGGGAGGCCAACAAAATGATGGGTTTCAAACATCCATGCCGAAAAGTAGAGGACTCTCCAAACGAGACTGTCACAGCAGGAAACGATGGCATCTGAGATGCGAGAAGCGACATTAAGTTGCAAAAACTCGCCATGTACAGAAAAGTCCAATGATAAATTCTATAACTCTTCTATAATTCTTATAGAAACAACATTATCTGGATGGAATTTAATTTTAAAACAAATAATAATAAAAGCATACTGCAGAAATTAGAATTCTTAGCATATTGATTGGAATGATAAATATAACATGATAAAATTAGAAATAAATATTTTATGAGGAAATCTAGATATGAAGAAATTTGTAATTGTTTCCACTTAAAAATCCTTCGTGCGTGGTGGATGATATTACCACGTAATAGTATATTTTACAGTTCAGTTAACCTCTATTTAAAATATTGCACTAAAATTTTGAATTTAGGGTAAATAAATATATAGATTAGTTTTTTACTATTGACAGTATATTCTACGTTGACATTTAATTAGTAGCGCCTTCTATGACGAGGTATGCAAAACATAAAAACATTAATTGTTGATTAAAAACCGAATACACGAAATTGGTCCTATCAAGTTGAGAAAACGATGTAGAGTTTACACACAATACTAGAAAGGACTTGGAAGGAAGTTATAAACAGTACCTATATGAACGTTTCTATTAGAAACGATCTGCCTACCGCTCCACACTCGAACATTCAAAGATGGGCATAAATCTTACCCTCCGGGTGTTGAAACATATTCTAGACAAGACAATTTTTAAAATCCAATTTACGATCCATTCAAGTCGGATTTGTGTTCATATTTCTCAATATATAATGGCTCGGAATAGTTTGGGTGTGTAAAATGTCTCCTTAATGAATTCTGCGACCAGCTGTGAAACTTTTTTATACACGACGCGCTAGGATGCATAAATTTTGCGCTTGGTCACTGTCGTATGTGTATGTTTTCGCTTGCCCACATGCTTTGGCACTTCTTGACGATAGTACGGTGGATGCTGTGGCTATTTTTTAACGGTATTATGTAAATCAGCCCCTGGATGACAGCACGATGAAGAAGAGACTCGTTAATGTAAATTAATACGAGAATTGCCCAGATAGTTTGTAACTAACGGCCTTGTAGATGTTGCAAAACAAGCAAAGCAGAAATGTAAGCTGTTGCTGGCAGTTTTAAATTCAAGATATTATTATTTAAGTATGTTGTCTTCAATAATATATTTTGGATAAAAATTTAACATATATTTAAAAAATTAAATAAAGTTATACTTACTTAGATATTCAACTAAGCTACATTGAAGAAAAATGTTTAATTTGGTATATACACGTGAGAAGAGCAGATCGTACAAGGTGGATATTAAAGATTTCGTATTGGAGCCAATAGAAAAGAGAAAAAGAGGCAGACGCTGAAGGTCACGAAGGAATGAAGTAGACGAGGCCGTAGAAAGGCGAGGCAGAGGTGAGACTAGAAATGTTGGCTGAAATAAGAGACAGCCGTAGAAATCCTTAATAGATATTTTAAAGTTAGGGTTGCTAGCAGGGAAATGCAGCAGCCTTGTCACATATCATTAACCGTAGACTCCCATATATAATATTTTATATCATAAATATCTTCCTTTTGTCTTTGCATAAACATGTTTCAATATATTTGTGTACAAATAATTGAAAGACATAGCTTAGTTTATTATTTTCCCTTCGATCTCTATCTTGGGTCTTCATCACCATCATCATCAATGGCGTTACAACTATTTGCGAGTATGCCGTGTTTACTAATGGCTTTCATGTTTATTGGTCCTGTGCCACTATATTTTATGCGCCAACCGCCGATAAAACAGAGGAAGAAATTGAAAAATTTTACGATGACCTTCAAAACACTCTACAAAATACAATATCTAGAGATATAACAGTAGTCATGGGTGATTTTAACGCCAAAGTTGGAGAAGGAAGATGTGAGTCTACTGTAGGACCATATGGATTCGGTGTTCGAAATAAGAGAGGAGAACGCCTTATAGAATTCTGCCTAGAACATAATCTTGCGGTAATGAATACTTTCTTCAAACTGCCTAAACGACGCCTTTACACTTGGAAATCGCCAGCTGACAAGGTCGATAAAATCGTAAGAAACCAAATTGACTATATTTTATTAAACCACAGATACCGAAGCGCAATACAATCGGTGAAAGCGTACCCAGGTGCAGACGTGGCATCGGACCACAATCATCTTGTAGCAAAATTCCAACTTCACTTAAAAAAGATACAAAAAAGCTACAAAAGTGATAAACTGAACATACAAAAATTAGAATCAGAAGACGTCAAAGAAAAACTGAAACAAGAAATTAATGCAAACCTAGAATCCATACCGGAATCAATTGATGGTGGTGTAGAACAACAGTGGCAATTCTTTAAAAACGCAATTATCGAACCAAGTCGCAGAGAACTCACAACAACCAAATGCAAGAAAGGAGATTGGAGGACAGAAGAAATCTTGGAAATGATGGATGACAGAAGAAGGCAAAAGAATATCAACATAACTCAGTATCAACAGCTGCATAATCAAATAAGAAGGAAAATAAGAGAAGCTAAAGAGACTTATTTCGCTGGAAATGCCAAGAAATAGAAGACTTACAAAACAAATATGATAACTTCAATCTCCATAAGAAAGTTAAAGAATTAGCTGGGGTACCAAAACAAAAAACCTCAAGCATACTATTGGACAAACAAGGAAACATTTTAGTGGAGACAGAACAAAAATTAGGAAGATGGAAAGAATATATACAGGAATTATTCCATGACCAGAGACAGGAAAATATATATGAAGATAATCAGAGTAAAGACGAGGGACCTGAAATAACAAAGTCAGAAGTTATGCATGCAGTAAAGTCCATGAAAAATAATAAAGCTGCTGGTCCAGATGAAATACCAAGTGAATTGCTAAAACTGGTCAATGAAAAAAACATAGATTTAGTCCAACTACTGAACACAATCTATTCCACAGGAATCATTCCACGTGAAATGCTAACATCAACATTTATTTGTCTACCAAAGAAAGTAAATGCCAAAGAATGTAGTGATTATCGAACGGTCAGTCTTAACCCTGCTTAACTGAACCTTAAAAACTCTGCTAAAAATCATCCATAATAGAATACAACTAAGCTGGAGATGGATATTAGTGATTCCCAATTTGGATTTCGGAATGGAGTGGGCACAAGAGAGGCACTATTTTTTTTTAACGTGCTGATGTTTGTGCCAACAACAAGGTGGAGAACATTTTGAGCATTTATTTTAATGAAATCCAATCAATTACCTCGGATATTCTATGAATTAACTGTCTTGAAGAAAATTATTCTTAATTTCAAAATTTCACCTTGTATTATTCATAATAGACCCTACATGATATAGTTCGTTGAGATCGGGTTGTTAAGGAGCTTTTAAAAACGTAAAAATGTACAGGGTGTTTCATTTAAAATACAGATTATAGACTATGTCAGACTTGCGTGGACCACCCTGTACATTCAAATTTATGTTTAAAAAGCGCACATTTAAATTTAAAAGGTAAGGTATCTCAACGTTTTTTTATTATTTTCTAAAATAAGAACACAAACAATTTTATTCCATGTGGTTTCCACACTGTATAATTGATTGATAATATTAAAAGAATAGAAATTGAGTTTTAGCATGTCTTTTTTAATAAACGTGCATTTGAACATTTTCTTCCCGACTAATATTGCTTCACTTCAAAAATATTAACCCCAAATACCCTCTTGATGATGAAAGAGCTCCTTGTTTTGCCTTCTTATTTATAGAACATCAACGTTAGGAAGGTACTTTATAAACCACCAAGTTTTATTTAGATTAAAGCCTCAAATTGGGTTTATTAATACATACTACTCATGCTCGCTTGTTCTTGACATGTGAATTCCGCTTTTTCATTTTATTTTATTTGTATTTTTATTTTTCCCTCATTAAGAGCAAGTGCAGTTGCACATAAGCGCATAAATAAGCCAGTGGTCAGATGGCGGTCGGTTTGAGATGACTTTTTCGTTTTAAGAACATTTATTTCAAAGACAAGTCTAGCAATTATTTACAATATATACTTATTTTATGCGGCACGCATAAATACATTTCAAGAATTTATCTAAAGGATAGAGTTTCTTCTGTACCTTCTAGATTATAACTTACTAATTTAGCAATAATTATGATTTTCTCTTTTTCAAATCCAACGATTGCTTCCGTAGTTATGATGGTGATTAAAACTCTTTTCAGGAAAAGATCTTAACATTAAGAAACCGCGCACGATTTTCACAAAATTTATATGTATCTGTATATGTATATACCCAATCGTAAGTTAGTGTTTAATAAGCACTGCTCAATAAATTCCACATAACCGTTTACAATATATTAAGATTTATAATTTAGATTAGAAAATCAACCAATCAATTTGCTGCAAAAAAGGATCCGTTGATTTCATTTAGGTAAAGGTTGGCATTTTTGGTAACATTAAAATAGATAGGGATTTTTTAAGATAGGGATTTTAAAAAGATCAGAAATTAGTTGATTAGGTAGAAGTGATGTAAATAGAATAAACGTTAAACAAAATTGAAATATTGAATAGTATTTTATGACAAAATTCATGCTGTTTTTGTTATTGAGTCATTTAGTGTAAGACGATATCCCAATGGAAATATTATGTTTATCAAATATTTTTAAATCATACCATTGTCAAAGAGCGCGCCTTTAGAAATTTTAAGTACTTTGTGATTATGATTGTGTTTCTACTTCTTTAAGTGCTGTCTCAATAAATGGTGGTTAGATTAGATTAGGTTGTTTGAGGTAGTTAAACAGATATCAAATGCAGGACAATTATTCCATATTGCAGAAGATCGGGAAGCCTTAGCAATGGTGATCGCCAACGTCGGATAATTCTGATATGGCACGCAAAGAAGAAGAAGAGGTAGTTAAGTCCATGCAGCCTCATCGAACTTCGACCTGTAGAGATCTTTTGTGCATATAGTGTATTTTGTGCAAGTTCATAAGCTTCCTAGGTGACTTGTTTCCTATGTCAGAGGGAGCTAGACTGACCTGCCCTAGGAATTTTAGTCGTTTACAAAACAGTGCTAGGTAGTTTCATAGTATTATAGGTTCTGCCTTTTTTTTGTGTTATCACAGAAACGACAACCAGCCAGCTTCTTGAGGGATGGTTTACAGTTCCAAACCAACTTCAACTCACAAGAAAATGACTTTAGAGCCTATATGGCTGCTTGGCTGTCTGATAAAATGAAGACTTTTGCCCTACGAGTATATCTCGGTTGAGACATTCTTGGGCACTAATGACTATAGCATGTATTTCTGTCTGAAAAATAGTTGGGGCATTTCCAAGAGATTTGGATAGTCTAAAATTGGGCCCAGTAACTCCCACTCGTTGCCCTTTTATCTATCTTAAATCCATCGGTATACCATACGAGTGAACCTTTTTCCAGTTTCGATTCAACTTCTTCACCCATTTGGTGGTTTTTTTATGACCACTTCAAAGGGTGTTTCAAATTTAAATTTGACTGGCATGGCATCTGTCGGCCTGTCCTAGAATCCAATGGAATTTCTTTCAAGATTTTTAGGTTGCCAACTTGGTCTCCAGGTTTCATTTATATCTGTCGCAATTTTAAGGCGGTGGTTACTGCCTCCCTCTTTATACAGAACTACAAGGGAGGAAGGTTCAGAATCGCCTCTAGAGCTGCAGTGGGGCATGTTGACATAGCCACTGTGATATCCAGACAAGCTAGCCGCTGCACTTTTTCCAGTTTGACGTAAGCTATTGTTTGTTGTGTTTTTGGCCACCATAAGAGTGAAGCGTATGTGACCATGGGCATAATAATCATTTTATATCATTTTTGGTTTTATACTCCAAGTCTTTCCAAATGTCTTGAGGTAGGTAAATGGGGGTTAGCAATTATCTGGAAAAACTTTCACTATACTCTGCTGGTCGTCGTAAGTTTTTTTAAGCCTAGCGCAGTCCATTGTCTAGTTATTGTTTCATACATAGAACAGCTTTGTTCTTTTAATGGTGATATATTACTGTGTGTCTCAATATATATGTTCCGAGTAACCCATAATCAATATAATTAAAGATAAATTCTCAAATGCCAATACTTCTGGGAAGTTTAGTCAGCATTTTAGAGGGCTTGCTTTACATCTCAGAATGTGTAAGAGTAACCGTTTTAAAGAACTTAAGCCGTTCGCAGAAAACGCTATGCAGTTAAATATTATATTGAGATGATACCTCAGAAGATAAGTTCCAGTTGCCCACTTTGGGAAGACACTGATCGAGTTCCCGGACCCACTAGTTAGCTTTCTTTCTTCCCCGTTTTTTTGTAACCTCCGTCCACCTCAGGGATATCTTTTTGTTTGCCGCCGGTTCAGAGGTATGGCATATTTTTCTGCCTGAAAGGTAGTTGAGCGTTTCTAAGAAATTTTAGATCATCCATAGATCATAAGTAAATCTACAACCTGTTTTGATTAATGAATAATTGTGTTAGAATAGTTGAATTTGTGTAATTTTTGTTATTTAACGAACTGTATCTGGAAATACATTTTTAAAATATAAAATTTGACCATAATCTCGATGGAAACGTACTTACCAAAAATAATAAAGGTATTGGATATACATTAGTCTCTTAGGTTTTTATATACCAGGCACATTATACACAATCATTAAAGAATTCGAATACGAATAAAACAAAAATCTTCTTATCTTTGTATCACTTTGATGGCGTAACGACATTTAACAATTATTTATTTATATACACAAGTTCTATAGTACCTATTCATGGTTATATGTTCGCGCAGTGTGTAATCGTAACTTTTATAGGTTAATAATTATTTCCATTCCGTTTATAGGAAGTTGTTTATGATCTGTAAATGTTTAATGGATGCTACGAATCGTTCGGTTTGAATAGCCTGCTTTAACCAGAAGTATCTTTATAGTTTACAATATTGGTATGTATTAAGACTGGTAGAAGACCAATCTTTAATTTTTTGTTTTTATACTATTAAAATGTTTGACATAACACTCAGTTACTGGTGTCGTAAAATTTGTGTTTCACTTTTAAATATGGCTCTGCTCTGTTTTAATTTAAAGCACTTATATTAGGTTCAAAACTTTTCCTGATTGACGCTGTTTTTGATACTTTTAGGAAAGGTAAAAGTATATTTATGTAAAAAAATCGGTAAGATAGTTTCGAAACAAATTCAGATTTCTGCTTTAATCTGGAGCCTTCTAAAAATTGCAAGGCATGACCAGACGATGATAAAGATGTTAAAAGAGACATGGGGAATCTAAAATTTGCATTCCACAGCATGTCTATTCATCTAGGCAGAAATCCTAACGAATTTGTTTCTCGTACTCATACAGAGTAGATCCGAATAAAATGAAAAAGACAGAACTTATTAAGTCGAAATACGTATCAATAGATACATAGACGCTTTGAACGTGAAATCAAATCTTTTCTGTCTTTTTCATTTTATTCGGATCTACTCTGTATGAGTACGAGAAACAAATTCGTTAGGATTTCTGACTAGATGAATAGACATGTCGTGGAATGCAAATTTTAGATTCCCCATGTCTCTTTTAACATCTTTATCATCGTCTGGTCATGCCTTGCAATTTTTAGAAGGCTCCAGATTAAAGCAGAAATCTGAATTTGTTTCGAAACTAACTTACCGAGTTTTCTATCAGATGTCGCTATTGCGTCCATAACGAAGCCATGTTATTGTTGCTTCTAATAAGACAAAGAAGATTATTTTTCACGTTAAGAATGGCTATGAATAACTATTCTGATGAGACTTATTAAGTCGAAATACGTATCAATAGATATATAGGCGCTTTGAACGTGAAATCAAATCTTTTCTGTCTTTTTCATTTTATTCGGATCTACTCTGTATGAGTACGAGAAACAAATTCATTAGGATTTCTGCCTAGATGAATAGACATGTCATGGAATGCAAATTTTAGATTCCCCATGTCTCTTTTAACATATTTATCATCGTCTGGTCATGCCTTGCAATTTTTAGAAGGCTCCAGATTAAAGCAGAAATCTGAATTTGTTTCGAAACTATCTTACCGATTTTTCTATCAGATGTCGCTATTGCGTCCATAACGAAGCCATGTTATTGTTGCTTCTAATAAGACAAAGAAGAATATTTTTCACGTTAAGAACGGCTATGAATAACTATTCTGATGAGACTTATTAAGTCGAAATACGTATCAATAGATACATAGACGCTTTGAACGTGAAATCAAATCTTTTCTGTCTTTTTCATCAGTATATTTATGTATTTAAATTACGTCATGTAATGTACGAAAAATAAATATATACAACTGAGTATTGAAAGACTTTAATTTCCTCACGTTTTGAGTATAAGAAATCAGTTCGTGAATGGTTTTTGCTTAGATAAATTGTTGGGGAACGCATATTCTATATTCCTATGTCAGTCCATTTATCATCTGATTTGCTTTGATAATTGTAGAAAGCAGAGATTTGGGTACTTATCTGAATTTTGGGTCGAAAATTAAGAAATCTTCGGATTTCGACCATTTATTAAAATTAAAATTACAATAAAAATTAATTTCAAACCTGCAAAACATCACAATAAATAAATTATGAAATATTTTAAGGGAAATCTTAAATAACAATTTTATGACTTACAATAAAATGAAAAGAAGAGAATTAAAAAATTCTTTTTAAATATAAACATCTTCTGCACGAACTGCGAGAAATGGAATTTATCTAGTTTCCAATTTAACTAGAGGATCTGCATTTATGTAAATAATTCTACACCTACTTCTTTCATACATAAGTAAATTCTATCCTGAAACTACACACCTTCTTTGGCTCTTTGTTTAAAAGAAAATCCATCGCGTATCTATCGACCTATTATTCAAATTCCTCTAAAGCATTTCACTCTTTATTGGCTCCTTTGGAATATATTCCTGAAATACCTTTCGAAATACGCAAAAGTCGTTGTTTGTTAGGCATTAGAGCTGTCGTGTTTACCCATTGAGGTCCCAAAGGGGAGGTTAGGTAGACACGCTCTAATAGAACAAAGGATACGTTTGGGGATATGTAGGTACAAGACAAGTCAGGATGCGAAGCGTGTTTGAAAGTGTTGACATGATTTTATCCTGTCGAACAAACATGATGGTGTTAAAAAAATAATTGTCATACTACTACTTATCATTCACATACCGAAAATATTCATTTACTCCGAACTACAAACTACACTTACAGAAAAATCAAGAAAATATTTATCTTGTATTAGATTTAAGAATGATTTATTAATAAGGTAAACAATTGTAAAAAATTCAATAGTACATACGGCGTCCAACAAAAATAACAATGATATTTACATGTACATCGACGATACAGGGTGAATAATGAGGAACTGTACATACTCTTACCTCGTGTGTAGGGCCCTATGGGGAATAACAAACGACTATTAAAAAGTGTCTGCTCACATTGTTCAGTAATATATTAGAATTTTACAAATAAGACAAATAGGCAATTAAAATGGTATATTTATTTTTTACCCACATGATTTTTTTTTAAAGGCAGCCGCATCAACCTTATTGGCTATTAGCGGATGAATTTATGTAAACATTAATGATTACAAATAACAATTAAATAACATACTTTTGTGTGGTTCAATATGTTACAGTCTCTTAAAAATTTCACAATATTTTCAGTGGTATACTCACTAAAAATATCTCTTATAACTGATGGAATTTTATTAGTTAGTCTTTCACCACTATATTTGGGACACTCCGTTAATACGTGTTTCACTGTTAACGGCAAGTCACAACTCGTACATTTTGGTTGAGGTTCCTTCTTCATGAGATATTCATGTGTGTTTGCTGTGTCCTAATCGGAGTCTGGTTAATACAACCTTAAGGAAACGGCTATGGACCTTGTTACTCCATTTTCCAAATTTGGTTTAATTTCTTTTAACTTTGAGGATTTTTCTTCCCAACATTTAGTCCAATTACATATCAGCTTTTATTTAAAGTACGGATTGAGATCTTCTGCTAATGGTTTTATTATCGGTCTGATATTTGGGGAATTTGCTATTTCTCTAGCATTTTTATCAGCTAGTTCGTTTCCTTTAATGCCTATATGTGATGGTACCCACACGAAGACTAATGTTTTGTTTCCAGCTGCTGCATCTTGTTTTTAATTATTTTAGCAATCGGGTTGCAGGTGTACATTTTTGACAGTATATGGAGAGAATTGATTGAGTCAGTAATAATAAGGAATTTATCTGGTTTGACTGTTTGTATGTGATTTAGAGCTCTGTATATTGAATATATTTCTCCAGTTATCACAGTGGATTCTTACCCATATGATTACTTAATTTTCAATTAAAAAAACTTAGTTTGACTATGATTTATAAGTTTGGCAAAGTAAACCATGAACTTAAAAAAATTTGTAACGTGTAAAAATAAAATTTTTAAAGCAATAATAATAATAATAACACAGCTCGTGCTATACATTTTAAATAATAACCCTTAAATAACTTATTTTTCAATAATAAATGCTGAGAGAACTTTTTTCTTGTTTATTTTTGTTGAATTTAGTATTATTTAAGTGGTTTCTACAGATTTAAATACAAAAGACATACATAATGGAGGATATTTTAAATGTTTATTTTATTTTCCAAGAACTTCCAAGTAAAGCTGTTTAATACTGTAGCCTTTTCTTTTGAGCAAATTTTTAGAATTTAATAAAACGTCAATACCGATGAATTACTAAACAAATATTATACAGGGTGATACTTTCATATTATTCATAATAACTGGTCCCTTTTGAAATTCTGTAAATTGGCTAAAAGGATTGTAATATTTAAAATATATGGCACCGGTGTAACTAAATATTTGTTAAAAAATTTTTTTAATCTGTTTCACTTTCCGATACTTTTAATTCGTAGTCAAATTTAATTTTTTTAATTAAAAATTATGTAATGTGTTGGGGGGGGGGGGGGAAGTAAAAATACAATTTTAATTGTCTAATTTGTAAATTTGTTCTCAAAAAATAGATGCAATGTGAATTTTTTTTCTATGAACAAAACGAACTAATTTTTTAACACCGGACCTGATTTTGTTGCAGTTTTAAAAAATCAGTTGAATATGTGGTAGTAGTGCGACGTTTAACCAAAACATAGACACATTGAACTTACCATTCAAAAGTTACGACGATTAGAAATTTTAGTCAAAATTCACTACTCGCAGCAGACACTTTCTACTAATGATCATTTCTTTTCATTCCCGATAGGAGACTCCATACAAGGTAGGAATGTGTATAATTCCTCATGACTCATCCTGTAGATTACGGCTACGGTGGAATCAATACTTAAATAATAGGAACGAATTGAGAAGTTCTTAAGGTTTAAGGTTAAATATATAATAACATAGTAGTGCTAAAGGATATGACTGCAGTTTTCTTCTCGGGTATGAGTGTCTAGGGTGTTCAGAACTATATCAGCAAAGGGGACTATTTAAAATAAAAAGACTAAATGGAAAAGAAAAGAAATAAAATGAAAGTAAAGAAGAAATAATATAGAAAAATAAAAATATTGTTTTTTATTCAGATGATCAAAAGATTTGTGAACATTATTAATTTATTGGTATTTCCTGAAGCTTAGTAGCTGGTAATAAAAGTCCACCGGATTTTATCATGTTAATAGGAGTGCAGGCATCAGAAATCCTGTTTTGTCATTTTGTTGTTTTCTAGTTACATTAATTTGTCCGCCAATGGAGCTGAAATACACGGATAAAGTACACAGTAAAAATAAATCTTTTACTTTCTATTGTGTTTTAATTGCTGTATCTTCAAGTAAATAGGGATTTACAACAGGGAAGCATTAATGAGGCATTGTAGTTGAACGAAAGAAATAATTAATATTTTTAGTAAAAATCAATGCACGTCATTCAAGATTTACGACGTTAAAACCCCACAGCGTTTCCAAAACATCAGAATAGTTAGTAACTAAGGAATTTTCAAAATGTTTCAACTATTTAAGAATACACTAGTCAATTTGATTTTTAAAATAAAGAAAATCCCATTTTTCACTTTTCAATAATGTGAAACACGGGATATGTTATTACAATATATAATATAAAGATCACATAAAAATGTTTAATTTTAAATACATTTTAAAACTCAACTAGTGAGGCACTAAATAAATCAATAACTTTTTTTATGTAATATTGCGTCTCAATTAGGGAGAATTCAGTGTGGCATTAAAAAGAACAGGGAATCCTCTGTGATAAAAAGAAATTAGAAAGTGGTCTATAAAAGAAAAATGTGAAATGAATTGACAGAATTGCGAGAATGTAAAATGGACAGAAAGCTCAACTGATTTATAAGATTACAGGAATGGGTTGGATAACATGATAATAAAAACATATTTTGAATTGAGTGCTGTGAAAAAATGTCTGAACAAAATTAAGCAAATGTTTACTGGAAATAACTATTGCAAACCAAATACAACACTAAATAGATATTTTAAAATTTCTTAATTATTTATTAAAATCTGGGAAAGCAAAGGATGAGAAGCCTTTATTGGTGCAATCGCGAAGGTAAAACCCCCTAATACTTGCCTAGGACCCAGTATTTACCGATTTAAAAATAAAACTCTAATATAAAATAACTTTCTTACAGATAAGCCTATAAAACTATAATAAAAATTCAATACATATACAAAACAAAAAATACATGTGAGCTACAAACATTTTTAATCAAATTTAATGTTTTAAAACTGTCGTCGTCTAATTCGTCCATAAAATGAATTAGGTATTCTCTTTAAAGACTTCGTTTGGCATTTTCCTAGCTCACATTGATCTGTTCTACATTCCCTCTGACAAACTTAGTTTCCTCGTGGTGCCTTCATTTGATAATTGAAGTTTCTCCCAAATAGCTTACAACATCATCTAAAACAGAGTTAGTACCCATGTGCTCCTCATACATTCTTAGTGCACATGCTTACACCAGGTATTTCTTACCACATATTCTGCACACTCGCACCGGTATCGATGAATACAAATTTTGCATACTCTACAACACAATGTCTTACATTCATTTTTACATACTTGTCTTATACTTATATTACATAATTTATTTGGATCTCTAAAGGAACCTAAAATTGTTCATATACCTTAACATTCTTCGTAACCTTCACTTTGTTTTTTATCGATTTTCCCATTTTGTGAGCTTTTGTTATGACCCTATCTTGATAACTGATGTGCCTAATGTATGATTTCACATATTATAGGATAATTAACAAAACCTGTCTCATTTGCCTCTTGTAATTTTAATAACAAGTCCATAAATGGATTTTTATCATTTTCATTAATAATTGTTTTCATTTCCTTTTTTAATTGTATTTTCAAAATTGTATCATGCATTTTCTTCTTCTCTTGAATATTCCAATTTTTATAACATGCCAAATTGCCAGACGCCCATTATCTTTGCCCATGCCCATAAAATGTTCTGCATAAGTTATAAAGTGTAAAATTATGTATTTATTTTATCTACCAACTTTATTGCTAATTCTTTAACTCCAATCTATGATCACGTAGAATGTTGTTTTTAATACATAGGTACCTTAAAAAATTATCTAAGAATATGCTGTGACCATGGCTTCAATTTATTAGAGAAAACTGTTGTATTATTTTTAACAGCGTAGAAAAGTAGCGATGCGAGAGAGATCCCTTCTACTCGTCTAAAGCTTCCTTAAGCCAGCTTAGGAACAAGGATTCCAAATTCTAGGTGTAATCACGATTTCTAGCGACGTATCTCAACCCATTTAGATTGGTATCTGGATAATCCACCTTGCCTCTTTCTTACATACAGTGTGTATCTTCAACGACAATTTCATCGAGAGTTCTGATAATAATCAGATTTATTGTAATTTAAACAGTTGCAGATGGGTTCTTTCTTTTGGTCAATGTATTTTTGGTAGGAATTCGTATTTTCTTATTTTTTATTATACAATGTTGCGAAATATCTTGAATAACATTGTAATTATCGCATATCACTCTCTTCAATCTACTAACTTCTCGTCAAATGATATTTAAATCCATCATGTACTTAGCAATTTTATCTTCTCCGATCTCTGCAAAAATAAAATTGTTTCTTAAAATATTTTCCGCCGCATTAAAAAAAACCTTTAAAAATTTTGCATTGAAGTTAAAAAATAGTGCACAAAAGTACGGCTATATACTGCTTGAAATCTGAATTAACAATAAAATATAGAAAAACGATGGAACCATGTATAATATAATATAGAACGGATGGATAACAACACTTTAAATTCTTAAAATCTCTATTTTTGGTATTAAATATATGTAGAGGGTTAAGGGTAAAAACATAGTGCTGCAACGTGAGCGATGTGAGTGTAGCGATGTGAGAAGTTTAGATAATTTTATTTAAATTGACACATAGTGTAGCGACAAGTGTCTAGTAGCAGCAGTGACAAGTTATCAGCAGCAGTGACAAATTTATCGACGCTACTAGTTTTAACGTTTTATTTGTTTATCGATACGCATTAACAAGGTTCAGTTAGTAAACAAATTCTTAATAGTACGCATACATCCGGCACAAAAAAAATTATTGAAAATCAAATAACTTGGGTTAAAAATAAAAACTGCTCAAAAAAACCTAAGGATGCTTCTTAGTTTTCACAATAGAGTATAGTAGGCTTCATATTTTACCCTTTTATTAATTGTATGTATGGTGTCTTTTCTTTTTAAAAGAACTAAAATCCTTAATTAGACTTAAGAATTACTCACTTACTACACTTAAAAGAAGTGTTAAAAGTAGGGATCACAGTACATTATATATTACCATATATTCAGGCCATAAATTTAGTGCAAAATCAGTTTGGTTTTAGAAAGTTACTTCGAACGCGAAAAGCATTATTATGTTTTGATACAAAGAGCTCAAAATATAAATTAGGATGGCTAAGCATGCCTTATTGATTTCAAGAAAGCACTTAAGCAACTTAATACAACATCGCAAACTGATCCAAATATTAACGAAATCTAAATCTCACAATTTCAAATAAAGCGAGGAGCTGGTCAAGTCTGCATTTTATCGCTGACATTATTTATCAGTGACATTATTTAATAGGTACATATTCTGAAGTGCTGTTTAAAGAAGCTATTTGTAAAATAAAAATCAATGATGTGAAGATTAACTTACGATATGTGGATGGTACAGTTCTGTTGACTAATAATACTGAGTGTCTGCAAATACTATTGGATCAAGATGTGGAAGCCTGTAGCAAATACGGCATTAAATTGAGTTACAGAAAATTTTTGTAAAAAAATTTGGAAACAGTCGACAAAGTTACACTATCTAGATCTAGACCACTCACAAGAGATTCGATGTAATATGGAAAAGGCGATAGCTGTATTCAACTACCTTAGGAAGATCTTCATCTGAACATCACCATGATAATAGGATGCTATATGTTTTCCATCTTCTTTATGGAGTGTTAGCCTGGACCTTGATGAAGGCAACATCTAAACGACTAGAAGCTTTTCATACATCCGTCATGTTCTAAACAACCTGGTGGTTCAACGTATGAACAAAGATCTGGAAGTTATGGCTACTGTGAAAATCAGAAAGATGGCATACTTAGGGCATGTGATACGCAATGGAAACTACCTAATATCCAAGAAATATCCAATATCCAAATTGTAACCAAATATCGATGTCACAGCTACAATTTTAGTGTTAGCTTCAATTACAAAAGAAGGCACTGAAGATGATCTGATCTAGATCGAAAACGTCACGTTATGCTACTGTATAAATTTTGACGACACTTTTTTAAAAGTTTTAATGTTTTATACCTAAATACAAATGTGAAATGTTTTACTTCTGTATCAGTATGTTATACTATTTTCTAACGTTTTCATCGTAAGCAAATGATCTACAATGCTTAATTTCTTCTTGAAACCAGCTTGTTCCCTCAATCAAGAAGTTCAAAACTTGGGTAGATTTGTTATATCAAGTAATAAATCGGACATGAATGTTTCACCCTGTATCCTCTCTCAACATCATCCGATTACAACAACATATGAGACTTTAATTACGTAGGCTTTCTCAGTAAAGAAATTTATTGCATTTTTAAGTACTAATTATCGCGCCTCTTAAACGGTAGAAACCATTATTTAGGGATCGGGGAATGTTCGAAGAAAAAAAGTATCCTCTGTATATTGACACACCGATCCGGACTTGGTAACAAATTGGATGTAAAGTATTAAAAGAGTTTTCGAGATACGATCTTTTAGATAAAATGAATTAGTGTAGAAGTTGGACTCGATCGCGAAATGAGAAAATGTGAGATATATAGTTTAAAAATGTTTTAAACTTAAAGATTAAAGTTTTACCGTATGGTTATTACTGCAATTTGTTTATCAGTTTATGGCTTTTAATCTTTTAGCTCCTCCTTATTTTTTTTGGATTTTAATCTTTATTACATTTTTAAAAACTTTGATACTATTGGAAATAAATTGCAAGTGCAAACAGTTCTTTGCCGTCTAAACAAATCAAACTTGTTTTGACTAAAATTAACTTTCGACTTCAATTTAATAATTAAATTAAATTGATGTAATATTGTGAACTATGCTCATAGTACAGTAGACTTAAATACATGAACATCAAATACTCTCATATATGGCATTTATGTTTCGAAAAGGCATTCAACTGTATAGAGCACTTGGCAGTAAAATAGGCACTACAAATTAGTAGAATAGGCTACAGATATACAAAACTCTCGAAAGTTCTATAATTTAGTATTTGAACACTATATCGGAATATGCTACAAAATATGCTATAGGTCTTCTTCTTCTTCTTCTTTTTACATAGACATGACTCTGTTTTTCAATGTGCCTCCAGTAAGTTGTCGTTCCATTGTTTTCGTGGTCTTCCTACTGATCGTCTTCCTATTGGGGAACCGTCTTTTGCTTGTTTACTAGTCTATTTGTTATATGATCGTTCCATTCTACTCTTCTATTTCTTACCCAGTTCTTGATGTTCTTTACCTTGCATCCACTTCCACGTCGTATATCTATACTTCTAGCTCTGTCCCATAGTGTCTTACCATCAATTTTTCTAAGCGATTTCATCTTTGTTGTTTCTAACATCCTTTTTGTCCTCTCTGTGTCAGGTATTGTTTCTGCCGCGTATGTTATTATTGGTATGATGACTGTTTTGTAAATTCTGCCTTTCGTTACTTTTCCGATATTTTTGTTTCTCCATATTGTTTCATTCAGACAGCCTGCGGCTCTGTTTACTCTATTTACTTGATCTTCCACTTCTGTTTCGAGCGTTTCGTAGCTAGATAATGTGATGCCTAGATATTTAAACCCCGTCACTTGTTCTATTATCTGACCTTCCAGCTCCAATTTACATCTTAAAAAATTTGCTGTTGTAACCCCCTGTGTGCCTTATCCCCTGTCTTTTAATTTGACCAGGTCAAATGCCTTATTAAGGTCCACGGAACATAGATATGCCGGTTTGTTGTATTTTAGTGATTTCTCTTGCGCTTGCCTCATTATAAATATAGCGTCGGTGCATGATCTTCCCGATCTAAAACCTTTTTGGTCTTCTGCTAGTGTTATAATTTCATTCAGTTTATTTGTTATCACTTTGGTTGTTAATTTTAGTGTTGTGTTTAATAAATTAATTCCTCTGTAATTTTCCTTATCCGATTTGTCTCCTTTTTTTGAAGAGAGGTATTAGGATGGTTGATCTCCATTCTTGAGAAATTCTGTTTTGTTTCATTATTTTTTTGGATAAGTTTTAATAGTTGTTTGGTCAGATCTGATCATCCGTACTTTTTTAATTTCCTTAAAGCTTCCTTTACCTCTTCCTCCTCAATATGTATTTCTTCGTTTGTCTTCACCTCTAGTGTTGGTGGTTCATTATCGTCACCTTTAGCAAATAGGGATCGAAAGTAGCATATAATACATACTAATCTACAGTGGAGTAGCAAAAGACAACAGGGCCAAAGAAGGTGTAGCCTTACTAATACACCAAAGGTACCAAAATCACATCAAAGAGTGTCAATACATATCAGAAAGAATAGTAACAGCAAAGTTAAAAATGGGAAAGGAAGAGCTGAACATCATCGGAGTATACGGCCCAGAAAATAACAAGCCTCAAACAACAAGGGAAGCGTTTTATGACCAATTACAACAAGGAGTAGATCAAGTCAGAGGGAAGATGATAATATTGGGGGATTTTAACGCTTAAATGGGCAATCAAGTAATACCCGGAATTAAGCAAAAACATTACGAGGATGTCAAAAAACGAAAATGGAGAACTGATGATAAACTTCTGCACGAATAACGAACTAAGAATAAATAACACATTTTTTGACCACAAAGACCAACACAACTATACATTTAATAACACCCGTGGACAAAGATCTATGATAGATTATATTATAACCAACAGAGATACACATCTATCGAAAATAATCGACGTAAGATGCCTCAACTCGGCAGATGTGGGTAGTGACCATAGGCTAGTATTATGTAAAATAAGAATCATCCTGAAATATTTTCCACCCAAGAGAGCGGCGCCAACATAAACAGAAATCAAAGTCGAAGAATTAAATACGGAAACCACTAAATACTTATACAGGAAAAGAATATCAGAAAAGATCGCTGGGAATGAAATATTTGAAAACGATAACATCGATGAAAGCTGAGAAAAACTCAAAAATAACATAATTAATGCAGCAACAGAATCACTTGAAGAGAGGAAAGTAACGAACACTAACATATCAAAAAAGAAAATACCATGGTTTAGAAAGGAAGAAAAGACAAAATGCGAAGAAAAGAAGAAAGCCTTTTTACAATACAGAACACAACAAACACCACAGGCATACAACCACTACAAACGAATCAGAAATGCTATAGCTGAACGAATAATTTACCCCAACAGAAATGTTACCTACAGAACCTAAAGGAGAAATTAAACAAAGCGGCAAACGAAGTGCTGGATAATGAACAACACAAGAATAAATATTAGGCGAATAAATATTGTATCCGAGATTGGTTAGGATAGTTTTAATCTGAAAGTCGACAAAAAAAATACATGTTAAGTAGTATCGGTATATAAGTAATACTGGTTTTTTATACCAGATTTATATTATTGCTCTTTTTATGTGCTTTATGTATTTCGTTGACTGTTAAGTAATTTATTTCGACAAATAACAATGGCTATAGCAACTTCTAGCTGTAATTCCTGGCAATACCGAAGTGCTATTTTTTTTATTTCTTAAAAAAAAGAGATCCTATTTAGATTTTTAAAATTATTTAACGTAAAAAAGTAAAACAAATACGTTTTGTCTTAATAGTTTGGGCCCCAATATATGGTTTATTTAATAGTTTCAAATATGTTAGATATTCTTTATTATCGAATATTGATTCAACATGTTCCCTGATTCTATTTCATTTTGATGTCGAAATTTAAAAGCTACTACGCCACGACAGTCGCAATCGCTAGCGATTCTCATTCATTTCGATTGTAGTTAAAACTGGGGATATTTACTTTATCATTTTGACACTGCTGAAAATTTGGCTTGGCCCTCTTGTTTATTGGCTGCACGCTGCACAACGATTGTTGAATGTTTGTTTTGTTTACGTTACGTGAACGTCTTTTTTTTCTTGTTTGAGTTGTTAAATCATATAGTGGCCATTCATAATTATATTTTGAATTGAAAGAAAATGGATGGAGAGGCTGTCGGTGATCGTGGCACTAAATTGCCTGTGGAGCAAAAGGAAATCATGGTGGCTTTTTTGGAGGACCATGCTGATTTTGCTAAGGGCAAACTCTTTAGCCATGATGGCAAGGAAAGAAAAAAGGCGATGTGGGAGATCCTTAAGTTATAACCACTAAGGTTAATAAAACCACCAAGATTTGACTTAGTGGTTATATTCTAATATATTTTTAAATTTACTGCAGCTTAGTAATACTTACCCTAAACATGTTGGGTATCCTAGAGGCATAAACACCCTCCTCCAAATATGGTTCTAATACCCTTATCAAATAATTTGCAGCTTGTTTATTAAGCCGGAATTGCTGCCTAAATTGAGCATCACTTAATGAAAAAGGATTTTGAGTAACCCGTAACATTCTTTTTATCCTTCGTTGTGAGCGTCGGATATCTATCCTCTCTAATTCCTCCAAAACCAGCAAATGTCCGTAAAACACAGCCATATTAATACTTTTTACCTCAGTTTTCCTTGCAAGAATCAAAACACAACACCGCCTAAACTGAACCTAAGTTCACTTCTCCCGGTCCAGCCAGTCATGTCAGATTAATTTTGACTCGAAATGAAATTTCAACCACTTTCTTGAAGTTGAAATTCATTTCGATAAATCGACAATTAGTGACGTCGTTTGGTTAGTTCAGCTGAAATCCACAAGGCTCGCAAAGTCGCATTTCGACGTCGCCATATTAATTTCTACATGTTTTGAGTCGAAATCTCAATTAGAATCAGGGCCATGAGATTTTTAATGCTGCAAATTGAATAGAGACTAAAGAATCACATACACGATAGTTGTCTTAACGTATTTCTTGATGCATTTATTAGTACCTAATTCTGCTGGTACAATCTACTTCCTAATCATTGTTTAGAAGTGTTTCATAGAAGTCATTGTTTAATGTGTATATTTCGATATTTATTTTTCAATTATTTTTAGCCACATAAACATCTATCAATGTATTTTAGCTGAATGTCTCTGTTATTTTTATCACTCAGTACAACGGTATAATCTGGCGGTGAGCCTATTTTCTGTGCAGCTTGTTTTTTGTTGCAACGAGTACTTAAAGACATCTTTCGAATACTTTTTGGTTATTTTTAGATCTCCGCTTTTAGTATTTCATTCACAATTGACCAGAAAATCAATCACGCAATCTCTTCACTTTTCATTCATCCAACTTTGCACTTCGTTGTCATATCATCCGATCTATACAAGGTGGTCCTGAAGTAATTGTACAAGAAGAAACACTAGATTCTACACTTTAAAATATCACGATATCGCCCAACTTGCTTCAGTTACTTTAATCAAATGTTAATATTAAAAAAAGATACAAGGTATTAAAGTTGAGATTTAAAATTTTATTTTTCGCTATGACTTAAATGTTTGTGAACATTTATGTATTATCATCATCTTTCGCTCGACAATCCTCTGTGGATCTTGGCCTGCTCTAAGATTCGTCGCCATTATGTTCTGTTTCTGGCGACTTTTTGCTTTCTTTTAATCTTTAGTATCCATAAGTCGATCTCAACTCCATCTAATCACCTAGTTTGTGATTGGCCTCTGCTTATTTTTCCTATAGGTGTTCCTGTCGTTAGCTTTTTAGGAATCGTATTGTCTGGCATTCGTATTATGTATCCAGCTTATCTAAGTAGTTCGGTTCATTAAAGAGTTGGCATAATTCGAAATTATATCTTTTGGGTTGTCTATAGCTCCAAATATTTTGTGGAGTATTTTACGCTCGAATATTCTCAAAGTTTTTTCATCCTTCTGCATTAGGGTCCATGTTTCCTCCTTATATGTGAGGACTGGCCTCAGCAGTATTTTGTATATACTTAACAGTTTTAGTTCTTTGGATATTTCTTGAGTGGAATTGTTATTGAAGTCCATAGTATGCCTTATTTGTAAGGTTTATTCGTCTTTTAATTTCTTCGATTGTTTTGTTATAGTCACTAGAAAGCCAAGCCAAGTGACCAATACGACATACGTACCATACATTTGCTCTTAACTTTTGCTCTCCAAGTTAGCGTTATTTGTGTCAAAATATTAAAGATATATTATTTTAACAAAAAGAAAGATATACCTGTTAATAACTGCTTCGCCTTTTATAAATCAGTTGCATACCTCTGATTTAATACAATTACTCCAGACAACAAAGAAAAAATAGACAAAAATGTCAATTCTTCTGAGTTTAAGAATTGTACAATAATATTTTTCTACATATATCCGTAGGATAAATAATAAAGTGCTATAGGGTTTGATATCACCAATTTTACGTTTTATACTAAATCCTCATACTCAAAAATTCCCAGTTATAATGTTTTATACAAACATGAAAATTATAGAGAAAAATAGAATTTTATATTTCAATTTTAACATTCTGTATTTTTCTTAATATCAACATTTTATTAAAGCAAGTTGGATTAAATCGTAATATTTTAAAGTGTAGAATCTACTGTATGTTTTTGCTTAAGGGTTAGACGAATGATCAACCAGTACTGGTTTCGAATTTTCCGTACCGATAAGTTCGGCACTATTATTAGTAAACGTAGTAGACGACAGACAGAAAACTAATTGGATATCTATCTAGTATAAATATGTTTTATATGTATAAATATGTATACAATTTCATCATACTGTTAATCGCATTTAAATATACTGTATTCAGTATGTTGCTAATATCCGTCGGGAAGATGCGGCTTTTTGTATTAAATAAAAAAAAAAGAAAATTTCCCAAGGACCACACTGTATAGTTCTTTGTTTCTTTTTTCATGGTAATCCCGCAAAGTTTCGCATATCGTTAGGTCTTCTCGTTCGTGGACTTCATAATATTTCTTGATTCTGTTAATAGTTAAAGATTTGTTTTTTTATTTGTCATTTCCCATTTTTTCATTTAATTAGTATTATATTTCCAATTGCTCAAATCAATACCTTTAATGCTGTTGTTTAATTATTTATATTTTTTACTCCTAGTAATATTTTAGTTTTATATGTTTCCAATACATCGTTATTTTTTTATGAAATATGGTCTTAAAGTTCGGTAGCGATCACCCGTTGTTTACTCTTGGAAGAGTAGCCCCATTAACATACACAGACTATGTAAGCATAGACGCATTTCTTTTTTCTCAATTTCTCAATGTTCTACAATAGTAGTACTATCAAGAGGATTTTGTTGTAAAACTAAGAACGTTACATATAAGCTAATATTTAAAAAACAACTAATGACATGCCACATGACATATGAAATGAACAGTGGTATGTTAAAGTTGATTTCATCTAAACACATGAGATATCATTAAACAACCTAAAATAAAAAACTAGCCATGTCAAATCTTTATTATAGGATTAGTTTCCAATTTTTAAAATCCTTAACAAGTTATTTTATTTAAGTATAATTTTTATGATGCTGTTTACAAAAGAGATTTCACAAACTGCCTAAGTTTGTTTGTTGTTTATATTGGTCTTAGTTGCGCCAGCTATTTATGAATCTTGAAAATGAAATAACACCCTTCTAAAACAAACTTGAACAAATTTAGCAACATTGTATTAAAATAATTCACCATATAAACCATTTTTCTGTTGTCTCCAGTTTATTGGAATCGGCATGCACTAACAAATGAATCTCTATCGGCGTTGAACAAAGGTAACTGGATGCTCGTTACTTGTCTCATGTTAAACAATTGTGACGTCCCAGATACGTTATATGCCAGTTGATTGGATTTATTTCTCCTCATCAGGATTAAATACGTCATTCCTCGCCTTCTAGTTTAATTTGCATGTGTAGGAATGCCTTTTCGTGATCACATATTTTTGTAGTGTTTGTGTCTGTGTCTGTCTGTGTGTCTGAGTGAGCTTGTGATCAGGTTCGGGTTAAGCCATTAGCATATCTCCGGATGAATGTTTCAAAGGACAAAGGACACATTTCCCTTACCTATTACGGATTGCTGCAATTTTAATCGTTTGTACTTAACCCTACAACTAGGAAATTGTGGATAGTGACTGAAGTAGTAGAAGAAAATTTACTCGATATGGTTATTCAATTGCATTTCAGGTATTCATTTCATAATATTTGGAAAATATGTTAATATGGCACATTAAGCTGTGTTTGTACTTTCCATGTTCATATTTTTGACGAAAAGTGTTGTTTTTAAAACCCCGTCCATACTCCTTATTATGTTTCATCTAGTTTTTTAGTTATGTGTTTTTTATTGTTCTTGCAGTAACTAGATTAAGTATAGTCGATAACGACTCAGAAGAGCTAATTGTGTAATAACAACTAGTTAACGTATTCAAAGGTGAAACGTACACCCAGAGAAAAAACGGTTAGACTTTTTAAGACGTAAAACAGATTAAAATTAAAAAAAACCTTATGATAGCATTAAAATTCACAAAAACAATTAGTTGTTTTGAGTTGAGTGTAGTTTTGGATAAGATTGTTTGTTAGCTGTTTTAAATGTAAAAAAATTATGTATTTATTTTGTATCCTTTTTAATTTTTTGTTAAGCCTTTTATGCTCAGTATTGTTGTTCGTCGAATCCCTTCTTGAAAGTGTTTTAGGATCATCTTTAACGTTGTGCTATCTTATTTCTTGATAATGGATAATAATTACACAAATCTTCATCATAACATATTCTGACATCCTATATTTAAATACTATAATTATAATAACATGGAAATCACAAAGAATTATATCAAAGAAGCTCTACAAAATCTTGAAGATCAAAAATGTTAGTGATAATTTACACAATATCATTTATTCACGATGAGCTGAAGCTCACAGCCGTTCTTCGGTAACAAGTATCCCTTTCCCTCTTGTACTTTCCACATATTAATTATCTGAAAAGCAACAAACGAATCATGTGGAAAAATATCAAAGGTAATACTATCCAACCTGCCTCGCAGAATAGAAAGAACAATCAGAAACTAAGATACTCTAACCCCTTAACGAATTAACCCGAGATATCTCGTGACGAAAGCACTGTGCCTAAAATAACGGACCCGAGATATTTCGTTCTGTGTTATTTTTTCAGATTTTAAACAGTTTCTCTCATTTTTTAATCTTTGTTTTAGAAGTTTAAACTTGTTTATATGTGGTAGTCGTCATAGGTCACAGCATGTCTTTAGGATGAGTTGGGCAATTTGTCTGATGAATAATCTAAGTCTATGAGCGGCGCTTGGAGTGAGCTTTTCCTAACACTTCGTTTTCTGACGTTACGTTTAACGTGTTTTTTCATTAAAAATGAATTGTCGTGACGATTCGAAGGACAGTTTTCAGTTAGACGAACCTAGTAGCTCTGACAGTAAAGTCTAATGAAGAAAATGGCAGGATGTAAGACAGTGGTTTCAATAAATGTGAACCAACCAGAGCCGCTCCTACCAAGATTATCTGTTAGTGGGAATATGAAGTGTAATTTTCATGTACAGGATATTGAAAGTAAAATTTAAATTTTTAATGTTTTCTACAAAAAACTAGTAGGTATTATAGTCAAAGAAACAAATCGTTATGCTGATCAGTAACATTCTTTGAGCTTTCGCAGAATTCTATCAAGAAGTAAATGAACATAAACAAATAGTGATGAAATGTGAGTTTTTTTGCAATTACCTTACTGAAAGTAAAAGAATCGAAAACCTTTGTGTAATCTACCAAACAAAGCAGCATTGGTATGTTGTGTTCTCCCGCTTTTTCTATTATCTGCCTGGTGTTCAGTATCTGCTCCGGTGTTCCTTTTCCTGGGACGAATCCGCATTGTTCTTCGGCTATCTCTGGAAGTAGAAAGTTCTTTAGCCGTCCATTTTGCCCCCCATAGCAGGATTTTTCAAACGATTAATGATCCTTTTTTATGGATAGGGATAAAGGTTGATTCGCACTACTCATCAGGCCATACACTTGTGATATATATCAAGTTGACCATGCCCACAAAGACTGAACGATATATCTCGGGATAATAAATACATACCTAATATTGGTGAATTGTTGAATGAAAAATGTGTAAAGAAGATAAAACAGCACTAGAAACACGTGGTCAGATGAATTAAAGTAAATTGCAAAAATATGGAAGAGTGTCGCATATAATGGAACTATTTGAATACCAGATTCGACATAGACAGAGGTGGTTTGGAAGTAATGATTATTTTGAGCTAATAAATATCACACCTGTGATCATTTATTTTCATGCAATTATAATGAACAAGTAATTAATATTAATACGGCCCTGCATGTATAAGAGTTTGGTGGAAAGGTGAATGTAGCTTTTAAAAACGCCTACGTGATTGAATAGTCAGTATATTGTGTGAAGATAATTGTAATGTTCGTGCGATTTTGTAAAAAAAAATTGAATACACGACAATTGCTATTGTCCAAACATTATTTACGGATAAAGGTCGGTTCGTTATGTTGTGACTTTTTATGTCTGCGAAATCTTTTCTTCTTTTCGCACAAAATATAAGACAAAAAGTACCTTTCTAACCGCCTTACGGTGATTTATACAATGACAAAAGTTTTTCTTGATAGGTGGGGTTTTACGAGCAAAACATAAATCACCTTTTCTTGTTAATGAGTAATATACCGTAGTTATTTAAACTTTTTTAGTATCGCAATGGCGTTTACTTGTAGTTAATAAAGATATGTAATACAATGCTTTAAAGAGAACTTGTCTATACAATTAAAGTTCTAAAATTAACAATCTTTTTTTTTCTTTCACAGTTACTTTTGCTGTTTTTATACATGATGATACTTTCTTTCTGGCATTTCCTTGTTCCATTAGGCGTTACTTGAAATGACAACGGATTATCTTATGGCGGTGAATATTCATACAACCTAAAGGCAATTTCTTATTGATAATTGCTTAGATGTTTAGTTTAGTTGTGATTTTACTGTCGTTGGTGCAACATTACTGAAGTGCTTTTTAAGTGGTTTGTTGATAATGCATATTGTAAAAAGCTAAAACTTTAAGCACCGGTATAATCGTTGGAAATACATTCCGATATTATACATATATGCAAAAATGTATAGATAAATAAAAAATCCCTTTTAATAAATTATTACTTTTAAGTGATCATACATTAGTCCAGCTTCATCGTAATTATAATTATAAAATTAGAGAGAAATTCTGACCAAAAATTAGAAAGTATTAAATGAATGGAGCAATTAGATATTTTTGAAAAACCCTTTGAACACAGTCATAAAGAAATAGCTTAATTCCACAAAGAGTAAAAAAAAGTTATTTTACCGATTAACAGGTCGAAAACAGTGATCCTGCTAAATGTTATGGAGTCGCAATCTTACTAGATAAAAAACAACAAAAAAATCTTACTAGCTAAACCTGTACAACTTACTCAAGAAAGACTTGTAATAGTTCAAGTGAAGACAAACATATAAAAATTAAATCTAATCAAGTATAGGCGCCAACAGCGGATAAATATTAAACCGAGAATGAACATTTTTATATACAGGTACACACAGTCTTAGGATCGATTAAAAACGAAGATATTACTATAGTAATGCGGGACTACTAGCTAATGCTTAGATCACCAAAGGAAAATTCGTGGAATTTGGCCTGGGCGAGAGAAATGAAAGATGGGACGGACTTGTAGATTTCTCTCAAAGTGAAAATTTTGTAATTATAAAGGCAGTGTTTTAATGAGACTGGTAAGGGGCATATCAATAAATTGCATTAAAATTACATACAGCTCTTAATGTTTACCCCTATATTACTAACCTCTAATATTTTAATCACCATTTGAGTGTCACATATTTAGTTGCCATACTACTCCGAAATGGCTGGACCGATTTTTATGAAATTTTAGATATATTATCGTTAATTATAAGAATAGGTGGTAATCTATTTTTCATACCCCTAAGAAGTAAGGGTGGGCCACCACAATTTTTTGGACAATTTTTTTAATATTTTTTATGGTGTAGCATTAATCTATTTTTCATACCTCTAAGGAGTAAGGATGGTCCATTCCAATTTTTTTTTTATTTATTGGCAACATTTTTTTTATTTTTGTTTGATGTGCTATTAACAAATACATACAATCCTTAATTTTTACCTTTCTATTATCAACCCCTATCTTAAATAGTCATATTAGTATCAAAGAGTTAGTTGGCATACTTCTCCGAAACGATTTGACCGATTATTATGAAATTTTATATGTCCATTCGGTTGGACTAAGAATAGGTAGTAAAATATTTTTAAGTTTTTTAGATAAAATTTTATTATTTTTATTTTTAGATGATGTGGCATTCAACAATACATACAACCCTTAGTTTTCACCCTTCTTTCACCAATCACTATTTTTTAAGAGTCATATTTGTATCGCAGAGTTAGTTGCCATACTTTTCGAAACGGTATCACCGATTTTTATGAAATTTTATATGTGTATTCGGTTGAATATTCTACTCGGAATTTTCTTCCAGAAAAATTGTTTTCGTTCAAATCAGTTGACACAGTTATAAATCAGGATAACGTAGTCACCTATCCTACAGAGTTTTTTAATTCCTTGGGATTGCCTGGACTCCCACCTAACAATTAACAATTAAAAGTAGGATCAGTTGGAATGGAACGAGACTGAGAGGGAAAAGGCTAATGAATTATATTGTTAAGGCAAGGATCATCAAAGAAAAATACAAAGGTGAGGATGTCTTAATCTCACTTATACCGATGATTTGAACGGTCGTACCATTTAGTTTTAAAAGTTTACAATTTCCCGTGCTTTTGGCTTTTTCAATGACAATAAACAAATCACAAAACCAACCGTTGGAAGTTTGCAGAATTAACTAGTGCTTCCACGTTTCGCGTATGAACAATTATTCGCGTGTCGGAAATCCGTCATCATTGTTCATTTATGCAACGCGAAAAATAAAAAAAAATTATCAGAAAGTATTAAATAGATTAAACTTTTTTCATACCTAATTTGTCTGAGGGTTTTTTGGGGTTTTATTTTCTGTAATTTTTTTTACACAATACTTAATTATTCTAAGACTGTACGGTAGAAGTACGCCGGGTCAGCTAGTAATATATAACAAATTACGAAGCTGTTTTTAATGTCCGTAGAGTATGGTCGCTTGAAATGTTTGGCTAGAGCAACAGCTTCCTTAGAAGAATTTAAAATTATCATTCATAAGGAAGTTCGTGTTCTATCGAAACATGTTAAGTTGATTATATTCTGTGGACATTAAAAACCGTCTTGTGATTTGTGTTTTATGATATATTATAAAATATTCCTATATTGTCAAAGCTTATTTAGATTATCTTTAGACTATCTAAAACAACCATATATACAAAATATTATGATTTGTTTTTTTAACCAATAATAAAAACCAGTTGTTTAGAGATATAGTTGATTGTAAATTTTTTACAGATATTCAAATTATTTGCTGCTGCAACTTTAGATGTCTATATGCAAATTATGGATTGCATTGCCACATTTTCATCGTGTTGCTCATTATAAAATCTCAATATTCAAATTTAACGAAGCATCTGTTTCCGGCAGAGATGCGAACGATCGGAAAGTTGTTACGTTCAGCAAGATCTTTTTTTATTTTCGTTACTAGGACGAAGATTTTCAGCACAGGAAATGAGTCTCATTATTATTGAAAGATTTTTACTTTTATCATGGTAAATATATTTCAAACTTACATCGACTAAGTATCTCTAATAGTTCCATAGCAGTTAAATAATTTCCCACCTCGTCCTAGTATGCTGCGTATACATTTTAAATTGTAAAGAGTTTTCAGAAATGTATTGTGATTCCAAATAATAAGTTTCTACATGCAAATAAAAGCACGGAATACAGTTTTCGGTGGTAGGGTTTTGATTTTGAAATATATTCTTTGAATCAGAGACACAGTAAAAACTACGGATTACAGAAGAATTCTCATAAGAGTTTTTCAGTTACACTCAATGAATATTTTAATTTATAAACGAGACGAGATTTGTATTAATAATCATATAATAAATGGAGCTCTTGGACCGAAAAACTTGTAAAAGTAGCTTTGAAATCATGTGGGTCTTTAACAAGTTGTGGCATAAAAGTCTATTCTTTAAAGTCAACTAAACACGAATAAATTCTTTTATTTTAGCATATGGTCGTAAATACTGCTAGAATCTCTAGACTAGACTTTACTAGACTTTATTAGACGTTAAATGAACTGCATCCAACGGAACTTTTTTGGTTCAAACTTCTAAAGCATATTTACTATATTTGCAAACAAAAGATGTCCGGACTGGATTAATAGCGCTTAGTTGAGCAACTACACACAAATAGATGAGTCCTAAACTATTTCCATGGGAATATATACATGAGAATTAAAAGAAATCATTTATCTAAAGGGTGAAATAAGATTTAATTCTTTTAAAATAAAATAACGAAAATTGGACAGTATATAATCACCGGATTTTGGACACGTTACAGTTTAGAAAGAAATTTTGTTTTGGATCTTTTACTTCTTTTTTTATTAATGGATGTATTAAGGAGCGTCTTTTACAGTGGGTGATTTTCTCCATCCATTACAGGTCCTAAGTTATTCAGAGCGACTTCGAAGTGTATATTTTTCTGCTGTGCCTTAAAAAATTTTGGAATGAATTTGATATTTTCTTTAGTTATATTTTATACTTATAGGCATGTATGATAACCATGTTATCTTTATTTTTACATATGAGAGACAATGATTAAAACTAGGTTTTGCGTCTTCAAAGGTATTAATCACGCACAAACAAAGATGCACAGTCTCTGTTGTACTTAAAAACTATATTAATAATAAAGACAGTTTCTCAGCTTCTGAAACAACTTCTGGGATAAATAATTTAAATCTTCTCAAACTTTTCCTTCTTAACATTTTATTTAATTCATTGCAAAATTGAAATCTAGACTTTCGTAATTACTGTATCGCTTTCTTTATAAAGAAAATTATCCTGTAACTTTTCTCGTATTATATTTTTGCTTAAATTATATTTTAATCAAGTTTACAACTTTAAATGATGTTGGAAAAAGTCTCGTCCGCTCTTTTTGATGGTGTAGTTTTGAGAATAAAGTGCTCTAGGCCCTTCCATTGTGACACTACCGAGGAGATGGCAGATTTTTAGATGCACAACTTCCCATCCACTGATGATATTGAAATGCAAATTTTAATGAAGTTTTTAATCTCAGCTTAAATCCTCAATATTAATACTGGCTTTTCTCTTTTACAGTTCTCTAATGACGGCCCCAACGGAGAATCCATGTGCTTACAGGGACCTGATTGTTTTATGGTAAGTAGATGATTTTAGGTATATAGAGCGTGTTTTAATAATATTAGAAATTAAATCTACTTAAATGAGTCAAGTCCAGATTATTACTGTGGGTTTTTTGTTTTTAGTCTACTCTATGAAGAGTGTTCTCCACGATGCGGTTGTTATAAATTTTTAGTAAAAAATTCTGGATAAAATTAACATATTTTATTTACTACTCGTACATTATACTTAAGGTAAAATAAAAATAGTTGTCACTCAAATTAAAGCTCAGTTGGAAGATAAGGGGCCTATACTCTATTTCTGATAGTGAGTGATTCCGTACATAATAAAAAACCACTTATATAAAAAACCAATGTCACTTATCTAAAAAATTTTTTTTGCGAATATGGCACCTCAATGCAGGAGAACATGATTCTTGCTTTGGGAGTGGAATGTCCCGTGTTGCAATCGAGGCTGAGAACACTTTTTTAATTAATAAGATATTTAAATACTAAGCTAATATTCCCCCAGGTTCATTAAAGCTAAATATGCATTTTTTATTTCCGATAGTTTGAATGGAAATTTTCGTTGTCATCTGCAGATATAGTAAAATTCTAGTGTAGTCAAATACGCACTCAAACCAAAGGATGATGTAAAAATAGATGATAAATATCTATTGTCTTCTCTTATTTCTTCTTCTTTTTTATGTACACATGACTGTCTGTGTCTCATCCTATACTGACCACGTTACTAACAAGGACGTTTTAGTAAGAATGCAAAAAGGAGAGGAGTTGTTAACGATAATAAAAACAGCAAAAATCGAATACCTCGATCACATCATGAGGAACAGCGAAATATATGGGTTGCTGCAATTAATTCTATAAGAAAAATTAAAAGAAAAACCAGGACCAGGAAGGCGATGGAATTCCTGGCAGAAAAATCTACGTACGTGACTCAACGTAACAACCACAAATCTTTTCAGAGCAGCAATTTGTTTACTCTATTTACTTGATCTCTGTTTACTCTATTTACTTGATCTTCCACTTCTGTTTCGAGCTTTCCGTAGCCTGTGATGCCTAGATGTTTAAACTCCATCACTTGTTCGATTATCTGACGTTCCAGCTCCAATTTACATTGTTGTAGATTTCCTATTATAACCATGCATTTTGTCTTTTTTGAGTTTTTAAAATGCACATGTTTAATTTTCTAGGGGTTGTATTGAATTTTTGCTCAATACGTTGTAAATCATCTTCGCCTTGAGAGAGGAGTATTGCATTGTCTGGATAACAGATTATTTTAAGTTATTTTTCTCCCATTCATTTGGTATCCTTTCTGAGTTCTTACTTTTTTTATTATTTCATTCATAATCAGGTTGAACAGTAGAGGACTCTCTAGGGAAGAGAAAACAGAGAATCTTCCTGTCTTATCCCATTGCCAGCTTTAATTTGATCAGTTAGTACTTCTTCTGTTTTTACGTTTATTGTGTTGTTTTGATAGATATTTTTGATCGTTTTGATTATTCCTAGAGGTATTTACCTTATAAGTGTATCACGTCCTTTAATTTGGTCCTGTTAAATGCCTTCTTAATATATAAGAAAAAGCAGAGGTAATGAGGAGGACTCTGGAGAGATAGTATACAATAAATTGTCACTGAGATGAAGACGTTGACTTCATCGAAGAGGTCAGATCCACAAGCAGATATGGCTAAAGATTAAGAGGGAATAATCACAGCAATATCTTTAAGCGAAATAAGCAAGTTTTTCAGGAAAAGCTCGCCAAAAAAGCACCTCACCGGACGGGTGAGGACTGTACCGGGTTTTTCCCGCAAAACCCGGTACGCAGAAAATGAATGAAAATTTTATAATTTGTATGTACAATAGAAACAATTTTTTTATACCTCTTTACAGAGGGTAGTAGGTTCCATATTTTTTATTTTAATTAATAAGTTAAAGAACTAAAAAAATTCATTTTCGCCATCCCACAACATTTTAGCACCTGATATAACATTAGATTTTGTGCTCATTTAAAAATCACACAACTAATCTCTGCCATGATATATATGTATCTTCCAGTTTTTATGCCATGTCATTAGCTAGTTTCCAGTCTCTTCGCTGCACTATATTTTTTTACCCTGTCAACAGTTTTAGCCAAACCTAAAGGAAATTCACGTACAACCAATAAATATATTGGACTAAGCCTTTTGCAAATTGCTCACGATATCGGTATTGAAAAAAATAAACGACAGGTTTATATCAAAAAATACATTATCTGTTTTTTTTTTTAGATTTTTATTTTTACTTAAATTTACTATTGTGTTATCTGTTGTATAATATGAAGCAAAATTATGGAATAAATTAATTATTTCAGAAGCAGACGACACACATATTTTGGTTAACCCTGTAAAAATATATATTCAAATAATACATCGTTGTACCGGCGGTAATACCTAAATCGTCTCATTCTGAAATTTCATACTTTTTCATACTACTGTATGCTATTTTTGTAAATAGTTTAGGTACATTTTTTCTTTTTCTTATGAAAGAAAAAGGAAGAACGTAACTTTTAATGTTCTAATTTATTATTATTTCTGATTTAGTCTTGACTCTTAAAACTGGTGGGAATAAAGAGGTTGTACGATTTACCTTCGCGCATTACGTTTTATGTGTAATTAATCCGTACATTCCACGTGTCTTAAAATGTACTCTATTTTGTTAAAACAAAACTGGTGCTCACGTTAAAAGGAACGATATAAAGACTGCAGAAGTTTAATAGTATCATAACGGCATGAAATTATCGGCAACTTCTAATGCACTTATGCCATTACCATGAAAATTAGTTTCCAATTTAGATAACGATATGTACTAGAACTTCCAAAGATACTTCTCTCTCTTTTTAATTTCCAGGGTCGGTGTAGTTAGTTCAAGACTAATGTATTGGTAGGTCATAAAACCACAGACATTCTTGTCGGTGTCGATGGTGATTACTTTTAAGCATTACAATTAATTTGGAAATGTTAAATACTTTAGATTTTATTCGATACTTCGATTTAATCCATAATTGATATTTTAATCCGTAATTATAAGGAAACGATGTAGTACCATCATTATCGTAAAAATAGTAAACGACTCAGTAGATTAGTAGCTACAATCAGCAAGATACATAAAGTCAACTAACGGAAATAGAAACAGAGATATTAGCTAACTTTTTCTTTGTATTTAAAAACCGATGTAGTATTGTAAATTTCTAAAACAACTAAGCACAAAATTGAGCAATTTAAATAAGTAAGTAAGGAGATACAATATGTATACAATTTTTATTACCTGTTTAACAACAAAAATTGTTTGCTAAGGTTAAAATCAAATCAAAACTTGTATACTGCTAGTAAAATTTCATGAAAAATACAAATTCGGGGAAAGCAATTATGTTCTAATAATAATCATTTTCAAATTTAAATAGAATTGTAATTATCCTCGTTTTGTCAAAAAAACAGCCTTGGTGCGCTTATTTCAATAATTTGGTCGCTTTTAAATGTATAAACTGAAATATCTACTTTTTTCTGAGCTTTGTAATCTTGTAGTACGTTTATCATGTTTTTGCATTTATTTGGTCATTAATCAGTTTTCTCTCATCACATATTTTATAGACTACAAAGCAGCCTACCACACTGTGAATAGAAGAGAAATGTTCAAAGCAATGAAAGAGCTAGGAATACCAAATCAGTTGGTAAATTTAACAAAACTAACTCTTGAAAAAGTGTAATGTAGAGTACGAATTCAGGGGGAACTGTCTGAACCTTTTAAAACAAATAATGGGCTGCGCCAGGGAGACCATCTCTCCTCTGTATACTGTTCAAATCTGGCTCTGGAAAAAGTAATACGTATGTCACAAATCACAACCACTGGTTCAATATATAATAAATCAGTGCAAATCCTGGCCTGTGCTGATGATATCAATATTGTTGGGAAAACGGAAAACGCTGTACGAGAGGCGTATGTGGCATTAAAAGAATCAACTACAAAAATGGGTTTAATAATAAACACCAACAAAACGAAGTATATGAAAATAAGCACGCAACCACAAATCCTACGACCACTCGTTATAGAAAACGACGTTATCGAAACAGTGAACGAATTTGTATACCTGGGAGCGCTCCTTAACACCAAAGATAGTACTACCGCAGAGATAAACCGCAGAATTTGCACGGCCAATAGATGCTATTTTGGGCTCAATCTCCTCCTTAAATCCACAATTATATCGAGAAATACAAAAATAAAAAACAAAACAATAATACGCCCAGTCCTAACATATCGTTTAGATACCTGGATTCTAACAAAAAGAAATGAAAACATGTTAGGATGTTTCGAAAGAAAAGTACTGAGGCAAATCTATGGAGCAAAGAATGACGATAGAATGTGGTATATAGAAGACGGTACAACTTTGAACTTCGAACTATAGAATATACCAGGAACCTGATATCGTAAACCATATTAAGATAGGACGTCTGAGGTGGATAGGACATGTAGTGCGGATGGAACAAAATGACCCAGCTAGAAAAACGCTCCTTGATAGACCCATTGGTCAGAGAAGAAGAGGAAGACACAGAACAAGGTTCCTTGATAACATCGATGAAGACATGAGAAATATGGAAATACGTGCTTGGCGGAGAAAAACGATGGATATGCACGACTGGAGAGAAATTCTTGAGGAGTCTAGAACCCACGCAGGATTGTAAAGCTAGAATGATGATGATGATGAACCAGTTTTCTCAGTGTACCACTACTTACTGTACTTGCTTACTGTATAGTGTACAAAACTTACATATATATTAGAATTACATGAATGGCCACGTAAAAAAATTAACAGTCAAACACGAAAAATAAGTTTTTCATTCTATGTAGAAAATGGTTAATTTATTTATACAGTGAACAAGAGTTTTCGAAAACAGTACTGTCTTTTTTATCGCGGAGTGCAGGCTTTCACTGCTGGTAGTTTGTAATGATGCATTGTGCTCGGGGTTTATAGACCGTAATCTGATATTATTTCTTCTTGGCCTGTCTTCTGCATCTTCAGCAGACTATACATTGAAAATGTCTACAATGTATAATGAGTTGACTAGCCATGAGGCCTGTTTCAGAAGAAGAATTTCAGGTCTTTGTGTTGGGTGACGAGTCAAAGTCGCTGTAGGCAAGGGTTGAAATCGTATAATTAGTTTTGGTTATTCTATCTGGTTTGGTCGCTTGAAGGAATCTGGATTTTTTTGAGAATCAATTGTATTGGAAATTATTTTGTGGACCATAATATACATTGAGCTATGGATTATAGTATCGAATACTGGTTGCCGCATTTGTTCCTGTAGCCGATTTTTTACATGGAGCAATTATACATTGAGCTATGGATTATAGTATCGAATACTGGTTGCAGCATTTGTTCCTGTAGCTGTTTTTTTACATGGAGCAATAAAACCACATGGCTCTTCTACAGGGATCTTTAGAAGGTTATAGAAAACGGTGGATCTCGAGGTTAGTGATATTTTTATATTGACCCAGATATTGAGTGTTACGTGAAGTAGAATATGATGATTCTTTGGGCCCGGAGGTATTACAATACGTCAGGTAGAAATTATTAACTGGAATAACTGTAGCAGAGATAATAGCCATTGAGACAATGATCATAATTATCTTTTGCTCACTGCTTGCTTTAATTCAGAACATAGAGCATAGAGCATGTTTTAATTCTTCTCCTAAATATTCAGGTTCACATACTGTAGTAGCACGATACGTTTAAGTTTTTATGATTCCTCTTGTTTGTTTAAGTAATTAGACTTGTCCCAAATTGCGTCCAATTTTTTCGTCGCGTTTTGCTTTACTGAAATATCTAAAAAAAAATAAGTTTATTTTTGTCGTTTCGATATCCACTTGTTCAGTGGATATCCAGAAATTGTTCTCAAAATACAAAACATCGTTTTGTATTTTGAGAACGATTTCCGAAGTGGAAATCGAAACGTCAATACTATTGTAGCTCCATACATAACTCCAATGAAATTCTACCCCATATCCTTCTATATACAAGACTTAAGACCATATTTTGTTTAAGGTATCTCTCTTTACATTTCCTCAAACTCAGAATCTGGTCATCTGAATAATATAACGGAAATCCAGACTCATCTGTGAACAAACAGTTACGCCGTTTTGCTGCATTTAAGTGCTGATAAATCCCAACTTCTATGGCTAACACTGTTGGTCTTTTTTAACGAAGATTTACTATTTTTACTGGGAATAAACCATTATTTTATTTTATTTTTCTTGGCCAGTTCCATGCGGTATATTAGCTCTACCAGTTTCCTGGAAACGATTGCGGATCTGACTAACGTCGAGAAACACTTCGAGAAACGCTGAACATTTATACCATTTTGTTGTCAAATGCGATTACCATATTACAATGTTTACCATGTTACACATCAAGTCTCTTGTTACAATTAAATAAAATGATACTTATTAACTTTATAATTTAGTGACAAAATGTTTTTATAAAAAAACCATTTAAGATTTTTTACAAATTCTCAAAGTAAACCTCATTTTTGCTTTTAGCTACAATAAACACAATACTAACTAGTAACGAGAGATTCAGTTTTATCAATGCTTTACAAAAAAAAGCCTCAATATATTTTACCGTTAAACTTCGTCCTTCATTGTGTAAGTTTCATGATTTTCTCATAAAAATGTTTTGTCGAGGTGATAAACACAGTCTTTGGAAGCTGTTAAAGATGTGTATTCGATTTCTGAAAATAAGGTACACAAAGGCGACCACCTACCCTGACGCCGCGTTTCATGCGCGAATATCAGCCCAAGGCGCTTCATCGACAGCTCCTCGAATGTGTAATGTGCCTTAGATACTTTGGGAAACAATCGTTTTCGATATCGATCTTTTCAGTAGCGCACAAAACGCTTAAGGAACACTGTAATTGTGTCTTGCACCTTGTAATTTCATTTGCTCCGGGATAGCTTCATTTAACACCATCTGTTACAAGCAGAGACGAAGAACGAGATAGTTGGATAGGCCAGTACAGCGCACAAAGTGGTATGTAAATCGGCATTTCCGCATTACATCAAAGACATCCAAAGTACAACAACATGAGTATTACCACTAATAAAATGACTTCAAAGAAATAAACATTTTCTGCCCTCATAAAATAATATTCCGCTTGGTTTTAACGCATATCGAGTGTATTTATTGGGAGTCTATTATTTAGTTGGCTTAGTTCTGTAAAGAAAAATATATTGTTGGTACCTATTTAACAATTTTTAACTCGTGTATTATGTTATATATTTATGCATGCTTCATTTATTACCATAAAGCATTTGATACAGTAAAACACGACAAGCTGATGGAGATAATAACAAATATTGGAAGAAACACCTGCGATCTAAGAATTATTAGCAATCTTTACTGGAATTAAACATCATCTATCCGTACAGAGGCAGGAGAATCTGATGATATCAAAATCAAACGTGGGGTCCGACAGGGATGCATACTATCACCCTTGCTGTTTAACATATACTCTGAGGAAATCTTTCAAGAAGCAGTAGAAGATGTTGAAGCCGGAATTCGAATTAACGGAGAATTTATCAATAACATCAGATACGTGGATGACATGGTGGTATTCGCTGACAGTTATGAAGCCCTCCAGGAGTATGAATAGAATCACAGGAACAGCAAATTGAAAGAATTAGTGTGAATGATCAACCAATAGAAACAGTAAAAAGATACACCTACCTTGGTACCAACGTCAATGAAAATTGGGACCATTACCTAGAAATAAAATCTAGGATAGAGAAAGCAAGATCTGCATTTCAAAAAATGGCTAAGCTATTCAAATGCCACGATTTATCAGTACCCATTAAAATCAGGTTACTACGATGTTATATCTTTCCTATTCTATTTTACAGAATCGAGTCGTGGACTCTCACAGACGCTACCTGTAAGAAAATTGAGGGTTTCGAAGTGTGGCTTTATCGTAGAATCCTGAAGATATCCTATACCGACCACGTTTCTAACCAGGACGTTTTATTAAGAATGCAAAAAGGAAAAGAGTTCTTAACCACAATAAAAGCAGCCAAAATTGAATATCTCGGTGACATCATGAGGTACACCGGAAGATATGGGTTGCTGCAATTAAGTCTTCAAGGAAAAGTAGAAGGAAAACGAGGACTAGGAAGGCGAAGAATTTCCTGGCTGAAAAATCTACGTACGTGTTTCAACACAACAACCACAAATCTTTTCAGAGCCGCAGTTTGCAAAATACAGATTGCCATGATGGTCGCCAATATCCGAAACGTATAGGCACTACAACAAGAAGATACGTATATGTTCGTGTCTTCATTTGTTTTTCCTTTGATATTTACAACTTAATATTCATGTTTGATCGTCCGTTGCTGACTCAATCTCAAGTGTTTGTTAGAGATCCTTCTAAAGACTGACATCTAGCCTTCCATAACGTATATCATTCCATGTAGCCTTCCGCAGTATATTTGATTTTACGACTGGATTTCTTCTTCGTTTCGTTTAACCATTTCCATGTGGTTTTTTTCTTGGTTTGTGTCTGTATTTTTGACACGATGGGTTATTCAGTTATAGAATAGATTGTTTTTTTATTACGTGGATTATAAATATTGATTTCTAATATATCGGTTTAATGAAACGTTGCATTTATGTTTTATATAAGTGTATTTAAATCCAAAGTACGTAACACATCAACCGTATATTCCACACCAGTTCCCTGTGACACTCCAACATTATCTTATGATCTCAATATGCTTTTTCTTATTTAGTTCCAGACTATTTGCCTGATAAATACGACTCTAAGAGCTTTGATACATGTGTAGGTATAATCGTGTAAGTAATTTATTTGTTATCAAGTAATTTCAAAGACTGGCCTATTTAGCGTACACCGCTACTTATACTATCTCTCACATATCATACATATCCTTTGCATCTCTTGTAGTTCTATAGAATGCAGATGTATTGAACCAAGGTACTTAGTCTAGGACAAGTTGTTTCTCGCTTGATGTTAGATATAGAGTATAATTACTAACAAGGTGTGAAATACATAATATAAAATACGTCAGTAGATTATTTAATTATTATAATACAAAGGAGATCTAATATTGCATATTAACTGCATGATACATAGAAGATTTGAAGTATAATGCAAACGTGAATATAATTTATTTTCGTAAAATTTGTAATACGTAGTACGATATTTTGTGGTCAGGAATATTTAACACAGTTTGTTTTTATAAACTACAAGATAACTTTATAATAGCATCTGGTATGTTCGCCATAGTTTCTCGGGCACGTTTGAAAGTGGAACTTTATAATTTAAATTTGTAAAAAAATGGGAAATTTTCAACCGGAAAAACGGTTGAAGTAATTGAGCTAAAAAATAAACTAATATAAATATTATACTTATTACAGTATTAAAAAAACAACTCCAAAACTAATGGGACGACAATGTTAACTTTTGGTTATGGATCGGAAAAAGTACCTAGCATATTTTCGACAAAAATTCTCATTCGAAATTACAAATTTATTACAATTATTACCAGAAGTAAAAATGGTTAAGTAGTGGGACTCCTTTCTTAATATTCATAAAGATTTGTTTTGAATTTCTTAAATAAAAATTAGTTTACATTTCTAAATCATGCTCTATCAAACCACTATCAAATGGCAGCTAAGAATATATAGAATAGACTGCCTATCATTGTTTATGAGTTAATTTGTTTTTTGAGGATATCCGAGTTCAAATCCCATCAGGAAATTTCAATAAATATTGTTCTGAAGCTATTTTCTTGTGGCATCTTATAGTAATTACTGTTTAAATGGGAATAAGGCACAATTAGAGTTTAAAATAAGTTTATTGACGTTACAATATCCACTTCGAAAATCGTTCTCGAAATACAAAACATTAATAAATTAAAAAAATTTTGTTTTTTGTTATTTGGTGAAAAATTCTTCTAATAATTTAATTCTATCTGACTCATTTATATTGATAATTCGAACGTATATTATACATTTTAAAGAAGACAACTTTAAAATGATATTGCCAATATTGCTGTTGCGTTCCTGGGACGACTTTATTGTAAGGTAGTTCATTCGATTACATGAAATCAACTTTAACTTGAGAATATTTGTCAGGAAAAATCATACCTTGTGAGTCGTCTTTAAAAAGACAACCACATGTCATGACAGTAAAATTCTTCTGTTAGTGTTTGCATAGTAAATTATACGGAAAAAACCTCATAATACTATCGCGACATGGTAAGTAATTGGTCTTACATTTACTTTACTCTCAATTAACACCAACTTCTGATTTCGTGTCATTTAAAGAAGGATATGCTTACAAATGGTTCTTTTCCATTAATGTCGCAACTTCGCTGTCGGTAGAAGCCCAGCTTACTCCATTGGTGGATGCAGGCTGTGAGTATAAATACCTCAGCCTTTAACACTGTAATATATTGTTCCAAACTATAGTAGTTGCTGAATTTTATTTTAAGTTTAATGATACTGATTCCGATTACATGAACTGTTTTTAATTCCATCAATAAACATTATTTTCAGTTAAAATGAGTTCTGGTAATAAATAGAAAGAGATTGGAACCAGGGAAGTTTCATACCCTATTTCCTGACTTGATCGAAGATGACTGAAACTTTTTTCAGTATTTTGACCCACATGAACTTTAAAGAACTTTTAAGTGTCCTAAATACGAAATTTCAGAGAAAAACGACATATGTTAGAGAACCAGTAGGCCCTAAGGGGAGATTAAAGTATTCCGGATGCCTCAAATTGTACAGTTCAGGGTAGTCTTGCGCCAACAAGTTTACAGACACACTTACATTATATCAATCACTTGAAGAATTAATCGGCGGAAAGTCCGTACGGATTACTTGCTCACTCTGCTAACGATCGTCCTGTCCTGATCGTGACGTCCAAGTATGAGCATCATAAGGGAAATCAATGCTAATATTTTTTGAAAAATTCCGTGCGTACCGTACGACCGCGCCGTCCCGACTCCCGACCCAGTGCGTGCTAAGCTTAACGTTCAAAATAATAAATGGTTTTTACATGGTGTTATATAGACACATTTTATAGAAAACCATTACTATGCACGTTTCTTTTATTTATTTTGTGCTTTTTATGCTAGTTAGTTTTTTGTTCGGAGTATTAAGCCTCTAGAGGTGAAGATGCTTATAATAGTTTATAATAATAATAATAATCGTTTTCGAGCGTTTTCTTGTATGTAGAGTACATGTCCGATTTTTAATTCTCTTTGATAACGTCTAATTGGTTCGGTACTTTTACCTTTTACTTATTTAATTCAGTAATGAGTATATTTCCTAATTATTAACATTAGTCTCTTCTTGAACTTTGCCATTCTTTAATTTCGTGATAGCATTTTTATTTCTTTGTCTTAATCTCCGACAGCTCCGGTTTGTGATTACTTATTTATTTTTTATCAGGTTTTAGCTATGCCTGTAAAAGCAAGAACTAAATTAGATTCATCAGAACAAAACTTTGTAAGGAAAGCAACAAACTCGATAAAAACGCACTTAATACACTTTAATAGCTCCATTTAAAGTGCATTAAACTTAAAAGTAGCTAACTGTTATTTTCATTAGAATTAAACGGTACAGTCGATGTAATTAACTAAATAATTGTTTTATTAATTACTAATTCCACTCTAGATTAAATTTACTATAATTCACACTGAATCAATAGAAGGTGTGGCGAAATTATATGGGATTAAATAATAGTGAGGAATAGAGTTGGCTGACAGGTAGTTGTGTGAATTTAATTAACTGAAGAGAACGCGTCACGTAATGACTGTTTCGCTGATTGAGGTAAAAATATAATTGGTAATTATGTAAAATCGCTGACCGTGCTAGTTAGTTACTTTGTAATTAAAATAAGTGTTTATTGCTGCTCTTTACCAAAACTAAAAGAAAACACAATTACGTATATGGTAAGAATGAGAAATTTTTATAAGAGGATTTTATCTGTAGTATGTACCGTAGTAAATAATGTTTTAATAAAAAACCTTTAAATGTAAACCATTAAAATAGCATTTTGGTATTTTTGCTGCGTTATTACAATTATTAGAAGAATATGCGTGTCATAAAACGAGTATCAAAATTTCTGTAGATGTATTTATATATATCAAGATTTCTGTAGATTTCTTGGTTTTCAGATAAAGTAAGTTTATCATTATCATTTTCTTGGCTTTTATCTCTATGCTGTATTGGCTTTCCTGATTCAATTGGTCTATAAGTTCGTATCTTGGATTATACTTTGGAAAATATCTTGTCGAACCTTCTGATACCGTTTCTATATACTATGTTTACTTTCCTCTATTATTTCTTACAATAATTTGATAATGAGTTACTCTTCGTATGAGGAGATCATTTAGACATTGTCTTTTATCGTTACATACTAAGATTTACCCTAATAAATTAATTCTTATTGTGACTTTATTCATCCATCTAAGCATAAAGTAATCTAAAAAACTGCTATATTTAGTTGATTGTAGTGATATAAAGCAGTACAAATAAGCATAATGAAATTCTACATATTTGGCGTGACATTTAAAAAAATTGTTCCGTTTTTAACACGCGAAAAACAATATATTTCTCGCTGTAACATTCCTATAATTCCCAACATCAATTTTAAAATTATTTCATAAACCAACTCTTAGTGATAAGTCCTTCCTATTATTATCCCCATCTTAGAGAAATACAGACATTCTGAGACAATGCAAAAAAACGGTTTTTTGGCCTCTCTTAGAGATAAGGACTAGGTTAACATAAGCATTACCGTGTCTACAGTGATAAAATAAAGAAAAATCAAACAGAATATGAGAAATCACCGCGTGAGAAACCTGCTTATGTGAATACCGATGTGCGAATGTGTATAACAGTAATATTGGAAAGCGTTTTTTCAAATACTTTATTCAGCTACTGTCTGTACAACATTCAATTCATCGTTATTCTGGCTTTACAAACCTGCGTGGGTCCTAGCCTCCTTAAGAATTTCTCTCTAGTCGTTTATGTCTATCGCCTTCCTCCGCCAAGCACGTAATCCCATATTTCTCATGTCTTCATCGTTTTTATCAAGAAACCTGGTTCTATGTCTTTCTCTTTTTCTTCGACTAATGAGTCTATAAAGAAAGTTTTTCTAGCTGGGTCATTTTGTTCCATCCGCATTACATGTCCGATCCACTTTAGACGCCCTATCATATTTTATGATATATGGTTCCTATTATATTCTATTGAAGTTTGAAGTTGTATCGTCTTCTCCACACTCCATTATCATTCAACGTTCTATAGATTCGCCTAGTACTGTTCTTTCGAAACATCATAGAATGTTTTCATTACTTTTTATTAGAGTCCAGGTCCCTGAACCATATGATAGGACTGGTCGTATTATGGTTTTGTAGAGTACTTTGCATTTCTCGGTATTATAATTGAGGATTTAAGAAGGAGATTGAGCCCAAAATAGCATCTGTTGGTCGTGTAAATTCTGCGGTTTATCTCTGCGGTAATATTGTTTTCAGTGTTAATGAGCACTCCAAGGTATACAAATTCGTTCACTGCTTCGATGAGGTCTTTTTCTATAACAGTTGGACGTAGGATTTGTGGTTGTGTTTTTATTTTAATGTTCTTCATTTTGCTGGTGTTTATTATTGAACCCATTTTTGCAGCTGATTTGTTGCATATTAAACCGGTGGTTGTAATTTGTGACATACGTATTACTTTTTCCAGAGGCATATTAAACAGTATACAGGAGAGAGAGTCTAACTGGTTTCACTGGTCTCACTGGTTACCAACTGATTTGGTACTCCTAGCTCTTTCTTTTTCTAAAATTTGTGTCAGAGTCGAAGTCTGATAAGTTGTCGATTTACCATCTCTGAAACCATCCTGGTGTTTTCGTACTATTCGTTCTGCATATAGAGAGTCGTACAGTGGCATAGTACTGTGGAAAATATTTTATACGCTGCATTTAGAAGCGTAATTTTTCCGTGGTTGGTGCATTCAAAGATATCTTTTTTTTTCTGTATGGTGCAAAATATTCCAATATTACGATCACTGGGGAAGGATTTTTGTGCCCCTATTTCTTTTATGAGCTGCTGTGGTGCCATTATGGTATCGTGTCCACCTTCTTTATAAAGTTCAGCTGAGAGATTATGTCATTCACCCTTCAACAACATTTAATTACCTCTCCTAATAATTATTTTATACCAACCCTATTGATACAGTTCTAACATCTTTGAAATTATTTTAATAATTTCGCATATGTACATGAGCTTTAATTGTACAGAAATCGATGAGCGGAAAATGCGTTAAAAAGTCGTGAAGAGTCTAACAAAACACAACAATCAATCGTATTAAGAACAAAATGGAAAATAAAATATATTAAAAATTATTAAAAAAAATAAAAATATGTATTTGACTTTTAAAACATTTAAGAAACTAAAGATGGTAGATAATAAGCAAAACCAAATGTGAAAAGTATAGAAGAAGGTAAATAAGATAGCAATACTAATGAATACTACGTATATAAACAAAAAAGTGGTACAGTAGGTGCTACTGTAGACTAGCGCGAAATTTCATACTATGTTTTCTGTATATTTAAAATTTAAATATTTTTAAAATTAAATAATGTAATTTTATTATTTATTAATTTTTTTTAATTAATTCTGCGGCATTTTTAGTTGGCATTTGATCTTCCCAAAACCATTTTATATAAAACACAATTCTGACAGGTACTCGTAGTCCTTAAAAAAATGTACCGATGCATACGGGATACATCTTACATTTACTGCACCAAAAACCATGGTTTAAGTTGGCCCGTCTTTTTGTCTGACTGCACATAAACGTCAACAATTTCGAATTTTACATTTAAATTGTTCTTTAATTAATTTAACATTTTGCAAATAATAGATTATTTCCGCATCGTTTGTGTAATATTTGTTATATTAATAGAAAAAACTCCCATTTTGTCATAAACTTAAATTGTTGTTTCACATAGTAAAAAAGTTGTACATTACATAATTTAAAATATTTAAAACTTAGACAAAAACTGGCAACTTCGCACTATTTCATTATAATTAGTATTCCAATAAAAATTAAAATTCCGCACTAATATGATATAAATCAAAGGTTAATAGAAATATATAGTTTTGTTTTATAATAAAATGAAATATTTGCATGTTGCATAACGGAATCTCCCTGTCGAGTAAATATTGACTCTTCCAACTATTTCGTGTCGTGTCGATCTTCTCTGCATTTTACTATAGAGAAATACTAATGCAAGCCAGTATAAAAGCTTCGCTTCAAAAAGAGCATTTATTTAATGTAATGGCATCTCCTTAGGACCATCCTAGGAAGAACAACATTGCAGATTAAACAAATAAGAATTAGGAGTCTAACAGATCTAAGAGTATGGAATTGGTGGATAGAGATGGAGTACAAATTGTTTGCATCCAAAAGCCGAAGTAAGGCACGTAAGCCGAATTAGTTGAAGGATACAAATAAATTATCGTTTTGAAAAATCAAATTGTTGTAATTCGTAGACTTACGAGTAAGTCTTTGATATATACCTATTTAAATAGCTAGATGATGCTATTAAATTACTATGCAACAGGGGAATTATGCAAAACATAATTAGAACAATCAAAGACGTTTCTAGAGAAAACCCAACTAAAACGGTGAATTTTCAAAAATAATTAAAGTATTCTGTGGTATTAGACAAGGCCATCCACTAAACCCAATATTATTTAAAATCATTATGGATGAGTTAATAATGGAAGTGCATAAAGGAAAAGAATATAAAGTTAATGCAGACGAGCTAAGATTGGACGATTTCTAACGACTCTTATATCGTTTTAACACATGAAGGAAGGATCTGAATATGGTATTACCAACTGAAAAAACAAAATATATGACTACTTCTAAAAACCCATACGATTAAAATAAGAATTTGTCGTTACGGACGATCGAACAAACACTGAATTTCAAGTATTTGTGAATAAATATATGAAAAACTTTATATGAAAGCAAAAGTAAAAACATTAAAAGACAACGGAATGATTCAAAGATAAAAGGAAAGAACGACAACATTTTTAACCTGAAATAATACTTTCACCTACTTTTACACCACGCATTAAAATATTTGTTGTATACTTACAATTAACTACAATAAAAATTCCACCTACCATCCAAAGTCTTACACATTACACTAAAATATTCCGCCTACCGACTAATTCCTTAGACCTCTCCTGAAATTAAATGACATTATCCCCACGGAAACGTTTCAAAACCTAGATTTTGGACACACACCAACATAAATTACGTCCATAAAATCGTAATATTTCTTATAAGACGCCGGCTGCCTCCAATTTTAGATAATTTATCCCTCTCGATGACTAATTTCTAGTTGGTATATAATTGTGTCCCCTAAAATTACGTGATATTAACCTCAACACGCAAAGGCCGATCACACACACGATAACTGATTCCAAAGGTGTTCAAGAAACTTCAAAGTTACATCCAATTTGATAAATGCCGCAGACTTGTGCCTCCCTATCGCGATTTCTGGTTTAAGACCGACGATAGGCCAGTTTGGGGTGTGTAGTATATATTAATAAATACGTTAGGATATAATTTTTGCCAAATAGACATTGGTATTAATTTGCGGTGTAAAAGTTGCGATAGAGCTTTAAAGAATTATTTCTCTCTGTGGTATCATAAATATACTATGAGTTAGTATTGAAAACATGTATTGTAAGATATGTGATCTATCAGCAAGTTTATAGTACTTATTATTATTAATGTTAATAAACAGCAAAAAAAGAGTGGAATGACCACAACAGAATGGAAGAATGAAGACAGGTTACTAGACAGGACACTAGTTATGATGCCAATTATTTTTTTGAAGCTTAACTTCTATACTGCCGTTGTACTAATTTTTCTCTATAGTAAAATGCTGAGGTGATCGTCACGAAATGGTTGGATGAGTCAATTTACGCGACACTGTTTTAAAACCTGTAGGTAAGCTTTTTCAATTTTATTATAATCTATAACCAAGATATGTACTTTCGAATATAGAAAAAATTTTCAGAACAAATTTAATAAACTTTGTAAATTGATGTTGGAAAAAAATCCAACTTTTGTCCACCGATCTACCAGACATTTTTACATATTGTAAATTTTAATTAGTAATTATTAAATAACGAGCATGTGCTTTCATACGTAAAAAAATATACATGTAAAATTATCAATAAAGCCTATTTAATAATAAGCTAATTAAGAAATCTAATACAGAAGTAAAAAACTTCAAAAGTTGTATATGGGTATAAAAACATTTAATTAAAACTTGTTTGTCGTCCAAAAATTATAGATGCATAACGTTTTTGATCTAGCTCAGATCATCCTCAGTGCTGGTCTGTTGTTGTCAACAGAGTTGGTCTGTGTCGTTTTAACTGACATGAACCACGTGTTCAAGTCGAGCAAGGAAGCATGTTTTTATACCAATATACAAATTTTGAAGTTTTTAATTCTGTATTAGTTTTTTAACTATGGTATACCGCCAACTGCTGGGATTTTCTCATTAATTTTATTTTGAATTGAGAAATATTATTTAATTTTTTCTTCTTAAAGCACCGATTTGGAGAAGCATAATATGAAACAAGATTATATTTATATAGCTACGATTTCCAGTCTAAAGGCATTCCATCATTCTGCAGTGTCCACAAATTCATCAAAGTCCATCAAAGTTTATCAGAGTACATCAAAGCATATCAAAGTACAGCAAACTATATCAGAGCATCACAACGTGGCCAAATATACCAATGTATCCTAACGTCTCTCACGTCCATTAGAAGGAATACCAACGAAGACAAACAAAGTAGTTATATGCTTAAGACCAAATAGGTCTATGTCTTTTTTCTGCAAAGAAGAGAAAAAGGAAACTTATTAGTACCTTATTTGCACTAAAACCGATAGAATATAGCCTACAGAAAAATCATTACCCTTAACCCGATGGACATTTTTATAAATAGCACTATGATTTGTTCGACGATCAAGAACTGAATGATGCCGCTGTGTGCCATGAATCGATCTTATCCCTGTCAAAACTACTCCACATATTAAATCGTTTGATTGAATTTAACTAATCAAAAAAAATTCTAGATGACAATTTACATCATCTCTCGAGAATCGTTGATTTACCAAAACAAAATTTAATGTTTACTTTATTTAAAACGCAATTAGTTATACAGGGACTGTCTAGTGATTTGCCGATTTAGCATAATGTAGGTATGCATGTGTGTATGTATGTAGATATGTGTGTGTGTGTGTATATGTATGTTCATAGAAGTTGACTATTAAAGCCCAAAACGAAATAACCAGGTATGTATCATCAGCGCTAATCAAAAGTTGAGTACCAATAATCGACAATGAAAACTATTGTTAGAGCTCACTGTTTGTACGGTGATATTTGACAATAATGAAAAAGATTTCAACTTCTGAGTAGGAAAATTATTAACTTAAAAGAGAAAAAAAGTTAGATAGCCAAAGGTGCAACAGTTAAACATTGCATTGCAAGAACTACTTTTTGGTTTTTACCTTTTGTAGGACATATAAGAGACGACTTTGGTATAGAAACGAAATTTTTTTTACCTTTTGTAGGACATATAAGAGACGACTTTGGTATAGAAACGAAAATTTTTAAAATTGAGTAAAAAACCCATGGGCAAGTATTGGTCATGTAATTCTAAAAAACGTTTTAAAAATAAACCAAAAAGTGTAGAGGAAATTGAACAGAAAATTAGATTCCCTATTCACTCCATCAACTTATTTTTACTTCTCGAACATACATTGACTGCTGGCCTATTTGCTTTCAGATCGGAACCTAACCCCCCGGAGGGAGATACGATTCTTAGATAAAGGCGTCAGCGGACTGAAGATTTACTTAGTTTAATCTTTTAAATGATATCTTTAAGGATCAAACGTTGCCTTCAAAGGAGAGTAGTGAGAAGTGACTTTTTCTTTTGATTAATAAGGCTTCTTTTGATGTTGTTGAATTTCGAGGGATTCGGTAACGCGGAAGGATAAATAAAGGGAGCTGGCTTGATTTTAATGCAGTCTATTAGTACTGGTTTAAGAAAAACCACTTACATTAGCTATTAAATGCTGTCATTAACTATTAATCGATATGATATAGAAAGTGGCTTTTGTTTTAAAAAACATTATTATTTTTTCAACAACTGTCTACTCTAGCGCTAACAGTTTTTAGCAAACATATCGTTAACATAAATTACAAATTATAATAATTCTTAATTTTTACCAACTTTATTCTGTCACTGGGTGTTCTAGAGCGGTTTGTAGAATGCATTTATTTTATCCATAACATACGTCCGAAAGGAGTAAGACCACTAAATTTAAATACACAAAGTGAGCTGAAAATCTGACTGTAATTGAGGTTATTGGTCAAGAAAAAGCCCTATAATCTTTGAGCGATAACCCCAGTTACAGTGAGATTTTCATCTTACTTAGTAATAAATTCATGGGTGGAATTAATCACAAATGCTGAGGTGTGAAGTCTTTCTGCAATTTATTTTCCAAATAGAAGATATTCTTAGTACAAAATTTGCGCACAAAAGCTTGGTACAAAAACAAGTTACCGACTTGTTAAATAATCTGACAAGTCGCCAAATCTGACAATCTGACGCAGTCTTCATGATAAGGGTAACCCTCAGGAGGAAAACGTTATTTAAGGAAAAAAGTTAGAAACTTCGATGAATATTAAATATGTATTTGGTGACTAGAATTAATTACAAAGAAACAAATATCACAAATGATGGAACCGTAAAAGGGGTTCTATGTCATATAATATTACGAAGAATTATCGAAACATACATACTTACTTGGTTAATATTGATTTGGAACACATTTGCCAAGAGTGGATGTTGTAGGACATTCTAGTAAAAGGAAAGCTGAAAGACACGAGGAGACCGGAAACAAGAATAAGTGACTGAACGTTTATTTCCAAATACAATATGCCGTTAGTATAACTTTCATTTTGTCACAATAGAAGCTTTAGTAATGAAATAGACTTTTTATTAATTTATTGAATTACAAATTATAAATTATTTCGTTAATTTATTTGATTTCATCATAACTGTGGGAATATAAAAATAACAAAATGATATCTTTGATATATTTTAATGATATATTGTTTGCAGGTCAAATTTCAATGCCCTTTTGAGATATACTGTTAAGAATAATAAATCGCAAAATCCAGTCATATAAATTCCCAACAAAAATGAATTCTGACACCTCTAAAGAAAATCTCATTTGACTTTCGAATAAAATGCGACACATAAAACGACTTGTCGGGAGTAATAAAGTTGCAAATACTGCATCATCAATCATCTTGATCTGACAAATTTGTTCACCACATACAAAGGAACAAATGGCGGTAGTGAAATTCGACTTGTCAGTGGTATACTGACCCCACGTCGAAAAAGCATCTCCGACGGACGTCCACACAGAAAGTACTTGTGAATAGAATTAATGGTAAACTTGCTCCAGAGGGGGTTGAATAGCTAGTGATCCTGCGCTAGGAGATAGTCTGGAAGTGAGTTAACCAGGGACGGATTTTGAAACTAATTTCAACCGAAAAACTGAATATTTTACTCATACAATATAGGGTATATACTGTGTATAATAAATAAAAAATATTATTTTGAATATTTCTGGCTGTTCATCCATTTAAAATTTGATTTTCTTTGTACAGAAAAAGTTGGTAGATGTTTCGGCGAATTATAATTCGTCATTATCGACACAGTCAGTTGAGCAGATCTTTAAAATAGAAATAGCATTTCAGCAATGATAAATGTGTCATCAGGCTTGCGGATTTTCCTGAATCCCCAAATTGTTTCACTAATATAACATACTTCATTCTACACTGCACTACTACTGTAATAGAGTTGTGATTCGTGGAACACGTAGCTCGGATTTGTAGTTTCATGAAGGTGGATAAATAACTACCCGAAAACCTAGAGTTGTCTCTTATTATCGTTATTTTCGGTCCCTCTTTCGCTGTAGGTTTGGTTTCCCTTCACAGACTTTTTTGGTATTGCATTTTTCAAACGTTTCCTAACAATTAAAGTCTAGTGGTCTGAAAAAATAATCATCCCATTAATTCACCTAATAATATCAAATACCTACTTGGCATGTGAGCTAAATGAACAATGGGAAAGCAGCTTTGAAATAAATAGATTCATTGAGATTGAGCCAAAAACGCGTTCAAGAATATAAAAGCAGTATTATGCAGTGGAAAACTGGGAATAGAAGTTAGAACTAGAGTATTGAGATGCTGCAATTGTGGACGCAACTGAAAAAAGACTTGCCAGCTTTAAGATGTGGTGTTATCGAAGATGTGGAAAATGTCATGGACATAATACGTACCAAACACGAAAACATTAAAAGAGAAAAAGAAATACTTAACACTATGAAGGAAAGGAAAATGGGCTAATTTGGTCACAAGAAATAAAAAATATGAGTTGATGCGATCGGTTATACAAGTTAAAGTGGAAAAGAAGGAGAACAACAATATAACTCGTCAGTACTGCTTTAAGACAGACTAAAATGGGCCATGACGTTCACCAATGTCCTTAAAGGATGAAGCACACAAAGAAGAAGAATTCATCTAAATATTCTCAATGTCGCAACATATATTCGTTGTCCTTTGTCTTTTTAATTGCCCGATATTAAATGCTAGATATTCTGGATTGTCTTCCATGACAATTTTATAAAATTTTACTTCCAGTTTCATTGGATATATTGGATAATATAAATAATATATGTACGCCTTAAAGCACACCCATCCAACATAAACCTTCTTCAAGTTTATGCACATATATGCCCACAGTACAAGCAGACGAAATCGAAGGCTTTTACAACCTACAGGAGACAACATTAAATAAAATCTCAGTTCGAGAAATTATTATTATTCTCGGAGACTTTACTGCTACGTTTTGAAAGCGATTGAATGGTGATGGTAACCTTGTTGGGAATTTTGGCATCTGAAACAGGAATGAGCGAGGAGAGCGATTGTTGCAAACTCCATCTGAAGTGTTAAAAAATATGAAAAGGACTGCTTTAAAATTCATACAGTAATTATGATAACTCATATGGATATACATGACATGACCTACTGACTGGACAATCTCCGTTAAAATTCTTTGCATAAAAAAGTTCCACAACAGAATTCAACAATTATGGACTAATTTCACTGATAACACATGCAAGTAAAAGATTTTTACAGATAATACACAATAGATTAGATCCATTTATCACTTGCCAAATAGCTTCTGAACAAGCCTGATTTGCTAAGGGTAAGAACAACGCCAGAACAAATTTTGAATGTACGGCAATTCATGAAAACAACAAAAGAACACAACGTCCCTATGTATCTTTGTTTTACAGACGTTCGATAATGTACAATAGCATTTACTTTGGCCAATCCGTATTAATATCAACATCCCGAATCATATAAACTACTACAAAGTTTGTAGGAAAACATTAAAACAATAGTCAGATTGGAAAACATTATTAATCACGAACTTCGTCAGTGTAGCAGTACGTACATACAACCCAGAATAGGGATAAATGAGTAAGATAGGTAAGATTCATAATTACTACGAATCTGTTAAGATATACAGATTGAAAGGAAGGAAGATGTCATACGACTGCACTGCATTTAATATGGGTCGTAATAATTTCGAGAAGCTGTTGTACGGGTCAGTGTAAAGTTTCGGTCGATCACCACTGAAGAGTACTATTTTTTTTCACAATCAGTTCATTACTAGGAGTTATCGTGTTATCTTTAGTAGGAACTCTGCCTTTAAACGAATAGTCTAAATACGTTGTTTGTGTCCTACTAACGTTTAAACATTTTTTGTCAATATTGTCAGAATTGTCCTGATTGCTCCAGTCCTTGTTCTAATTCCCATTCAGTATTTCTCACAATTACCATCATTATACATTAAGCATCAAGGAATGTCAATTTAGAGTTTCACACAATTGCTTGATCCAGCATTAATATAGTATGCAATTACACTAGTTCTTACTGCAACATAAGTATTTCTCATACTCTCCACATGCTCACCTAGAACTCCTGTCTTACCGAGTGTCCACCACAGAATCTCTTAGGATACATTTTATATTTAATTCTTATCAATGAATATTCTACAAACACAAATATAGATACCTAATTAATTTTTTTCCAATTTTAACTATGTAATTATCTTTGCATAAATATTTTATATATTTATTTTGAGAAGTCAGTTCCTAAATCCTCCCCTGGAAAAGAATTCATAAATACGATGTTGAGTAGGTCAGACCTCTCGTGGTGAGTAGTGGTAAGGGTGTGTAATATGATTTTCGTAATTGGATCTGTTTTGAAGGCGGTGTAGTTGGGAAAATGTTAGAAATTCAATTTCACGAGGGAAGTGCAGGTAAAAAATAAATACATTAATATTATTTATGGATGTAAATAAGGAAAATAAATCTATCCGTGGGGGTAAGAATTTGATTGGAGGTCAAGGGAGATTTGATTTGTTTTTTTTTGTTTGTGTTGTGTTAAAACATTTACAAGCACAGTTGGGTATCACAGAACTCATAATATTTATGTTAATAAATGGATTATAAAAAGAATATTTTAAAAGGGCAATATCTCTTGATTATTGTAAAATAAATTTTGAAACGATTATATTGAAATATTATTAGTTATAAAGTTAAAAAAGCTAGTACTAAATAATATATTTATTTGGGTCAGGATTGCTATACAAATATTTGATAATTGGTTTCGATGTGTAACCTTAGAAATGTAATTTGTAATCAATATGTAACAACGTGAAAGTCGTTTACAAGCAAGGATCCATTTAGGCAGTGATGCTAGTTAAAGAGTTTCCCTACAAATGGTAAAAACAAAGATAGACTATACTAAAATGTTCTATTAGGGAATAATGTTACGATTTGCCGTGGATCGACATCGCCAACAATTAAAATACTTTGGACATGTTATGAGAGCAGAATTTAATTAGCAAATAAGTATAAATAATATTTTTGTATTATTTAATAGTCTATATGTAATTTTACTAAACTAAGCTTTAAACTTGAATTCTTACATCCATTTAAAAAAACAAATGTTCTAAGTGCCATAAAAGCCGAGATATTGCAATGGACAGTTTTCCTCCCACCACTTTTCTGTGGCGCTATTTTTACGAGTACATTCATTTAAACGGGCTATAATGTTTTACTCCTTCACTGTATATGCTGCCTATAGTGCCTTCTTTTGCCCATTGGTGACTTATCTCTTGCTATTTTGACGACACGGGTCTCCTCCTTTCTGCTTATATGGTTATTCTATTCTTTTTTTCTATGTTGTGTTCATTCATTTATACACTGTACGTTACATTTTCTTCTAAGGTCTTCACTTCTCTTTTTTCCTTAATTCTTCTCAGTACGTTCATCTCTGCCGTTCCCAGTAGCCTTTGCGTTGTGGCTGTGTCGGGTCTTGTTTCTGAGAGATATGTCATTATTGGGCTTACACTGGCTTTATAAATTCTTGACTTCACCTCGGTGTTAATGTGTCTGTTTCGCCATATAGTCTTATTAAGGCATCCTTCCAGTCTATTTACTTTTTATACTTGATCTTTCATCATGAAGTTATTTATAAATTACTGAAAAAATACGAGTGTTTTCAATTATCTTGGACAATTGTTTATTACAACTTTTAGTCTACTCGTTTATTATGTTTCTATAGGAATATACATACTCAATGCGAAAGATGGAAACCGGCGAGTTCTAGATTGAACATATATTCTCTCCGCTTTCTGATGACCCCAATTGTTATATTGAGCTCATCGTATGTGCAGAACGCAACAGTGACTTTTTCTAAGTTTTATAGAATCGAAGATAGTTTTAACGAATCTTTTCGTCTTCTGCGTAAAGCAAAATTTAATGCAAATTTGTTGCTCGCTCCTCTTGGTCGTCTTTACATATTATATGAACAATAGCATGCTATTACGACTTTACGTTGTTAACTGTGGTATACGGTAAGGTTACTGATTACGCTGGTACACCATAGTGGGCGCTGCATATAGCTATTCATGTATCTATTTACCAAAGTAATCATATAGTACAAAATAAATTATTCATTATAACTATTTATTCACGATTTTATAATTCGTATTATTCGTCATATTTAATATAGTTAAGATAGCATTTTCGGTTAAATATTGAGAAAAATTTGCCTCTCTAACCAATTAACCAACCATTTCGGAAATTTTTAAATTTTCGAATTTTAAAAAAGGGCTTTTTATCTGCCTACCAAAACGCCAATAACTGTTTATTTTGAAATTTGTGGTTTATTTCCAAAAAACTATTTTTAAAATCGGAGAAGTCACAAGGAATAACCTTTAAATCCAATACGTTACAACTAAATATGTAAGAGCACTGTAAAACTTTTCGATGTATCGAAAGTTAGTTGAAAATTGCGACGATAACTCCGCTAGAGTTCATCGATGATTGATCGCCGAGGGAAGGGAAAATGTTGTGTTCAAGATGATGTCGAAAGGGATGCCGTCGTCATAATTTTATTTTTCATAAGGGATTGATAATACTTGCTGACATTTTTCCAATAAACGCCGTTATAAATGGGAACTTGGAATGGGCTATAACTAGCGATATCAACTGAAGATACATCAAAAATTGGATTTTTATTGAATTTTCTGCAGCCATTTATATCGAGGATAAATCATGTCCGATTTAATGAGAATTAATGAAGTGATAAAACTTACAAATAATTGTATGAAACTGGCTATTGCTGTCAAGACTTTTTTGTTTCGTTGGATATGTAAATAGGTCGATGGTAAAAAATAATATGTCATACTACGGGTCGTATAACTGAAAACAGTCATACGACCCGCAGTGATGTATGGCAGCGAAACGTGAACGATAACAAAGGCGAGCGAAAAGTGACTACGTGTTTGAGAAAGAAAAATCCTAAGAAAGATCTTTTGGCTTGTACTTAACGGAGCAGCAGAGCAGTATATGATAAGAACTAACAAATAGCTCGAAGAACTGTATCCAGACGCTCACGCAATAAAAGAAATAAAGTCCAGAAGACTCCAGTGGGCAGGACATCTAAGAAGACATTCTGACAAAAGAATAGTAAGGCTGATATGGGAAGAAGCCCTAACTGAAAGAAGATCTATCTAAGAAAAGCTAGGGGCGGGGAGAATTGGATGGCACTTGCCCAAGATAGAGACGAATGGAGGTATGTTGTCTAGTCGGCTAAAATCCTTGAAGGATTGTAAAACCATGGAGTAAGTAAATATAATGCAATTAACTGATTGAGAAACTTTAACTATTGGATTGTTTTGTCCAACAATAGTCCAACAGTTTGCGGTATTGTGATCCTATAACACTCCATATAAAATAGTATTGAGTAGAGAAACGAAAATAACTAAAAGAAAAGTATAGTAAAAACTCAATATAAGATAAAATGTGCTCAAAAAACCACAACATGTTATTTACCTCTTATGTAATTAAAAAACTTTTTTTGTTTGTTTTTTTTGCTTATTGTTAGTAAAATTTGCAATTATAAACGATTTGCTTTTACATATTTATTTAATTTACCGTTCTGCTCTTTAATCTTTAATTATGTTCAAGTATATTATTATCCTGTATATTATTTACATAAATATGTTTTAAATTTCCTGTAGAAATATTTCTAATCAACAATGCCTCGACGTTACTAGAATTCGTTCAGTAAACCAATAACGACGAATCGTGAAACAAGAAAATAGAGTTCATGCCCTCATTTTCGACACGATAAAGTGTTATTTCGAACCGAGAAACATCTGCATCTAACCGAAGAAAGGTCTATAAGGAAGAAAAAGAGGAACTGCATTAAATTGGCCTTCGAGATGGGCAGATTTGATCACCGTTGACGGTCATAATGCTCTGTGGTCGTGTCGATCCCTCCAATTCTAGCCGAGACTATCGCGATCTCTACTAGACACGCTGAAACCACAATGCACCGTGCATTTCTTCGGTAATTACAGAAATTTCTTACTCGAGGTTTATATTAGGAACGGTGACGGCATCTTCCACCCTTTCACAATATTGTAAGTAGGTTATTTACCTTACTACTATTGCTTTTGTTTTTCTGTAATTTCTATTATATCTACTCCAGTTTTACTAAGACCGATATATTGACTTCATGTCCCTATGATCTTGATATACGTGTATTTTTTACTCTCAGTGTGTCTGTCTGTCTCTATACTTCTTAAATACGTCTTATTTACTTATTTACTCTCCTCTCGTTTAGCACATTAATTTCACTTTAGTCGTTTTTTCTCTATATATTTACAACTATATATTCGTTTTTATCCTAATTTAAAAAATGCCGCGTTTTTATAAGAAAAGTATTTTTCTATTTAGTGAATTTGCTTATATTATTATTACGATGAATTATGAATATTACGGACTTTTGTCCGTAGTATTACGGATACAATTATACGTTGGTTAATGATACAGATACAATTATACGTTGGTTAATGATAGTAAGTATTGTACTGGTGTTAATCAAGAAAAAATATCGTAACTGATTAGAAAACTAAACAATTCTTGAAGAATATCGCAATGAATTTGACAAAAACGGCAAGAATTGATAAAATAAAGTAATTTCTTAGTAAAACATTAAACATATAGAAATATGAAAAAATTGGTTTATCTCACTAAATACCAATCCATGAAAGGCAAACTCCTAACACCACTGATATTTACAAGAGTTACATATCACATTCAATTTTAATGGCTTGAGACTATTGATGAGTCTTTCATGATTGTTCAGGATTCAAGATCCGAATCTCTAAACTGATCCGAAAGACCCGGTTCTCGAAATTATTTTAAGTATTTTAAGACCCAGTTCGATCATGATACGAAAACTGCGTCTGCCACCATACTAAAACCGGCAACCCACAGCACGTGAAAAGGCGCTCTTTGCTGGTTCACGTCGGTAACGAGAAGAAGTAAATATATTCGTAAAGATATTACTACCCTTTTATTACCTAACTCAATCTCCCTTCGCGATATTGAGTATACGATCAGTAACCTTCCAGTATCTACTTTTTCCTTAACAAAAAAGTCTATAGACTTTATTTCTCAATGACTGGAGATCTGAATTATTGATCCTTTGATCTGGTTTTAGTCTTAAGAATATGTATGTTTGTTGTATTCTTTTTTCTTACATTTTTTAAGCCTTAAATGTACGGTTTTGTAGTTTAATATTGAGTTTTAAGTGAGATGCAACATATGTTTTGAGTTAAGTAACGCAAGGTGTATAGTCATTTGTTACCGATTACATTACACTCTATACTACAACCTGCCAGGCTCTCTGATTTCATTTAAATTATGAATTTTATACAATTTACAATCACAATTTCCGAGAATTCAATATTGATACGTGATTCCGGCTATTTTTGACCAGTTACGACGAGTGACTTTGGATGCCTAATTTCATTTTTTGTTTGCTGGACTATACGCCACTTGGAATTAGCTGACGGAGATTAACTGGGTCAATTGTTCATATGGGTAAATTAGTTGGTCTGGTACCTGCAATCATTCACATCAAATTTCTATAACAGTGACTTTTTCTAAGTGTCTACATTATTCACGGAATGACTGACTCTTTTCGGCAATTGTTCGCAACATGTGTCGAGGTGTCCGTAAGAGACATAACAATGGTCTATACAAAGTAAATCCAAATTGCTAGGGACAACCAAACTGCTGAACTGCAAAAAAGAATCTATTTAGCATAAGCCGAAAGACATCTTCAAGGGCAACATGCCGAATTATTGGAAAAAGAAGACATTAGACCAATGTGTGCTTCCAGTCATGACTTACGGCGCCAAAACTTTCCTTGACTCAGGCTACAGCAACCAAACTCAGACTAGCCCAAAGACGAATTGCGTTAGAAATAAAGAAATAGACGAAAGACAGGCGTCACAGCTGTTATAGAGCACATAGTACGGCCGAAGTGAATCTGGGCGGTCCATGTCGCCAAAATGAATGACGGGCGGTGGACCCAAAAAATTACAGTGTGGATACAACGAGCTGACAGAAGAAGCAGAGGTAAACCACCTACACGATGGACAAACTACGTCAAAAGAATCGCTGGGAATTGGCGGCAGAAAGCTCAATACCGACAGAACTGGAAGAAATAAGGTGAGGCCTATGTTCAACTTGGGCAAAAGGCTGGTCTAAAAACGTAATAAAAGTAATACTAATCGCTACAAAATATGGCTTAAAACTATAGAAATAGAGATTGTTTATCCTTATTGGATCATTTCTTATTAAAGGCAAAACAATGGCATAGCAAATTTCATTACAATTCGGCAAGTCTCTGTGGCTGGTCGCTTTTTTTGAAAGGCAGTTGAATATAATAATATACGACTAGATAAAAGCTTTATATTCATGACATCACCAATTAAAGAAAACACAATTTCAAGCAAGCTTGTCGTACCCTCTCAACTTATAAACCCCGCATCAAACTGCACTACTCTCTATTCGATATCAAGATGATTAAATAGATCAGATACCTTTGGAATTTCGTATCTACACATCTCGAAGTTGGGTTTACCTCGCTGACACGCTGGTCTCTGATGTTATTTTATATTGGTCTGATGTTGAGAGTTTCGAGTTTGAAAGCTCAGATTCTGATGCTACGATAATAAAGAGTGGAGTTGACTCGAAAACTAGAATCGCAACCAATGTCGGGCTGTCAATCCGAAAGAAATAATTTCATCAAGTGCTCTGATGACATTAGATTAAACTGGTTTTTTTAATTAACAGTATGCAGAGAAAAATATTCTATGAGGGACAATAATATAAGCAGAATTTAATCTTGTTAAAACTATCTTAAAAATCTTGCACTGTATAAATAAAAATTAATTTAATGTATCCAAATATATTAATTTTTGTTATTTTAATAAGATTCGTTCATTTTTTTAATTTTGACTAATTTAGCTTTGACAAAGTATTTTGATAGCTAAGTGAAAAACTTCAAAAACTTCTTCTTCTTCTTCGCGCGACTAGGATTACTTCTGTTTGTCTGCCTCTTATTCTGTTTCAGTCGTTGTTGACTGTACATTATCTTTCCACCTTTTTGGCGGCCTCCAACGGGTCTTCTGCTATACGGCTTTTTGTTTTTACAGATGTTCGCTAATCTATCTGGTCCCATTCGGTTTACATGTTCGTACCAGTTTTTTTTTTGTTTTTATCCACCTGTTAATATTTTGAATTTTGCATTGTTCGCGTATACATCTGTTGGTTTGTCTGTCTCTTAATGATATGCCCTCTATTGATCTTAATACTTTCAACTGAAAAACATTACATTATATACCAACAGGAATATGACGGACAGTGACCTCCAATGTCGAGAATAAGAAAATAGTCCTAATACATGTTCTCATGCTTAAACCTATAAGCGCAGTTTTAGTTAATGCTCAAGCTGTATATTAGTCCTGTATTGTTCGAAAAAAGTTGTTTAGTACTTTACGTAATATTTTATTTTTATTATTTAATATTTTTTAACATAACGTCGAATGTTATGTATGGTCGCAACTGCTATATAGGTTATCCAATCCGTAAAGAAATTGGAGGCATTCGAAATGTGGCTATATAGCCATATTCTTAAAATTCCAGGGACTGCAAAAATCTCAAGATCTCCAAGTTGCAAAAGATAGGAAAGCATTTTAAGAAGTGATCGTCAACCTTCGTTAGAAAACGGCGCAATAAGAAGGAGTACATAATATTCCCTTATTCAGTCGATATTTTTATTTTTTAATATCTTTAAATTCTTCGCACTCTCTATATTATAGAAGAAGCCAGAAACGCTAAGGTATTCGACTATACATTATACATAAGTGTTAAATATTTGTTTATGAAAATAATTAATTTTACCCCAAAACGCCTGAGCTTATCATGAAAGCCGTTAACCCGAACAGCATTTTTCTCTACTGGTTTTTTTATCACGGCGAGTAACTGTGCAAATCGGATTTTAGTGAGTTCCCACAAGCTCACTTTATATACTACCCAGGACCTGCGACAAGATTATCAGAATTTCTTTAAGCCATCTCGACGTGCACACCTTCACCCCGATACAACGGGAAGCGTAGATTCCAGGTTATCCTGTAGTTATTTTGAACACAGAGAATTGCATAGTCCGGGTAGTGTCAATATAATATGGTCTTTGGGATGTGGTGAGTTTTATTAAACAGTCAATACTTATCAACCCTTGAAGGTAAGCCAATTAAACGATTTAGTCTACAGTTACCTTCGACTAACCTTATAGAAGAAATAAATATACAGTCCACGAGCTATCGAAGAAGCAAAAGATCCAGGGAGTGAAGCTATTCCTGATCCTAAGCACAATTATCCTGCCCGATCTTATATATGGTATACGTGATTAAATTTAAAAAAGTACTTAAATCACTAGTTAAAAACACAATGCATCATCCAAATTTACAAGAAAAAACCACACTCGGGAAACTGAATAATAATGTATGCTACTCAACTTCCATACCACATGGTATTCCCCCCATTGGAAACTGATAATTTGAGTAATATGGATAATATGAAAAAAATTAGTTTTTAAGTTAAGCTCAAATACAATATATACATAATGACGAATATTTTCCCGAAATTTTTTCTAATTTTTAATTATGAATGAATATTCGGAGTTATACGAAAACATATACACAAACTATGGTTGTAGGTAATCTCTATACACATTTTTTTCGGTAATTTGTATAACAAAGAAGTTTTGTAGCTCTCGGATTAGTAACTATTCCACCCGACCTCAATTAAAATTTATCGTCAGATTTTTAGTAACATCGTAGAGCAATTCTTTTTACCTACGATTTTAGACTGAAACTGAGCTTGGAAAGTTGCTATTAAACTGAATTATGACCGCTAAAAAAGCTAGGCAGCATTATAGAGATATATACGGTTGAAAAGCATGTATATATGGATATGGCAGTAAATCAACAAAAGCGAACTGTGATATTTGTCATTGAAACAATACTCATTCAAACACAATGAATTACGACCTCTAGGTGTTGTGACAAATTCTGCAGCAATGACTATCTACCCCGCTATAAACAGAAATAGCAAAATAGAATAATCAGCGAGTTGTATTTTGTTTATTCGCAGTTAACAATAGTAGTGTTCTACTTTAATATTATAGAATAGCTCTATGCGAGAGCATGAAATATAAGCGGAAATTATAATAATATATATTGATTATAAATAAAATCCATATTTTATTGCAAAGGTATTAATGAAAATACTGCTGAATAAATATTTACGCTAAGTATAATAAAGGTATATTATGGATACATTTTAACTCTTCAAGGAGCTAAAATTTAGAAGAATATTTAAAAATTGGATTCGTTACTTTAAATTTTAAAACTAATATTAAAATATTGATTTAAAAAGACTAATGTTTTGTACACATGACAAAAGAATAAATGGAAAAGAAAAGTATTCTAAAAGTGAGTAAAATATTTAATTCCTAGCTCAGCGCTTTTGACTTACAAAGCCATCTTTAGAGCTGTGGTCAAAATTTAGAAAGCACCACTCCTAAAGAGGATCCCATTTATGAAAAAATACAAACAAATTTCTTCAAAATTAAAAAAAAAGAAACATCTAAAAGACAGAACATTAAGGACACCAAAAAAACTCATTAAAAATTTTTGTATATGATACGGGAGCAAGCACCCAACCACCTGGATGGAGGTGAGGCAACAGACAGTCTGTCAATGTCTGTGATGACCAGCGAAGTTATTTAGATACATGTCAGTCATCACTCTAAATTGCTCTGGTAACAACAAAGCGAGTGAGATTTCTCAAGGAAAAAATGAATATGGCTGCCTTCGGCTTCTGCGCACTTGCCGTGTCAGCCAGACCCATCCCCAATGTTTTTAAAATGACTTTTGACACCGAAAAGTTGATTCGGAAGTGAAGTTTTTCCTTTCTTTTGCGTTTTTACGAGACAAACGGTAAATCAGTATGCTGTTTTCCAGGTTCATATCGATTTATATTTATATTTGCTCCATATTCAAGAACAGATAACTGGCCGTCGATTGCCTGCTACAACTGGCTGCTCATATATGTCGGCTGCGGGGGCCCTAAAGTATCTTTCTTATTTTCTAATGATTGTAAAGGTGGACTTTGCGACAAACCTTTTACTTAACTTATATAATATAATAAAAATGGATTTATGATATCTCTTATTAAGAAGATTTTCTCAACAGGACTATCAATTGATGTTGCAGGAATGAATGTGCTTACATGGAAGAGTGAAGTAACAAGAAATTGTGGACGATTCTGGAGGGAGTAGAAGAAGAAGTGGAGGGAAACGTGATGCAAGACAGTTCAATAAGGCATGTATGTAAAGGGCATTTATATATCTATGACCAGAGTGGCGACGAATGTTAGAGCAAGCCAGGATCCACAGAGGATTGTCGAGCCAAAGATGATGATGAATGTTTGTGGAATCTGTCGAATTTCTATCTCAATTTCCGATAGATTATAGTGAATCATACGTATCATGGTGATATATTTTATAGTATGCTGTTCTAATACAACAGTACGGTGTCATTGTTTAATAACTAATTCCTTAATAATTATTTATTTAAAGCACTATTTCTTGCTATTTTCTCCGGTCACATATTTATATTTTAGATTTTTGAAAAAATGTGATTTATTTTGTATGTCGCCTAGTGCTTAATTTGTTTCAATTATATTTCTGCCTCGATTTTAAAAAAACGACAAAATATCGTGCAAATGTAATTCCTCCAGTTGAAAGTCAAATAAAATTTTTATATATCGAATTCAATTGAGTTCAATCCACAAACGAAACCCTCTTTTTTTCAATTCAATCAATCCAAACTTGCTCTCCATTCAAAAAAGTTTATAAAAACTTTTCAAAGCCTCCTAAATGAATAATGAAGATACAAACCAAAAGTTTCTAGATTAATGTATCTACTTAAAATGTATTTTCTGAAAGCCATAAATATTGTAATCTGTTTTTCCAATATTTCTACGTAAATTTCGCCTTATTTGATATTCTGTTGTTTGGAAATAAGGTTAAAGTCAGTGGTGTACGTTTTATTTATTTAAAGATTGCTATTCTTATAATTTATTTAAAAATTATTTTTTCTTAAGCCGGACACAGACATGCGATATTTACGAATAGTAAATAATTCATTCTTTGACTTAAAAGATGCCCCTATTGTTGAATTTTAATAATTCTGTTAAGTTCCAAGAAGCTTTATTATACCCAGCGCTACCAGTATACACAAATTTTGCGGACGAAGGTCTCCCATATTTTTTTATACATTTTACCCGCACCGTCAAACTGCTTGTGTTGACAATTACCCATAGAAACAATTAAGAATACTGGAAAAAAATAAAAAACGCTTCAGGTTTACACATTTGAGAATGTATACAGGGTGGCAAAGTTTTTAAATTACAACTAAAAATTTTGGGAAATATGTACGTCAAATGGCTTTGACTTTATCCAAAATAAGAGCATTACGGAAGTGGAATATTCAAGTCAAAATAATATAATATAGATAAAAACATTGTCGTCAAGTATGTTCTCTTGAAAACTGTAGATATTTTCACTTCTTTTTAATGTGAAAGTTCAGCCCATTTTGAGCTTCATTTCCAATTTATTATGTCTTTCTTTTCCCATGATTCTTAAGCATTTTACAACATGCTCTCTCCATTATATCTTTAAATCTTGATCTCTTACCATTATGATTCTTATTATATTTGGATAAGTCGGTATTGAGATTCAGAAGTTTGCATGTCCATGGAGAAGTTAGGGGGACCCTGTAAAGGGTGGTGGACAAAGGGTTAATAGTACCCAGATGAGGTTAACATTTTATTAGTGGATGGTACCATTCTAAAATTATTTGTTACGGGTAGTTACCTATTATAGATGAGATTTCGTGGTGAGTTTGTGGAATTTTCTGAAACTCTAGTGACTAGCAGCATTAGAAGTTGTTATTGTGTAAGGTGAATAGGACGTTCGAAACATTCTACATGAATACTTTCCACCGGATCTGAATGCTCCTAGACAAAACGGAATGGAAGTATTTTGGACTATATTTAGCGATAGTAGTAGCGATTTACTTGATAATATGTAAAGAACCCTAACATAGTCAAGTTTGGAGCAGATAAGAGCTCGGTATATTCTAAGTAGTGTTTCCTCATAGACTGCCCAACTGTAACAAGCTAGTGATTTAAGCAGATTTATTATTTGAAGGTAGCTTCCCTTAATTTCTCGAATATATGGAGAAAATTTCCGTTGAGAGTGATGGATGGTGATTGCGTATTTTGTCTTCTGGTAAAATGAATCACTTTGGTTTTGGATATAAAGAGGTTAAGGCCGGATTGACTAGCTCAGTTGTTTATTTTCAGCTCAGCTGTAGTAAAATGTTTATGGTCGATGTGATGTTTCCCTGACAGAAAAATATTATGTTGTCAGCATATTCTCCGTATTGCAGAGGATCATTTATTAAGGAACTTACATCGCTTGCCCTGGGGAGAAATCGTGTGCTCCTTAGGACAGACACTTGTGGGACACGGTTTTTGGTTGTGCGATGTGAGATTGTTATGCCGTTGGTAATTACCCTACTAGTGTGATACTGTTTATACTCATTTTTGGTATATAAATTGTAAATGTCATATATTTAGTCTTTCTTGTTTACGACAGGATCCACTTCGGATGTTTATTATAAAAATCGATGTTTAGTTTTGTGAATATTTTTAGCTATAGCTTAGTATCTAGATAATATATTAAAATAAGACAAATATTTTGCTTTAATTTTGTTATAATCTTATAAATAAACAGAACTTATATTGGTTACACAGAAAATATATTGGGCGACTATCAAGCTGGTTTTAGAAAAAATCGATCAAATAGTGACCAAGTATGTCTGAAACAAGTTCCCTCTGGTGCATATGACAATGTAGGTAGATCAAAACTGATGAAAGCACTACAGGAGTTCAATGTCCCATCTAAGATAATCAGACTGGTACATGTGACGCTTGAGAATATTACAAGCGCAGTTAAAATTAATGGAAAGAAGACCTAATACTTTAGAGTTCAGAAAAGTGTAAGAAAAGGGGATCCTCTATTCACCACGCTGTTTAATTTGGTCCTTGAAAAGATAATAAGAGACAGCAATATGAAGAAAGAGGGAACAATATTTAATAAAAGTCAAGAGTCATAAGAGTTCTAGAGGCCGCAGGAAATATGGGATTACAGATAAATATAAATAAAATAAATACATGGAGCTGAAGAATAAGCAAAGGAAAAGCAGAAAACTAAATATGGAAATTCTATTAGAGAGAGAAATTCTGGAAATTGAAGAGGTGGAGGATTACATGTATGTGTAAGTTCTTGTGACAAATAAATGCGAAGAAGAAAAGGAAATAGATCTACGAATAGGAAAACGAAATAGGTGTGCAAACAGTTATAAGGTTATATGTAGTTTGCAAAGTACAAAAGTGTAAAGTAAGTGTAGCACAAAGTGCAAAAATAAGGTTTTATAAAACTATCCTGCGACCTACTCTAACGTATGAGTGCAAGATATGGGTGTTAACAAAGAAACTACAACGTAAAATAGGATGGGAGCGGAGAACAAATGCTGAAATTTATGAAATGTTAGGCGAATGGAGAATAAGCGATTTTGTCAAAGCTAGTAGATTGCAGTGGCTAGATGGACCTTCGAGCAAGAAGCTATGGACCTGAAACGGCCTGCTACAAGCTTTTATATAATACATCTTATAAATAAAAATGTTTAAATAAATCGTTACAAGGATTGACAATATCAGTTAAAACACAATTTTTTTTGGAAATTTAAAAACCTGGAAATAATTGGGATATATTTGTGTCTTCGTAAGACAGCTTGTGTTGTATTTGTACTTGAATACCTTTCTATTTCTATTCCTCATACTAATATTTCCATTCAGCATCCTCATCTTCCTTTTGGAGTTTATCCGTTATTACCACAACTCAGCTGCTTATAGACTGCATCCAGCCGTTTTGACCAATTCTATCTTAGGTGTTAACGTATCTGAGGTTTTAAAATCTTATAATAGTGACTCATGTTAGTAACTGTTTTGTGTCTACTACTAATACTTTGATTTTCAAGCATGTCCTTTTAGTTACACATGTCCGTTGGGCACATAAGATAGTCAACACAAATTTGTTGATAAAGTTTAGTAGAAATTATTAGTGATATATGTGAGGTATAAATACCTTTAGCTATAATTTTCTTCCCCTTCCCAGCCTTTTTCAAGCTTCGATGTTTCTTTTAATGATAATTTATAGAATGTTATATTTCGATGTCTCATAACATGGTCGAAATACTCTCTTTTCTTTATTTAATTAGGTGCTTGAGTACAACAGTGTAGAAAACACACAGCACTTGATTACTAGAGTTCGTACATGTATATCTCGTTTACGACGACACAGATCTTTCTTGCTCGATCAGTGAAATTACTTCCATTGAGTAGTCCCTAGATGCTTTAGGTTGCATCTCAAGTAAGTTTTTTTGAAACTCGTTCTAATTGTTTCGTTTATGTTTTCTCTTCATCTCTTATTTATGCTCTTGCTGATAACTAAGCTTTAGTTTTATTCTGAATTCTTCATAAATTCTTACTATTTTCTTTATGAGTCTTTGTAGTATTTTTTCGGTCCATGCCAATATCACTGTATCACCCGCATTATCCGCACCTCAAATTTTTTAAAATGGCTAGAGACCCATCTACTTTCTTTGCTCCGCTTTTCTCGAATCATTCTCGCTAGTCAACTGTAACTATTTGTTTTTATCTCTAAGAAATATGTGATAAAAGCTTATTTGCCACAAGAAAATAGCTCTAGTATCAATTTTTTTTCTATAATTGAACTTTTATAAACATTTCCATCAATTTACAATCGTTCTTCTTTAATCCAGGCTTTATCAACCACCATCCTGTATAAACGCACGCATATGGAAGAGACAGATGCTCTGAAAATGGTAACACGACAATTACACGCAGAACTTTTATGTGTTGTCGTTTGAATTTCAATTTCCCATGTGAGGAAAATGAAATTTTGTATTTAGATGGAAAAAAGCCGGATTGTATACATGGGATTGTTACGTACGTTTTATATTGTCTTTTACACATTTTCCAAGTTATTTCAAGTAAAAAGAAATATTTACGTGAGCGAGGTAAAAAGAACTATACAAACATTTGGGTTAGTAACGTGATGTCGTTGGGAACACACAGTTTTTACCTTACTGGTTGGTAGTTTTAATTACATAAAAACGTATGCTACAAAAACAAGTGTAAAGGAGAGACAATAATATTAAATATTGTTTAGACGCTTTTTACGTAGATGATGCTCAAAATTGCTCTAAAAACATTACTCTCTGTAGAGAGAATTCGAACCTGCACCAATTGATGTGATTTTCTTTAACCACATGGAGATACCTGCTTGTGATAGATAGTTTATAATGCTTAATATCTAGCCATCATAATTTTCGAGTATTGCATATTTGTCCTAGTTTTCTCGGAACCTGAAGTAAAAAATTTCCCTTTTTATAGTTTATATAGTTTATATTTTTTTTAATTTTTGTAGTCCTATATCTTAGTTTTGGCTGGACTAATCCTCAAACGTACAGACAGGCCAAACAAACTTAAAGGATCGCATCTCTTTTACCAGGCTGAGCTCGGGTACATAACCCATAGCTTATGCAGTATTAGTGTTATCATACTTTATTTATTAAGTTTAAATGTTACAATTATTATCAAAGACGACATCGAAGATATAGCGAGCAGAAGCTGTAGAAAAACGCAAAGTTATACTGAACAAAAAAACAACAACAATACACCATGGTTCAGAAAAGAAATAAAAGAGAAATGTAAAGAGAAACGAGATGCCTACACGAAGTACTAAACATCAAATATTCCAGAATCCCGAGACACCTAGAGAAGAATATGAAATGAAATAAAGCAGTTAGTAACAGTCACAGATTGTTACACATAACATGATAAATTACAGAAAAGGCAATCGAGTATCATAAACCAGTATATCTATGTTTTATAGACCTGACAAAGGCTTTCGATCGCATTCAAGTCGAAGATGTCTTACGGCTACTGTATAAAAGAAACATACCAATAAATATTATACAAACCATCGAAAACATATTCTTAAATAATCAAATACAGGCAAAGATAAATGGAAAATTAACACAGTGTATACTAGTACAAGGCGGAGTGAGACAGGGTGACTCATTAAGCCCCCTTCCCTTTAATATAGTAATGGACAAAATAATACAAGCAGTACGTAAAGGTCATAGTTACAGAATAGGGAACAAAGAAATCCAAATATTATGTTATGCAGACGACGCCGCATTAATCGCCGAGACAGGCGACGAACTTCAAAGATTAACACATATCTTCAATACAACAGCCAAGAAATACAATATGATAATATCAGCAGAAAGAACCAAATGTATGACAACATCTAAATACTGCATTCTCGTATCTGCATTTCAACTCGTTTGTCCTGTATCCTTGAATTCTTTGTTTAAAATGGTCTGAAGCCATCAATTATTTAACTTTTAACATCATTTTTATAAAGAATTACAGTCTAGAAAACAAAAAATGAAATTAGCCATCCAAAGTCACTCAAAACTAACTGCTCAAAAGTAGCCGGAACCACGCATCAATCATGCATTCTCTGAAATTACGAAATCGATCATTAGCGGCGCATAAGAAAATATGTCTCCTTGCTGGTCACTTTACATTGTAAAAACAGAATATTATATTTCTGCTTATAATAATAAAAACAATACATTCTAATCTAATATAATATAGTATAATAATATTCTAATCTAATATAGTATAATCTATTATAGTTTATAAAATAAGTGTTCGTTTACTTTAAAAATGGCTTCCATAGAGTCGCGGATAATCAGCTCACGGAAAAGCAGGGGTCGACTAAATACCTTCTTCTTCTTGTAGTGCTTATCCGTCTCGGATGTTGACGACCATCTTGGCAATCTGTATTTTGCAAACTGCTGCTCTGACAAGATTTATGGTTAAACCACGTACGTAGATTTTTCAGCCGGGAAATCCTTCGCCTTTCTGGTCCTCGTTTTCCTTCTACTTTTCAATATAAAAATTAATTGCAGCAACCCATAATGTGACCGAGGTATTCGATTTTGGTTGTTTCTTTGTGGTAAACAGCTCTTTTTCTTTTTGTATTCTTAATAATACGACCTGATTAGTAACGTGGCCGCTATAAGATATCTTCTGGATTCGACTCAATATCGATATCGGGATATCGAGAGTCCATGACTCAACTCCATACAACAGTATAGAAAAAATATAACATCGTAGTAACCTGATTTTTATGAGTACTGATAAATCATTACATTTGAATAGCAAAATCTGCATTTCAACAAATGGCTAAATTACAAAAGGATATTGAATTATTCAGTCTATAGATAGAACGATTTATAGCAACCTCAGATGCTTGTTTGGCATCAGACTTTGATGGCTCAGGTGATGTATATAATGACTTCTAACAACATGCCAAAACTTATTTATTTAGAAGAAATTATGCATTACATAAATCATATTGTTACAAATACAATTCTCCCTGCAATTGATTCTACGTATTCAGCAGTAAACAAAACGAAAGACAATTATTAAGATTCGAAGTTAAATTCTGAGAAAAATTTAATTCTATTAAGTATCAAAATAACCGACTTCAACAGCTGAATCAACAGCTTAGCTAGCAGGTACAACAACGATTGCTGCAACTACTCAATGAATCAAATACTTTCAGTTTACAAAGCTTCAAGTTTCGTCTAAACAATAGATTTTTCTATTTTGTTCACGGAACTCTGACATTTGAATTCCTGTTGTATTTGGTATAAGTACATTCCAATTTGTATTACTGCTTCACGACTCATTTGGGGAATTACTTTATTAGTTTTTAACGCAGAACAGATTTTGTCTAGAGTAATAATTTCCTTATTAAAATAAAAATAATAAAATATACGTCTTATTTCTGAATTATGTTTATTAAATTCAATCTTTGAAACTGAAACTCACCCGAGCGTTATTTTTGACGGGACAATCCTGCAAACCGTGGATGACGATTTTCTCCGCTTCGGACAATGGTTTTCTCAAATATTCATATACATTAGACACTATTCTTTTGGTTTTAAGTTCTAAATAAAATAAAAAACCATTTTTATAGAATTAAAAATGTCAGCTTAACAAAAGCAATATATCGTTAAACACAAAGGCATCTGTATATTTCTAACACTTAATGTACTTATAACTCTGAGAAAACTAAATATATACTGGCCATACTATACGCATCCTTTCTCCGCTATTGACATGCTTCCTAGTTAAAGTCATAGCTAGAGCTAAAAGATACGATAAACATAAGCAATTACGCTCATTACGTATTTTATTTTTTATTTGCTGGACTTTAATGTATAATATTCTCTTAAAATCCTTTCAGAAATCGTTAAAAAATATATAAAATATTTAATTATCTCTTTTTTCTGTTGTTTGAAAAATATTACAATTTTTAGTTACTACCTACCCTAAAAAACAATATATACTTTTTTCACCTTTACATTTGTTTATTATTACTTGTTACGTATGAGGCTACATCATTTCCTAAAATATTCCTTTTTTATTTTGAAATCTCCATTATTAGAGATTATTGATGTATTTACCTTTTTAAAGTTACCTTATTTTCTTTGTTTTATATAAATAGATCTCTCGTTCGAGATTTCATTGAATTCATTTTCATGATTCTACTTACATATTCCTTAAATTCTATATTATTTTAAAACTCAGAGCATGTACAACAATTACGGATTGTCACAGATGACCACAGCTAATAAATCTCCTCCAATTTTTACCGCATATCTGAAAGATGTAGGAACTGGAAACTGTTACATTGTTCTGCGACAGTATACAAGGTTCTGTTAGCTTGACACCCTTACAAAATCACGACACACGATGTTCAATGCATGGAAGGAACTGCACCAACAATACAAATACCAATTCTAGAAAAGCAGTTAATAGACCAGGCATTGAATAAATAACTGGGCAAACTAATAATTATATCTACTTGGGCAATAATTTTCATAAATAGATCATAAAACATTGACCTATGAAGAAAAATTGTTGTAGGCTGTAAACATTAAATGAGTTGTTTGACACTTTTAGACAAGGAAATAATTTTAGAATGGCATTTTAACTTGAAATTAAAAGTGAAATAGAATTCTTTGAAACTTAAAAAAAATTATTTAATACAGAGCAAAATGCCAAATTGACTGTTATGCATCGAATTTTGACAAGCATAGTTGATTTTACTAAAGAACATAATGAATTAGTATTTTAGTATAACGGTTTTAGTTTTTTGATAAATTCTGTGTAATTTGAGGAAAGATTGGAGGCTTCGATAAAAAAACTGGACGGAGCGACTGTTTCAACGTAAAGGCCACAATATTGTTTAACATTTTATTTGACAGTAGATCAATTTCAATCAATAAAAATTCAGTCTTACGGGACTCATTCTAAAAAAGGCTTGCTTTACCCGGAATTGAAACACCAATGTATTATTTGCAAAAAGTGTGAACGGATCTACAACTTACCGAAAATGTTATATTTTGTTTTTACTAGCTTACAATGCAAATGTCTATTTATAAACGTCATTGCAATATTTTAAAGATGATATATAAACTCTTGTTTTAACATACTTTGTTTATGTTAGTAAGCCTAATCTACTTATGCCATTTTAGATTTCCATATGAGATGAACCAACGGCATTAAATCAGAATTATAATATAATTATGTAATCCTTATCTGAGAGTAACATTTCTATGTGGCTGAATCGATTTTTATTCCTGCCTTGTTAAGTGATGTAGTAAATAATATTCATGACCTTTGTATTAACTGTTCATAAATATAGGAATTGGCAGCAAGAAATATTCGTGTCTCCGAAAACTTAGTCAGTAGACAGGCTTGTCAACAGATTAATTGTTAGATGCCCCAAAAGATCGGGAAAAATATCGGCAAATTGGAATGGTGGGTATCACCGCCTACATCTGGACACGGTGCTTAAGGAAGATGATCTGAACTATCGATCTTTTTCGTTTCCCTTTTGTCTTTTACTGTATGACAACTATTGATATATAATACCAGATTGATTTCCTTTTTTTGACCTCTGTTTGCCACATGGCAACTATTGATATATAATACCAGATTGATTCTGTTTTAGAACTTTAGAAACTCTTGTTTTTAATATTCTCTCCTATTCTGTCAATTTGTATTGTTCTTCTACGCTTCACCTCAACCTTCTTTAGTGGGTTCGACGATATTGTGTATTGTCTCCGTTTTTATTAAATTTATATGTAGAAAAAATGAAGAAAATGGAAATAAAGGTATAATTTCCAACGGAGTACTCATCAACAACTTAACATAGGCTGATGATACAGTGCCTAGCAACGAATATAGATGAATTTTTATCAACTGTTACAACATACTAAAGTAAAAAAGTAGATTAGAAAATATATACAAGGGAAAACCAAATGGTTAGCCATTAGTAAAAACCAAAAAGGTAGTTAACAACTTAACTGGGATCAGAATAGTTATAGAAAAAATGGGGAGAGTACATTCATTCATTTACAAAAATTTCAGCTGGTAAATAAAAAATGGAAATCAGGAAATCAAAAGCAGAATAGAGCAAGACAGAACGTCATTTAAGAAAATGCAAAAAGTATTAACCAGGTTAGCGTTAAGAATTCCCTTAATAGTACGTTTATTACGCTGTTATGTGTTACGCATTATACTCTATCGAATGTTAGAACATTCTGGATGGACAGAGTGAGGAATGAGACAATTTTACAACATTAGAATAAAGAAAGAGAGATTCTGAATACTATACAAAAGAAGAAAATCGGAGAACTTTGTCTCGTGATGAGAAGTCCGAAATATAAACTTTCTCTACGTAAATATTTAGAAAAAAATAGAAGGGAAACGAAGAATATCCAGGCTCAAACCTCCGCCAGCACCATGACACTATTTAGATGCAGCGGACGCAGCAAACAAAGTAAAAGGTCAAGGTATTTAAAGACGTAGGGATTGTGTGCTTTTACTAGTACACTAGTACACTAGTTTAGAAGTACTAGGCATAAAAGGTAGAGAAAGAAGAACAAGAACGAATGACTGGTTTAACGAAGAATGAACAGACAAAAAAACAGAGCATATTTACTGTTGCACCAGGGGCACAGAACCCGACAAGCAGAGGAAGAACATAAACGACTACGTAGAGAAGAAAAGAAAACTCACCAAGAAAAAAGAGAGAATATATGAACAAAGAACTTCAAGAACTACAAGAACTAAGTAAATCAACAAAGACAAGAAAATTTTATCAGAGACTAAACAAAAGCAGAAAAGACTTCAAACCGAGAACAATGATGAAGTGTAGAGTGTAGAGATAAGGAAGGTAATATATTGACAGAACAGCAAGAGATACTAAGTAGATGGACAGAACATTTTACGGAATAGTTGGAAGGAGATCGGAGAGAGACGAACCCTTACATACCATTAGACCAAGCAGACAACAGAGAAAAGACTCCACCAACAATAGCCGAGATTAGAGCAGCAATAGACAAATTAAAGAACAATAAAGCACCAGGATCGGATCAAATAGCATCGGAATACTGAAGGAAGGAAGAGACGCACTACAAAAAACAATACATGAATTGATAACAAAGATATGGTCGAATAAACAGCTACCAACGGAGTGGAATAGCGGTATTATTGTACCATTACATAAAAAAGGAAATCAGTGTTAGAATGTGGAAACTACCGTGGAATCACGCTGCTGAATGCAGCATACAAAAAATAGTTGCCAAATACCAAAGTGGCTTCTGTAGACAGAAGTCAACAATAGACCAGATATTTGTTATGCGATAGATCCTCTAAAAAACAAGTGAATATAACATCGACACACATCATCTCACCATAGACTTTGAAAGCGCATATGACAATATAAACCGAGAATTCTTAATAAAAGCAATGAAAGAATTTAATATACCAACACAACTAATAGAACTGATAAAAGAATCTCTAAAAGTAGAAAGTAGAATCGGGATACAAAATGAATTAACGGAAACAATAGATATGAAAAAGGGACTACGCCAGGGAGACGCTCTATCATGAATCTTGTTCAACATCGTACTTGAGAAAATACTGAGGGACACAACAGTCAATACACGAGGAACAATCATTAATAAAATCGTGCAAATACTATCATTTGCAGATGATGTTGACATAATCACAAGATCAAGAAGAGAAATTATAGAGGCATACAATCAAATAGAACGAGCTGCACAAAATAGTGGTTTTAAAATTAATCAGACCAAAACAAAATATATGCAGGTAAGTAAAAACGCAGAAATAAGGTAGCCACAAAATATAACAATAGGAGAATACAACATAGAGGGGGTAAAAAACTTTATATACTTGGGATCCCTGGTCACGTCTGATAATAACGTTACGGAGGAAGTGAAGAGGCGAATATTTATTGCAAATAAATGTTACCATGGTTTAATTAGGCAACTAAGATCAGATAACGTCGCAAGAAAAACAAAATGCCAAATATATAAAACCCTAATAAGACCGGTACTCACATATGGCTCAGAAACCTGGACACTCACTAAACGAGAGGAAACGTTGTTAACCACCTTCGAAATAAAAATCTTGCGACACATATAGAAGGGCACAAAAGAAAACGGAATATGGCGAAGAAGATACAACTTTGAACTATACAAAATATACCAGGATTCTGATATTATAACATTCATTAAAATAGGACGGCTGCGTTGGATAGGACATGTAGAAAGAATGGAAGAAGGCGAAATACCAAACAAAATATTCAAACAGATGCCAGTAGAAAAAAGAACAAGAGGAAGACCGAATCTGAGATACTTAGAACAAATAGAAAATGATATAACAACCTTAAAAATAAAAAACTGGAGAAAAAAAGCACGGAACAGATCAGAATGGAGAAGAATCCTGGAACAGACAAAGACCCAAAAAGGGTTGTCGAGCCACTGATGATGATGATGATTGTGTGCTTTTAATTTTATACAACCACGTTTTGTCTTTTTTTAAAAAGTTATATTATTTAAAGTATACTAAATTTTATTTGCTTTCTACTCTTTGGTTAATATTTTTCTCCATCCGTTTACTTGTACTTTTCCAATTATTCTGTATATAAACTTTTCAAAGATAGTATTGTTTGTTCTGTTACATGCTTAGTAGTATTTTGTTGATTTTGTAAAAGGTATCACCATCGTCAATTTAATAGTTCGTATCTTCGATAGATCGGCTCAAATATTGTCTCTGTCAATGTATTTCAGATTAAAGGATAAAACAATTTAAAATCGCCCAACAAATTTAAAAAGATTCTGTAAGAGGAAATGTAGAAAAATCTTAACTCAGTTTTATTGTTATTGTCTAATAACAGTCAAATCAAATTCCCGTTTAGGGAATAACTCACTGGAACTGGAGCGTATTACTTGGTAACAGCCCCAATAAAACCGGAATGATCATCATCATGCACTTTCTTGCTGTATTTAGGTATTTCTTGCTCGGTCTATAGAGACCGTTTTACTAACTAGTAACCGTAATCGACCCATTCGACGGACGTGAGGTGAGGTACCCATGACCAAAGTGCTCGTTCGGTCTAGATACTAACGTCCAATAAATTGAGGCGTAACTTTAAATACGGGCAGTGGTTGCTGAAATACGAGATCGAGCTTAGATCAGGTAGCGGTTTTCTATCGATTCGTGCATTTGTCACTTGAGGTTACCTACATAATCAACAGCAACATTTCTTTGATGGATTGGATAGGTAGTTTTTATTGCAATTTTTTTATAACGCTGACAACTATTTATAAGAACAGAATTACAATGGGGCTGTCATAGAATAATTAAAGAAACTTATTTGTTATTATGCAGTAAATATTTTAGCTAATATATTTTTCTTTTTGTTACAGGTAAGTCGCAAATATAATGGATACACACTTAGCAGATTAAAGGTAGTTATATTTTTACAAGCACAGCTCAACTGTAGCACTGAATTTTTCGACTTTAATAAAATCGAGTCGCATCAAATATTTCAAATTCTTTTTTGAAAGGGTTGAGGAATCGTTATCCTAAATAGTCAATAATGACATAGCATAGAAGATATAACAATGATATTCCTTAAAAACAAGAACACGGAGCACTTTAAAGCTGATGTTTAGTGTGGTAGTGTCGAAATATATGGACGAGTAATTTATTAAATTATAATATATTTCGCAGAAATATTTTATGTCCTTTTTGTTGTAAGACACTTTAGATATTTCTTAATATCTCTTGGCTCTCTTTCTAAAGTCTGCAAATTCTCAAAATTGAAAAAATAGTTGTTTTGAAGATTTTACTTTGGATATAACAATATTAGAGCTGGACTGTTAAACATTTCTTACAAGTGTTCACCTCAGAGGAGAGCCATTTTTGGAACAAAGACAGCGATCTCCTTTTGTTAGAGAAAGTGACGACAAAAAAACCTACAACAGCTTATACTCATCAAACAGTTAAACGTCTGTTAAAGAGATTCTGGTACTGTTTTTCGTATAAATAAACTCGCAAAAATATAAAGAATTACTATAATATAGATCTTAAATGTTAGTTCGACTCGAGCAGCCGAACAGTACGGACGTGAGAGAGAAGCGTGCTTAGGTGGGGGCGACTGACCTATTGTCAACGGAGCTTTTCAGCTCCCGGTGGGTAAGACACCGAGTGTGGCATAGGCACTTGTCCTACATATTAGCGAAAAGCGGATGCGAGGTTGTTACTGGTTAAACCGTCGAGGAGCTGTTTTTATAGGCTCCTCGCGGAGGCTATAATAGCTTCGCGTTTGCGAAGAATTCGGGATCACCTCAGTGTGTCGTCAGGGATGACACTGTAAGGCCTTGACATTTGACAAGGTCGGACAGAAACGGCCCCTGCTCCTGAGGTGTGAGAAACAGCAAGAGGATCCCTCACTGTGAATACAGGGAGTGAACTACCGCGAGGTACCTGGGACGGCACCCAGTAAGCCGTACTGACAGCGGTCAGTCGGTGGAAAAAAAACAGAGTCGTCTAAGTAGAATTTTCTTATATCTTATGAACTATTTGTTCACTGCCTTACGGCAATATGAGTGATATTCCCCCCCCAGAAAGTGTTGTCACGCAGGTGAAAACACAACAAGAAGAAGAGAATGATTTAGCCGAATCATCAAACCCCTCTGTTGACAGCTCGATCGAGCTATATAATAAATTTATTAAATCGACTAATCCCGCGATCGACGACATAGAAATCGTAATATCTGACGATGACTCCTATCTGCCCGAGTCGGAGGAAGAAAAAAGCGAAATCGACACCGATGACGATATCAATACGATGGACGCCATCGACGAAGAGCCGAGCCCAGCTGCAGAATCGCGCGAAGCCCCACCCCCAACTGTAGTAGAGACACAACCCGCCGTGGACAACGTCTCCAAAAATGAAGCCGAGCCCGAAATCGGCAAGAAAATGAAAAGGCTAAGGCCCAAAGAAGACTCTTCGGAAGACGAAGAAGTAAAGAAAAAGGCCAGAGAAATGGCGGAAAGGGAAAAAGCCAATGAGCTTTTAAGGTCGGTCAATGTACTGACGGAACAGATCAAATCCCTTAAAGAAGAAAGCCGTATCCGCGAGGAAAAGGCAAATAAACAAATCCAAGACCTTCTCGCTCAGATGACTGAGCTGAGAAACGAAAACAAAGAAAAGGACAAGGAGATACAAAAACTTGTACAACATATAATGGCATTAACAGCAGCCAAGGAGAAAGAAGAGTCAATAATGGAAATCGACCCGTGGAAAGCCTCCCTCGATAATGACGTTGTAAAGCTAGTGGAACTAGGAATCGGTTCACCTCCCCCCGTAAAGCCATCCGGTAGCAAAGGCAAGCCTAAAGAGCCGGAAAGAATCATAACAACCAAAGAACCTGCAGGTTGGACACAAGTCCAAAACAAAAAAGGAAAAAAGACAGGCACCACTACTGAGAAATCAGACAGTAGTGTGAAAACAAAAATAAGCGTCGCCGAAAAGCAGACGCAGATAATAAATCAGCGGAAAGAAATCGAATTTAACAAGGCTGCGAAAGAGGCTCATGAAAGAAGCCAGAAAAAGAAAACTGCCCAAAATAACTTGAGCAAAAATAGCCAAGTTGAAAAAGAAAACGACGTACCAAAAGACTCACCGCAAACAAGCGAGGAGCCTATAGTAAAAGAGCCGAAACCACCAGCGATAATCCTAAAAACTGTAGGAGAACACCAAAAAATCCTGCAGAGAGCAGCCAACCAAGGCATAATATCAGTCAATAAGTTTGCACGATCAGGCAGATCGATTGTTATTAACACAAAAACCAGAAAAGATTACCTAGGAATGGTACACATCCTAGAAGAACACAGTCCAAAAATAGAATTCATCGCATATCCCATAGATAGCGATAAACTAAAAAGAGTCATTATAAAAGGGCTATCTGCTACTACTAGCACAGTAGCAATTAAAGACGAACTATACAATAAAGGAATAGAAGCAACAAGGGTGATCAATATGATCTCCAAAAAAGCTGATAAAAAAGTACTGCCACATTTCATCGTCACCCTCAAAGAGGAAGACGTTGCAAAAATTAAAAAAATATCTGATATATGCTACATGCGAATCTATGTGGAGGATGAATTCAAAATCACAAAAGACACCCTACAGTGTTATAACTGTCAAGGGTTCTATCACAGCTCAAAGGCTTGCCATTGCGGATCCAGATGTGTAAAATGCGGAGAAAACCACATCAGTAACGACTGTGAGAAAAGCCGGGAAACCGACCCCAAATGTGCAAACTGTGGTGAAGCGCACACAGCAAATTATAGAGGATGCTCTAAGGCCCCCAAAAAGAAAACACCTGCCCCAACAAGACCGGTAGGAAGACCCATAAACAGCGCTCCAATCAACAAAGGAGTCAGCTACGCACAGGCAGCGAAAAAATCCGCTGAAACCACCTCAGAATCTCCAGCACAACCACAAGAAGTGTCGGTACAGGACGCAGCTACCCTCATCGCAAACTTCCATACAGAGTATAATAACAAAATGATGGAAATGATGTCCATGATGGACAAAGCAACAAAAATGATGACTGCATTTGGAGAAGCCGTCCGAAAATGTTAGCAAACCAAAACGAATATCTACGCATTGGGTCATGGAATTCCGGCGGAATATTCAAAAAGATCAACCTTCTGGATGAAATAATAAACAGATTAGAGCTCGATATCGTAGCTCTTCAAGAAACCAAACTAGTGGAAAGGAAAAAAACAAAATTTCCAGGCTACGATATCTATAGAACGGATCATAGAGCATTATCAGGAGGAACAGCTATATTAGTCAAAAGGGGACTCGAACACGAGCACATCCCAACACCAGACGGACTGGTGACAATGGAAGCCACAATTATTCGACTTAAGGCCAACAACGAAACACTAAAAATAGTGTCAGCTTACGTTAGACCACATGATCCGATTTTCAACGAAGATTTGAGCCTAATACTGAACTCAGAAGAGCCAACTATAATTATTGGAGACCTAAATGCTAGATCTCCCAATTGGTTTGACAGGACGACCAACCGAAACGGAAGATATCTCTGCAACCATCTCGAGAACAGACCGAACACATATGTCATCGGACCAACAGAACCGACATGTTTCCACGGAGAACTCCCTACGTATCTCGACATTGCAATCCTACACAACGTGGGTCAACAATACGAGATACACTCTCTAAATGAAGGCGATTCGACACATAACCTAATCGTCCTGACCCTGGGCGCAACAGAATTGAACTATTTGCAGCCCCACAACAGAAAGAAAACAAGTTGGCCAAACTTTCGAAGAATTGTGAGCGAGAACATCGGTAATATCCCAACAATTAATAATATTACAGAACTAGAAGACAGTGTAATAAAACTAGAACAAGCAATAAACAATGCTATCGATGCCAGCTCCAAAACCGAAACAATCACAAGACAAAAAGGAAGATTCAGGGATATAAGTATAGAACTTCAAAACCTAATCAAAGAGAAAAACCGGAAAAGAAGAAGAGCCTACCGCACAAGAATGGTAGAAGACAAAAGGATTGCAAATGAGCTAGACAGGGAAGTGAAAAAACAACTTCAAAATCATAGAAATGAAAGCTGGGACTCCTATATCGATGAGCTAAATCCTAACAAATCCGCCTTCTGGAAGTTATCTAAAATCCTTCGAAAGGACAAGAAACCCATACCTCCCCTACACGGAGTAAACGGGATTGTCCATACGGAAATCGACAAAGCCGAAGTCATGAAGGACGAACTAGAAAGGGCGTGTAGAAACAACGAAGACCCCGACGATGACATAGACTTTGAAGAAGAGGTAGAAAGAACAGCGAGAAGACTTAGAAGGAAAAAGGGCAGAATAGGTATTACACATACATCTCCCGAAGAAATAAAGGAACTTATAAAAATGACAAATGCCAAAAAAGCCCCAGGACCCGACAACATCACAAATAGGGCGCTGAAAAATCTACCAACTAAAGCTATTGTTTATATCACTAACATAATAAACAACATGCTAAAACTACGATATTTCCCAGATAGGTGGAAAGAGGCACACGTAATAATGATTGCAAAACCTGGTAAAAACGGCACATTTCCGCAAAATTACAGACCTATCAGCTTATTATCATCTATAAGCAAGATAGCGGAAAGAGTTATACTAAAAAGACTCAATGAAGAATCACAAATGCTAGGAACCATACCAGAGGCTCAATTCGGGTTCAGAAGCGAACACTCCTGTGAATTACAGGTACTACGACTTACAGAATTCATCACCAAAGGATTTAATGAAAAAATGTACACAGCTACAGCTTTTCTGGACGTCAGCAAAGCCTTCGACAGAGTCTGGCACCATGGACTCATCTATAAAATGAATGAATTTGGTTACAGTGAGGCGATGACATGCCTCCTTGCGTCATATCTTGCCAACAGAAGGTTCAGAGTTCGAATAGGGGCAACCCTATCCGAAGTCGGGACCCTGGAGGCGGGTGTGCCTCAGGGAGCGGTGCTGTCGCCGTACCTGTACACCATCTATACGGCCGACACGCCAAAAGAGCCAGGCTCTCTATTGAGTCTTTACGCTGACGACACAGCAATAGCTGTTAGCTGGAGAAACCCGGATCATGCAGCTAATCATCTGCAAAGAGCACTAAACAGATTCCAAAGATGGTGCATAAAATGGAAAATAGCCCTAAATCCAGATAAAACACAGGCTGTAATGTTTAGTCACAGAAGAAGTGTACCAAATCGCGAAATTACAATCGAAAACACCCCAGTAGACTGGACCAACCAGGCTAAATACCTAGGGGTACATCTAGATAAGAAGCTAACGTTCACTGAGCACATCAATCAGCAAATACGCAAAGCCAAAGCGTTGAAAAGTCAGCTCTCAACAATTATTGGAAGGAAAAGTAAACTACGATTTAAAACCAAAATCAGGGTTGCGAATAGTATTATCCTGCCAGTCCTAACATATGCATCCGCTGCGTGGGGACACACCTGTAAAACAAACAGGAAAAAGATACAGACTACTCAAAATCAAATAGTCAGAGATGCCCTTAAGATACCAAGGTACGTACCCTTGAGATATGTATATAGAGACTCAGGACAAACAAGAATCCTACGCACGCTAGACGAGAGAGCATATGAAATTTTTAACGGACTAAGAAACCACCCCAGCAGAATGTTAAGAGAGCTGACTAACTACAATGAAAACACAAGGACGGTACACAGAAGACCAAAACAACAGATAGCTCGATATAGGGAGAACCCGAACGAATAAATAAAGAATGAGATGGTTGCAAGAAGAACGAACAAAGAAATGCAGTCAATCAGAAAACACACCAAAAAAAAACTCTGGCGAGAGGGTACGCTTTTCTTTTTTAGGTTTTTAGGTTTTTAGGTAATTATAAGTCCAATATACACCGGGGTGTGTGAGAGCATTATACACTTGGGAATGCACACCCCAATACACGCACACAAATAGGATTAAGGAAAAAAGGAAAGAATTGTTGCCCAGGCATTTTATAGTCCCGACGCCACAAGGAAGTCCGGAAGTCCACAAAAAAAAAAAAAAAAAAAAAAAAAAAAAAAAAAAAAAAAAAAAAAAAAAAAAAAAAGTGTTTTCTGATTAAATAACGTAAATTCATATTGATACATTCATACTTTTCATTAAACCGTTTAACGTAAATTTACCTTATATAGCAAATATAGAAGGGGCCCGCCAGGCCTTCTATATACCGCTCCGCGGACTAGGCCCTTAAGGCAGATCGAAATGAAAGATCTACTCGCGAAATCCGAGCACTGAGGTCATGTGCGGCATGCATGGGCTTGGTGGCCGGACCCCTCTCGGGTGCTCAGCCGGCGAGGAGAACAAAATTTATTTTGCCAAATCGGCGGCTGAGTGACCGAGCACACACTCTTTTCCGGACATAGAGTCATCAGCTCAGGCTGATGGCTCTATAGTCGGAACACACGCTCCTTTTTCTTTTTTTAGGGACTCAAGTCCCGACGTAAAGCTAGAGTAAAATCAATTGAGTCAGTAAAGTAAATAGGGAGAAAAGCCTAGATGTGGCTACCCCTACAGTTAGGTGGCATAACCACATTCACTAAAAACCGAGGATGTCCTATTACCCAGGGCATCTTAAGTAAATTTCAGATCATAAGCCTCCTCACGTAAGTCACACGATGAGGAGGGGTGGTGGAAAAGCCTGGGGGTCAGATAGGTACCACTTCGACTAGCGAGGTGTGACCGGTTTGATCTTCGGACATGTGGATCCCATTCTTACATTGGTATACACATGTTCCTAGGGGCAGGGTTGATCACTGCGTGTGTGTGTGTGTGTATAGATCTTAAACTGAAATAAGAAAATTTGACGACAATGATCAAGCAATTTTTCAACACGATTCCGCTTTATGCCACGTATTAAGGGCCATGATGAAATGTTTTAAGGACAATATCAAATACTGCCTTGACTGGCAAGGAAACTCTTCTTCTTCTTCTCTTTCTTATTTCTATGTAGACATGACTCTGTCAGTTCTTCAATGTGCCTCCAGTAAGTTGTCGTTCCATCATTTTTGTGGTCCTATTGGGGAACCGCCTCTTGCGTCTTTACTATTCTATCTGTTTGTCGTCTTAGCTGAAATAGACTTCTAAAATCGTCTATTTCGCTTTACACTCTGTACCAGGAATATCATGTGTAGTATACGACACCCTCCAGGCACTTATCCAATTCAACTTCGGATGTGAAGTTGAATTCAGACAAGTCTTGAAAAAGACTTGTAAAATTTTTCTTACAGGAGAAAATAGGTAGCCAATATTGTGAAATAAAACACAGTTTAGTTGTAGCAAAGACTAACTACAGAGTCTGGGTGTAGCAGTTGAGGCAGAGCCCATAGGAAAGGCCGTGGTTCGTAGACCTGATCGCAGTGATCTGATCGGATAATCTGCTCCCGACTCTAAAATTGTGCAAATATTTATACACAATTTTCCAAGTCGAGGTGGGCGGAGCGATGCGCATCAAGTGCGTGCTATTGGTCGATAGATTAGGGCACTTGATGACATGTTGTCGTTCGGCTTATATGAGGGTTCCATTCTACTGTTCTATTTCTTACCCAGTGCTTGATGTTCTCCGCCTTGCATCTACGTCGTCTATCTGTACTTCTAGCTCTGTCCCATAGTATCTTACCATCAATTTTTTTATCTCTTCTGTTTCTAACATCCTTTTTGTCCTCTCTGTGTCAGGTCTTGTTTCTACCACATATGTCATTATTGGTCTGATGACTGTTTTGTAAATTCTGCCTTTCGTTTCTTTCCCGATATTCTTATTTCTTCATATTGTTTCATTCAGGCAAACTACGGCTCTGTTTGCTCTATTCATTTGATCTTCCACTTCAGTTTCGAGCTTTCCGTAGTTAGATAATGTGATGCCTAGATATTTAAACTCCATCACTTGTTCTATTATCATTTCAGCTCCAATTTACTTCTTAGTAAATTTGTTGTTATAACCATGCATTTTGTCTTTTTTTTTGGGGAAAATAACAAATTTTCTGGCGGTTTTATTAAGTTGGTGCAGCATTCGTTGTAAATCATCTTCACGTTGAGAGAGTAGTATGACGTCGTCTGCATAGCAGATTATTTTAAGTTGCTTTTCTTCCATTTGGTATTAGTTCTTACTTTTTTAATTATTTCATCCATAATCAGGTTGAACAATAGAGGACTAAGGGAATCTCCCTGTCTTATTCCATTGCTCTAGCTTCAATAGGATCGTTTAGTTCTTCTTCTACTTTTACTTTTGTTGCGGAAACTTACCAGATTTTAATCCGATTGAAGATCTGCTTGACTAATCTAGATATGTTAAAAATTATTTTATATCGGATTAAACTACAATTGATTTTAACGAGAATTACATTTTACATTAGGTTTAAACCAATTAGTAATTTAAGTATGGTGTTATGGCCAGTAAATATCAGAAAAGTGTTGCATGTCATATTAATGACATACCAAATCTCTTTGAAAAAGTTATAAAAGCCAAGGAAGGATTGATTTTTTATGAAACCAATTTAAATTGTATTATTTTCTCATTTTTATTTCATTATTTGTTTTATTTAAGACGTCACTGTTGTTCACTTTAATTTGCATAATACATTTTATATCCTTCTGTAGCATAAGTATTAAAATATATTAAAAATCACGTTTTTTTCTTGTTGTTTTTTTAGAGGTCTACTTTATTCCAAGTAGTTATAATCTCCCTACAAAGTATAAACTCTCGGTTCTCGTTAAAAGTGAATATAAATTTCGGGGTAAATATTTGAGTTAACCTTAGATCAACCGGAGCTCATAATTAATTTCTAGATTTATTTCCCTTCACCTGCTCCTTTATTAATCGGTGCTACTCCAATTTACTTAATCACAATTTACCATCGAGTTACACTTTAACATTTCCATGTCGGCGAAAATTAACCCGAAACGAATAATTTAAAATACTTTGAGGATGTGGATAATTAGTTTAGTTAAGAGAAAGTTTAATGTTTCTGGTTTTTGTAGGTGTTTGGGAATACATCGGGGAGTACTTATGGTTAAAAGTGGATAATCCGTTTAACTTTACATCTAATAACAATTTTGGCTCTAAGGGATGTTGGAAATTAACACTTTATTTATTATTGTTATTCTATTTTAATAAAAAATAATTAACGGCTAATAAGGACGTATACATTACAGCAACTTTCAAAACAGAACAATAATAACTACTGCAATAGAAGCCAGTCTAGGTTCAGCTTAACCTTGCAGTGCTGAATTACACTAATTACACTATGAAAATATTTATAAATATTATTTCCCTGACATGTATTGGTTAAGCATCTCAAATTTAAACCACCAAAGACTAAGCTGATTACTTAAACTTAAGATTCTTGTGATATGCATTACGCAACAAACATGTGGCTTAATGAGAAAAAGAGGGATCATTGGCCCGTATGTAGTTGTACCAATATGAAATGTAATAACTACATTTCAAAGATGGCCAACATGGATGAAGTTTTACGTCAAATTTTTGTAATTTGCGTAACTGATTGGCTAGAAAAAGCGCGCATTCTAAATATCAACGAATCAAACGTAGGTTAGGAATAGATCGCTTATGTATGTAACGCAGCAATATTTTTGTATTTAATTATGGAACTACCGCTTTCTTCGTCACATCCGACCTAAATTAGAAAGAAATCGAAAAACTGACGGACTGAAAAAAGGCTCTGAGAAGAACTCTATGGTCAGAAATATGGTAGAGCAACCGTCTTTTCTGGACTGTGAAACGTCCTGAATGTTACTTAGTGGACACAGACTAGTGCCCTTCACTGTTTTATTACAAGTACAAGTAGTATAATGTTATATCTTGACAACAAACAATAGTGAATAAATTATATATAAACCAAGTTGATAATAGAAATTTTTGTAATTACTACCGTTTTCGTTCTCAAAATACAATTTCCGAAGTGAAAATCGAAACGTAAAAATAAACTGAAATTGAGGTTAACCCCTATTGAAGATAGTAAATAAAATAAAAATGCCACGAGAAAATGATTTCAGCAATAATATTAAGGAATTCTTGTCAATTACATATTCCACCAACAGAAAAAACAATTTTTCTTCTATGATGGTGGTTATGCTGTACATGATTTGTCTTATTCTTTCATTTGTTACCTGCATCATTCTGGATATACCTGCTGATCTGCGCCAATAATCCATTTCCAGAACCAGGAGTTTTTGTTCCGTTCTTTTAGTGAATTCCAGCCAGGTTTCGCATCCATAAAGTACAACGCTTTTAAGTTTAGTTCATCGTTTTTAAGTCCTCCATAAAGTATCTTCTTGGATACTAAATTGTATATTTCTAGATTATACTGTACATTAATCAAATATTTTATTATTAGAATCAGTTCTAAAAACGTAAAAGACTGCCGGATACGTTCTTTCATATCTTTTTCAGTTTTTCCACAATTTTAATTCGAATATTTTCAACTGCGTTATTTCCAAAGGGTAGGAATGATATCAACGGTTTTCAATTTGAATCGGAAATGTGAGTTATTCCTCAGTGGAATTCGCATCTTTTTAGCGATGCCGACGCCACCGGCGCGGGCGATGCTACCGATTCCGAGGCCCGTACGCGACCCGTCTGAGCCTCGGTTCAGGTTCAGGTAATATCAATGTATCAGGATGCTACCGAAATGTATGTTTAATATAAAGAGGTACATTTTCGGTACGGTGTGCTCTAAAAATTCCATTTGGTATATTATTCGACGAATATTATGCGGTATTCATGTTTGTCTTTTATCAACGTACTATATTATTGGAAAATGAAAAGACTGTATTGTATGATCTAGAATAAACAGCAAAGTTTCTTATATTATTCGTTATTTATTTATAAAGTAAATACCAGTTTTTCTCTACTACTTGGGTCGTTCAGTAGTTATATAGTAGTATAGTATCAGCAAAATTTAATAATGGAGAGTTGTTGGAAAAATGTTTGTACATGTTGTGTGTACATGTACATGTACAACACATGTGTACAAAAACAAAAAAAAAATGAATGTCAATATAGGAGATGTCCACAATGGCCGCTCTGAACATTTATCATCCTAATCATAAATAGAAGTTTTTTCTAACGTTCTAATACGATCTAATCGTAAGTGTTATTCGTTAAAATTCTTAAATCTTTCGAGAGGTTTACTTGTGTAGAGACTACTTTTGACATAACCATAAGAAGAATAATGTAATATCGACTGATCAGGGAGTCGTGCTGGCTATTTGATTGAGATTTATAATGGGGCAGTGTTTCTTGGTAAAATCATATCGTATTATTAGCTGGAATTTGTGGGTTTGCTGGATTAGTTTGTCAAAAATGGCACCAAATTATTTTGGGGCGTTGCTAAATAATTATCGCTGTTGAAATTGCCGTATATGGAAAAGGTACTTATAATATGATCTCCAACAATTCATGCCCAAATATATAAACTTTTCTAGGTATTGTGTATGTTCTTCTGTTATCCAGTGAGGATTTCCCCAGACAAATATCGGCATTTTTAACGATAAGCTTGGCCGTTAAGTGTAAAGGTGCTTTTATCATATTTACTTTATTTGCTTACAAAAATACCTTCTCCTATCAAAATCATCTTCGACGATTGCATAAGCGATAAGGCTAACCAATCATCTATAAAATTATTTTGTGCATTTATGTGAATGATCTATTTTTCTAATATACAGTTAATAAAATTAAAACCATTTTAACTCCTACAACTACTATTATCAGCAGTGAAGTGAAAAGTACTGTCATGCTTTCCGACAAAAATTTGCTAAGGCTAGGAGTATTAAACAAAAGTAAAAAAAAACGTTATTTTTTTTTTATTAAATACATCTTCTTTTTAGGTTATGTTTCCAGTGAATGTTGGTGACTATCATGCTTATAATACTCTTATATTTATCTCGGTCTTGGTCGATAATTTCTG